>NW_024096608.1:405000-707500 GCF_016545835.1 Crotalus tigris
TTCCGATGTGTAGGAAATCTCAGAGCTGGACAGTTGGTAAGTCTCCGACCAGCAAGGGGGTTCCCCCTTCGCAGCGGGTTCTTTCTTCCCTGATCCCATATCCGACATGGATAAATTTGCAAAATCCCCCAAGTAAGGATCTTCCTTCTGGGTTTATTGTTACTGCAGATCCTGTCTAATGTCAGGGCCCACTTCAAAATTTCATCCCAAGAAAGTAGAACTCTTGGAAATGGTTTCTTCAAAAGGAACTTTTATTAAAAGAAGCTGATAGCAGACATACTAGACAGGATCTGAGGATTTCCCATGCAGAACTATAGGTAAAAGTGTCCCAGGCAAAACCCCACCCCATAGTTCATTCAGTCAGTTCAAATGGCCCAATCCCCAGGTGTTAAGTTCCTCGTGGGAAGAGGGAGATAACATCGCACCTTTTCTGGGGCCGTGGAGATAAAGTAGTACCCGGAGGTTGCACTCCATTCTTCCCCTCCCTTTTGCTAGCTAAGAGTAAGGGATGGGAAAGTTCACAAGAAATAATGCAGGAAAGCAAAGTGTTACATTATAGCAACAGAGGAAGTCAAGGCAATAACCTTCAAACACTCCCCTCCCCAGGAGTATGGCAGAACCCAGCATGAGAAGAGAGTGAGATTTGGATCAGGATGAAAGAAGAGAAAATAGCAAAAGTAGGAAGGGGGGAGGAAAGGATTGGGGAACCTATTGATATGGGTTCTGACAGTAACTATTAGAATTCATAGATTTCAGTTATAAATACATTGAGGAGAGAAGGAGAAATACAGAATGTTCTTGGTTAGTGTGTTTATGATGCAACTTAGAAGAGGTGTTGTGTATATGCCTCTCTCTGGGGAAGCACATTATCTTCTCTAAGTGCTCTAATTACTGTGCCTGAAGATATTTTTATATTAATGATTTAAACTACAAGTAAAAACTTGCTTTTGCTTATTTCCTTCTTCAGAATCATGTGGAATGTAGGGGATGGTTTCAGAAACAATTCACTTTGGCCAGAAGTTTTTAGACACTTAACAGTCTGGGCAGCTTTCTGCAGTTGTTCAAATGCAGGTTTTATGCAGAGCAGGAATAACTGAGGAAGTAATTATATTTAGTCTATGAAAACAGTCAGTGAACAATCAGGATATTTATTCCTAAAGTTTACTGTCCATACAGTTATGCTTGGGCTTTAGGAAATAAAACAAAATGAGTTTGAACTCCTGCTACACAAATGAGAATATTGAATAGTCTCAACTGAGACCTCCTGGGTCCTGGTTGCCATGGAGCTGGGAGCAGATGCCGTCCTCGGTGAAGGAGCGCAGGAGTTACTATCCTCTCCCTCTGCTTTTAGATTTGTTGGCCCCTTCAGAAACACTTTTAAGATAATAGTAATAGTAGTAGTAGTAATAATAATGTAGTAATAATAAGAATAATAATAATGATGATGATGATGTTGGAAGGAGCCTTGGAGGTCATCTAGTCCAGTGGTTCTTAACCTGCAACATAACACCCCAGACTTAACAATTGTCGATAAGAAAGATAAAAAAGTCTGGATAGTGGACGTGGCAGTGCCTGGAGATAGCAGAATAGAAGAGAAAGAACTGGAGAAGATAACAAAATACAAAGACCTACAAATAGAAATAGAAAGACTGTGGCAAAAGCAAGCAAGGGTAGTACCAATAGTCATAGGCTCCTTGGGTGCAATCCCAAAACAACTGGAGCACCACTTGAACACCATTGGCATTGACAAATTCGCTATTAGTCAATTGCAAAAGGCAGCCTTACTAGGAACTGCTTCCATCCTGCGACGATACCTGTAATACCATCAAACATCCACATCTGCCTATCCCAGGTCCTGGGTAAGGACTCGATAGGTAGACAAAATGCCAAATCCAGTCTGAACATCTGGCTGACTGTGTGATGATTGATAATAATAATGTAGTAATAATAAGAATAATAATAATGATGATGATGTTGGAAGGGGCCTTGGAGGTCATCTAGTCCAGTGGTTCTTAACCTGGGCGATATTGCCCCCAAGGGGGCGATTTCATTTTTCAGGGGGGTGATGGAATGAAAAGGGGCAACGCGGGGGCGAAGGAACGAAAAGGGGGTGATATGGGGGCGATGGAGCGAGAAGTTTTGGGGACACTTTTGAGACTTTTCCGTACAGTGAATCGCTGTATATCTGTCGTACAAAAACATCAGATCGCGCTCGCTATTAGTGGATTGAATTGTGTTTTCAAATGTTCCTCCAGCTAGCTTCAGTACAGAATGCCATACCTATGTGAATATGCATTGCTTATCTTCATGCACGTTGCGCAGCAGCCTCTACCCATACAGTGGCACGCCATTGGCCAGAATATGGGAGATATGGGAAAAAGACTGGAAATAAATTATTTGCATCAATATGTCCTGATGACAATTTTAAAGAAAACAAAAAAAGTGTTTGCATAAATTGAAGAATTATTTCCTATGTTGTGATTGAGAGGTTATGTTGGGGGAGGGGGGCGATGACAACTTCCTCATTGGCTCAAGGGGGCGATTCATTCAAAAAGGTTAAGAACCACTGATCTAGTCCAACCCCCTGCTCAGGCAGGAAACCCTTGACCATTTCAGACAAATGGCTGTCCAGTCTCTTCTTAAAATCTTCAGACTTTGACCTAGGCCATTTGAAACCAGTGGCTTCATTGCAAATGGCGCTCTTATTAACACGCACACCGTGAGGCATTTCCAGTGGAGGTTATTAGAGTGCTTGTTTGTATCCTCCAGTGAATGAAATGATGTGGGATTGTGAAGTCATCAGGCATGGACCAGCAAGACTCGAGAGAGCCTCCCCCATGTGAAGTCCTTAGGGTGCCATTGATTGGCGAGCATGTGTTTGTGTCTGATAGACTGTGAAATGGGGTGTTGCTGCACAGCTGTGTTGCACCTGCGCTCCATGGAGATGATGGATTGGTTTGGTCATGTGGAATGTCCCCATCTGGTCTTCAGTAATGTCCCAGCAAATAACAAACATGCAATAGCAAAAGACTAAGGAAGATATGACTTTTAAAAATAAAGCAGTATTTTGAGCCATGCTTTCTCCCATTTCCATATGTTTTACAAAGCTAAAAATGTGCATGTTTCAACTATAGAAGGATGACAAATCCTTTATGAAAATCTCTGTGAAATAGACTTTTGGCAATGTCTGAAAAATATTGATCCAGCTCTGCTTTTGCAGAAGATATTTATTGTTTTGGATATCTGATTATTCTTACAATTTCACTTATTTAAAAAAGGCTTTATTCTGAATGAATTTTGAAATCAATGATAAATCATTATTTGGATATTTTAGTTTTTTACTTTTAATTTTTTAGATTGGGGTTCTTGTTTGATTATTTCTTAATCTCAGTTTTTTCCATAATTGAGCTAGTCATTCCACCTAATGACTAATTACACATCCAGTCACTTCATCAGCACTATTCATCATTGTAAAATATAATGACATTTCAACAAAGGAAAAAATAAATATGCAAATAAGACTCATTAACATTTGCACAAGCTTTTTGAATAATCATATTGCTGACAAAGCTGTAATTAACCAAAATTGATGCTGTGTTTAGTATTTGATGGTGTGTTTTCGTAGCAATTTATTGTTGTTCCTCTGGAGGCCAGAATTGGAGTTCTACTCTTTGAGCATCTTCTCTGCCTGGGTCACCAGGTCATGCCAAAAACTGGAGGCTTGGAGGGTTTACCTGCGACTTCCCAAATAGGCCTATAAAAATACTCTAATGAAGCACGGTTGTGTTTCTGAGTTATGCAACACCAATATCACAGTCGTGAATATGAGAATAGAAAAATACTGGCGTCCACATCAATGGGTCCCTTGAACCTCTTCTTAAAACCATCCAATCTCCTGGGCCTTGTGCAAGAAACCCTTCCAGTGATCAGTCCTGAACCTCCCTGTGCTTGGAGTTCTTTGATAGACTTTGGAGAAAGTGAGGTTAATGTCTGTCTCTATTTTCTGCAACCTATCCCAGTTCATGAACTGCTTCCATCTCTCTCATTCCCTGCTTTCTCTCCAAAATGTTTATCTATGGTTGTTTAGGGTTCAGTTCCAGATGCTGGTTATTGCCTTGAAAGCCACTTAAGGCAGAAGGCCGAGTTATTTGTGGGGCTGTTTGTCTCCAGTTCTTTCCACTTTCCACGAGATCCCACATGCAAGGATAGGCATGTTCCACATCCCTTCGGTTAGAACAATGTTACCTGGTGGGACCCAGAAGTGCCTCTGCACCTCTCCAGTGCAAAACAGTGCAACCCCTGGTTTTTTTTTTTAATAATTTTTTATTTTTTCAAACTCTCCCCCATACACATACCGTGATATTTATCAGATGTTAACATACATTCTTTTTACATTCATATATAAGATACTTTTAATAAAATGAAATAAATACATCCACATGACTTTTGGTGTTGCTCGCCTATTTCCCCTTTCACTGTATCCACACTCCTTCTTCTCTACCTTCTTTCTCCCTTTCTTCTCTTCCCTACTTCCCTCTCCTCTTTCCTTCACCACTCTCCTCCCCTTTCCCCATGTCTCCTCCAACCTTCCGACTTCCTTCTCCCCTCCTTTACTCTTTTCTCTCTCCTCTCCTTTCTTCCCTCTCATCCCTCTTCAGATACAATTCAGGGGTAATGTCTGAGCAACTCCTCTCTCCAAATTTCCCTATCTGTATTATATACAATAAGATTAATTTTCTCTTGCATTAATACTTCTATTTATCTAACCTTCTTGGTATATATTTCTATAAATATTTATACAACCTCCAGTTATTCAATACTGTGTCGCCTAGATCTCCCTCCTTATCTGCTCCTCCTCCTTCCATCTAAATTGATGTTAACTATCTTTTAACCGTATTCTCTTTTCAGCCAATCATAAAAAGTTCCCCAGATTTCATAGTAGTCTGACTCTGTCTTATCTTTAATTGTCATTGTTAGTCTATTCATTTCTGCACATTCCAGTATTTTCCCAATCACCTCTCCCTCTGGGGGGGCTTTCAGTGTTTTCCAATTTTGTGCAAACACAATCCTGGCTGCCGTAATTACATAAATAATTAAATATGTTTTTTCTTTATTGTATTTCTCTGGTAAATACCCAACAGGAATATTTCTGGTCTTAGTTCTATACGTTGTTGTATCATCTTTTCTATCCATGTTCTAATTATATTCCAATAAATTTTAGTTTCTACACACGTCCACCACATATGGTAGAAGGAACCTGGTATCTGATGACATTTCCAACATTTCATAGACCTGTCCTTAAACATTTTAGCTAATCTTTCTGGAGACGTGCCATCTGTAAAACATTTTGTACATATTTTCTTTATACGTAGTCACCATTGTCAATTTATAGTTTCTTTCCCATAGTTGCTGCCATCTATCTAATTCAATTGTGTATCCAAAATTCCTTGTCCATTTTATCATTGTCTCTTTCACTTGTTCCTCCTCTAACTCCTTATGTAGTAGATAACTGTACATTTTTAATCCATTTTTCTTCCGTTCCTGTGAGTATTTCATCTAACTCTGTTGTCCCCATCTATTTTAACATCTTTTTCATATCTAGATTGTATTTGCGTTCTCATGTACTAATCCATCTTTATTCCTTGTTCCTCTAATTGTTGTTTGGTTTTCAACTCCCCCATATCTGTTAGTAAGTCTTTATATCTTATAATGTTTCCTATGTTAAACATATTGGTAGTTGAGAGCCAATTTGGAATCTTCAAATAATGCTTTCTCTTTACTTTCTCCCAGACCGCAAATAAAGAATTCCTTATATGGTGTCTCTGGAAATAGCTATATTCTGTTTTTTCCATACCATATGAAAGCATGCCATCCCAACTGTAAATCATGTCCCTCTAATGTCAATAATCTTGTATTCCTCCTGTTTTTTTCTATACTGTTTGAGTGATGTATTTTTCATTTTTGTTTTGGTGATTTTTTTTGCCCAAGTAACATGGCAAGTGGGCAGATATATACATTGAATAAAGAGCATATTGGAGCATTGAGTAAATGCCAAGTACAGACACACACACAAATCCCCTCAGTTGTTTCAGTAAATTATTTATGGTAAATATGCTTGATTTGTCTGCATACAAAGAGGAAGTGAAATTTGGACCTTTAAACTGTCAAATGAAGTGAAACACTAGTCCACTTTTGTATAATCATCCATTTTAAAGTAACCAGCAGGCAACTCAAAGATCAGCAAAAAGAGGCTATTGAAGTAATAATGTGCTTACCACCATAATTATTTCTATTAAGTTGTGAAAAATAATTATACCTTAGTTGTAAGTCAAAGTTCCATGTATTCTTAGTTGCTGCTTCTAAACTGTGGTAGTCCAGGAAGGAGACCGCCTGGGAGGAGAAGGCCATGAGAAGGGTGGTTTTTTGCTCATCTGGCCCAAGGGAAGGGTACTCAACATGTAAACAGCACAACACATTTCATGAAATATTCTTCCATGGAGCAATTGCTTTAATTAATCAGTTTTATTTGTGGTCAAAAGATCTGTCCCTTCCAACTCTTATTTGGAATAGTGTTTCTCTAAGAAATACTTGCCTTCTAATCGGCTCCTCTTCCGTGGTGTGGTGGAGCTTCAGTTGTATAGCACCTTGTCTAGTTTAGCTAGAAATGAGGTTCTTTGTATTTTGCCTGAATTCAAGTAGTTTAGAAGTAAATGAAATATTCAGATTTATGCAGAACATAGTTTTGGTGGCTTTTTTTTTTTTTTTTTTTTTAGCCTTGGTTGCATAGGAGTTGCATCTGGGGCTGAGAATACAGTTCCTCCCACTTTATTCTCTACAAAAAAGCAAAACAAAGTACAGGGCTAGAGATGCCCTTCCTTGCAAGGATCTGATGAAGGTTCAGCTGGGATTGCTTTTCTGCCTGGAGCTCAGGGAATCTGAAGAGTTGGGCCTGGAGTGTGAGCAAGCCATCCCCCATTGCCAGCTGTGCTGTGCTGTCAGAAGGGGCAATGGCAAAGTACGCGCAATACCGTAGAATACTGTGAAAGTCAAAGGGTAGTAAAGCTATTTGTTGCCTTAATTTAGATATAATTGGATTTGCATAATTTTGTGTATTTTATATAGAAGAAGCTGCAGCACTCCAAATATCTGTTTATCAAGGGCTGATTTTCCCAAGAAAAATGAAATACACTGATCTCTGCTGTTAAAAATTAATTTGATTAAACATGTTAATTAAATAAATAATACACTAATTAAACTGTTTAGGGCATGTACAATCCCTGGTTTAAATCACTGTTTACCAAACTATTTTGTAGTTTTTCCAATTATTCATTCACAGCAAGTCTAATTGTATAGCATTTGGCAGAAAGCAGTTGAGTGGAATATCACGGTGGCCTCACCACCAAATAAGCTTCTTGGCTTTCCCAAGGTTGCTTTTTTGAGATGCTGCCAGGATGACTATCAGTCTAATTGTAATTATGCAGATATGCTGTATATATACATATATATACGTATACACACTCATATGTGTATAAAAAATCACAGTCCATTTTGAACACATAGTGGAAAAAGAAGTCTTGGAAGTTAACAAGGTTGAGTCTATAAGGTGCAAAACTATAAGGAGGTCTGGTCATGTTCTTTTTAACAGCAACAGACAAATGGAATTTGCTTCACATAGCAAAATAATTTTGGTCCTGAAAAATATCAGCAAGTTGTGCTTTGTATGCTATCAAGTATGTCAAATAGTTAAAGTATTCTTAAGTTTTTTGTCTTCTTTCAAATTATTTATTGCTTTTATTAAAAGAAACATTGTGCTGGTTTTTATTTATATTCCCTTTTAAAATTTAAAATGATGTCGACGTCCGGTGGTTCCAGCGACGATGAATGGCGGCGTTTTACAAAGCCGCCCGTTCCTGGTGCGTGTAAAAGCCGCGGGACTTTGACAATCAGCTGTCCCGCGGCTTGAATCTCCTCCCTGGGAAAAAGGGAGGAGGAGAGCTCTCAGGTAGAGGTAAGAGCTCCCCTGGATTCCTGTTATTTTGGGGATCGGAGGGTAGAGCTCCCTCGGAGCCTGAGCAACTCCGCGTTCCAGGGAGACTTCATTCCGAAGCTTTTGGGATGAAGCAAGTTGCCGCTTCCACATCTGCTTTTTTTTTCCAGCTGCTTGTGAGTATTTGAAAGCAGACGGAGCAGACCAGGAGAGACTGTGCTCAAGTTTGATGGTGCCTTTAACCTCAGCAAGTTTCCTCTTCCTCTTCTTTTGTTCACTTTCCCTTTAGAAGAAAGGGAAAGTGGAAAGTAAAATGGCGATCGTCTTTCTTGCCTGATTTGCATTACAAAGTTAAACTTGGATACAGATTAACTTTTTAAACACAGAAGTAAGAATTTGGTTTTTATCCTTTCTTCTTTTTTCTTCTCTATTTTTTTTCTAAGAATATTTAAAAGAACTGTGCCTTTTTTTTTTCAATAAGAATCTTTCTTCTTGAAACTTTAGAAAATGGCTTCAAAACGTCTGCCTTCCGCCCCTAAGGTTCCTATTTCTTCTCCAATGCCTCAGCCTGCATCTCAGAAACCAAAATCACCTCCACCTTCTCCTCCTCCTCTTGCAATTTCTCTTAATGATTTACAAGATGCTTTAAAACAGCATGCCTTAGATATTAAGGAGGAGGTAAAAGATCTTATAATTGCAGAGAGGGCTAATACAGAAGAATTATTGGAGAAAAAGAACAAACAAGTAAGAGACCATATCCTTCTGGCCTTTCAGATTGATGACCAGATGGAAAAGATTACTGAAAATGCATCAAGGATGGAATTTAGAATGCAGGAGGTAGAGAACAAGATAGAAATTACACAGGATGAACAAATCATTTCACAATATAGGGAAATGGAACACGCATTGCGTATCAGAGGCCTGAGAGAGAATTCTCAGGAGGACTTAAAGATGCTTATTGTCAAAGATATTGCTCCTAATATTGGCTGGTGGCCTGAAATAATTGAGAAGGAGATAGAAAAATTTTTTAGAGTTAATTCACGGGTTGCTAGACAGAGAAATCTACCAAGAGATGTGGTTATTTATTTTTCCAGAAGATCTATCCGTAATGAAATTATACAGGCTTTTTACAAACAAAAGTTTCAAATTGCTGATCAAGATGTGATAATTTTGAAAGAGATACCTCCAAAAATTTTAAGAGCCAGAAAAGATTTTACTTTCTTGTCTGATGAGCTAAAACATCGTCAAATTCAGTTCAGATGAAGATTCCAAGAGGAATAATAGTAAATTATGAAGGGATACGTCATAGATTAACTACTGTTTCCAAAGCAAGAGATTTTTATCAGTCTATCTTAAAAGCAAGATTGTCACCACCTCCACAAATAAGGATGACGGAAGAGTCTCTTATGACAGGAGCCTCATCAATGATGGTTATGGAACAAGCTGCACAGAATTCTGACATAAAAGAGCAAAGGATGACACGAGCTGCCCATAAACATAAAGAAAAAGAGCAGTTGCAGAAGAGTGGTGAAAGTTTGGTTGCTACAGAGCCTGTGGGAGGGGCAAGACCAAAAAGATCTTCGACAGCAGATTTGCAGGCTATGCTCCAGAGGCTCCAGGCCGGTGGAGATGGTCAGGTTCCTGACCTGGAATGTTAATGGCTTAAATGTGCCACAGAAACGAAGAAAGATATTCCATTATTTGAAACAACATAATAATGATTTGATATGTTTGCAGGAGACTCATATAACTTTAAAGGATTCTAAATTCTTGATGAATTCCCGTCTGGGCTCACATTTTACTGCTCCAGCCCCTGGGAAAAAAAGGGGGAGTGGTAATTTATGTGAAGAAAACTTTTTCAGCTAAACTAATTGAGGCTGACTCTGAAGGAAGATATCTTTTTGTGGAATTATTATTACAAGGCCGGAAGGTTCTTATTGTTGGACTATATGCTCCCAATCAACAACAGAAACAATTTTATAAGTTGCTGCATGGCAAGATATCTCAGTTGGATTATAAATTGGTAATTTTGATGGGTGACTGGAATGGGGTTCTAGACCCAACCATAGACAAAAGAAGTTCCTCTAAAACTTTTATTCAAACTAAACTACCTATGACTTTCTTTGATTTGAAGGAAGAACTGGAGCTTATTGATATTTGGCGAGAAAGGAATACAAGTGACAGAGACTTTACTTTTTATTCTGATAGACACCAGTCATTTTCAAGTATTGATTTTTTTTTTGATTACTAGTGACTTCCTCCCTAGAGTGAGGAAGGTGAAAATTTTTCCCAGAACATTGTCACATCATAGTCCTGTGTGGATGGAGTTATATTCGGAAGATAGGAATAGAAGATCTTGGAGACTGAATGAGAACTTATTTAATCGGGAGGAGTTCGTACAAAAGTGTAAAGAACATTTAAAGGACTTTTTTATTATAAATATGAATAAGGGAACATTGATGTCTATGGTGTGGGACGCTAGTAAAGCATATATGAGGGGAATCCTGATTCAATTGAATAAAGTTTTTAGGGAAAAAGGGTTACAAAGACGTAGAGAAATAGAAGAAGAGATTAAATTAAAAGAACAAGAGTTGGTTCTTAACCCTACTGATAATAATTTAAAGGTATCCATAAAGATGCTTAAGGAACAATTTAACATGTTGATGGCAGATCAGGTGGCTACCAATCTGTCGTATATGAGACATAATACTTTTTGCAATGCGAATAAGCCTGGGAGGTGGTTGGCTTATCAGTTACGAAAGAAACAGAAAGCTAGAATCATAGAGAAAGTAAAATATAAAGGTACTGAGGTTTTTCAGCAAGATTTGATTAAAAAAAGCTTTTTGGACTTTTACACAAAATTATATTCAAGTGATAACATAAGGGGTTTGGATATAGATAAATATTTACAATCAGTACATTTTCGTAGACTTTCAGAGGAACAACAAAATGGGATGAATAGTTTAATTACTGTGGAGGAAATTGGTTTAGCTATTAAGCAGTTAAAGGTTGGAAAGTCTCCTGGAACAGATGGACTGACTTCTAGGTATTATAAGATCTTATCTGAAGAAATGATAGAGCCTTTAAAGGAACTTTTTAATAGTATTTTGTTGGGTGTGCAAGTTCCTCCTTCTTGGAAAAGAGCCTTTATATCACTGATTCCGAAGGAAGATCAGGATCTTACCGAGCCTAAGAATTATAGGCCAATTTCATTATTGAATGTTGATTATAAGATCTTTACAAAAATTTTGGCTAATAGACTAATGCAGGTTATGAAAGACTTGATTCATAGTGATCAAGCAGGATTCATAACAGGGAGATATATGAAACATAATGTTAGACAAATTATTAATTTAATTGAGTACTTGGATAAGAATAATCAGATTCCTGTGGCTTTTATCTTTTTGGACCCTGAAAAAGCTTTTGATCAATTGGACTGGCAATTTTTATTTTCTTTGGTAGAGAAAATGAATTTTGGGGATAATTTTTTACATGCACTTAAAGCTATATATCAGCAGCAATCTGCACAAATTGTTGTAAATGGGGGATTGACTGAGAATTTTAATATTCAAAAAGGGACAAGACAAGGATGTCCATTATCCCCATTGTTATTTGTTTTAACATTGGAAATTTTATTGATTCAGATTTGGGAATCAAAGTTAATTAAGGGTGTAAAGATAAGGAAGAATGAGTATAAATTGCGGGCATTTGCGGATGATTTGGTTTTAATTTTGGAACAGCCGAATCAAGCGATTGATGGTTTATTAGAACTTATAACACAGTATGGGAATGTTTCTGGTTTTAAAGTTAATAATTATAAGACTAAGATATTATCTAAGAATATGTCAGTTAAAGATAGGGAAAGTTTGATTAAAGCCACAGGTTTTCAGATGGTAAAAAAGGTTAAATATTTGGGAGTATATCTAACTGCTTCAAATGGAAAATTGTATAAGAACAATTATGAACCACTATGGGCAAAAGTCCAAAAGGATTTAAGAGATTGGAAAAAATTGCAATTGTCATTGTTGGGGAGAATTTCAGCTGTAAAAATGAATGTTCTACCAAAGTTTCTTTTTTTGTTTCAGATGATACCTATTCTTAAAAAAGAGGCAAATTTGGAGGAATGGCAAAAGGGTATCAATAATTTTATATGGGCCGGGAAGAAACCAAGGGTTAAATTTAAGATATTACAGGATGCTCGAGAAAGAGGGGGACTTAAGGCACCTAATTTGAAATTATATTATGATGCAGCCGCCCTAACTTGGTTAAGTGATTGGCTTAATTTAACAAATATGGATATTCTTTTTCTGGAAGGTTGGGATTTAATATATGGTTGGCATGCATATTTAATTTTTAATAAGAAAGTTGATCGGACTTTTAAATCACATATTTTGAGGAATGCCTTACTTCGTGTTTGGAAGAAGCATTATTATAGATTAAATTATAAAATACCTATCTGGGGGATTCCCAGACATGCAATTGAGGGAACTTCTAAGGGGACAAATTTTGACAAAATCTCGTATAAAGAATTGTTAATTTGCTCTGGTTCGAATTGGCATTTGAAATCCCTAGACGTATTAAGGCAGCAAAATATTCTACAGTCATGGTTTCAATATTTACAAATAATGGATAGATGGACTGTAGACAAGAAAGAGGGAATAACACTAGAAGATAGACAATTGGTCATTCAGATTAAAAACCAAAGTCCGGCTCATATAAAAAGAATATACAATGTTTTATTAGAGTTAGATTCGGAAACAGAATTGGTTAAAGACTGTATGATTAAATGGGCTCAGAATATACAGGAGCCGATCTCATTGGATTTATGGGAGACAATTTGGATAAGAAATGTTAAATTTACACAAGCTCAAAATTTGAGAGAAAATTTTTATAAAATGTTTTATAGATGGCATTTAGATCCTAAAAAATTATCTTGTATGTATTCCAATATACAGCCCAAATGTTGGAGATGTGGCAATAATGATGCGACATACTTTCATATTTGGTGGAATTGTAAAAAAGTAAAGGCTTTTTGGATTATGATTTGGTGGAACATTCAAAAGATTTTTAGAAAAAAGATAAAGTTTACACCTCAACTATTTTTACTTGGTATTTTTGTTGACTTAAATGAAAAAGAAACTACTTTGATGTTGAATTTATTAACTGCAGCAAGGTTATTAGTAGGTTTATATTGGAAGAAAGATTCCTTGCCTACTTTAGAAGAATGGATATTTAAAGTATCTACTTTTGCACAAATGGCAAAAATTTCTGCTTATTTAAAGGATCATACACAAGAAAGATATATTACTGTATGGGGAAGGTGGATAGATTATATTCAGAAAAAGTATGGAATTAAAAAGTTTCATTTATTTTATGAGTGAATATTAAATATTATAGAGAATTGTTTTATAGGTTATGGAATTAAAGGTTAATTATGATAATTTCTTTTTCTTCTTCTCTTTTTTTTCTTTTTTTCTTTTTTCTTAATTATTATAATTTTTTTTCTTATTATTAACCCTGTATTCTGCTCTGGGAAGTGAAGGGAGGGGGGTTGGGGGTGGGAGGGAGGGTAAGGGGGGGTTCTACTTTAAAATTTTATTGTATTTTTATAAATGATTGTATGTTTTAAAAAATAAAAAAAATTAATAAAAAAATTTTTTAAATGATGTCATTAGGAAGTTCTCAGTATGTCTATAATGGGCATTCATTTTTAAGTGTTTGCTTTCTAGGAAAAGCCTCTGAGAGGAGTCAGTTCCCAATGTTTGGTCGAGATGCTGGGCTCTCAGGCTGTCAGGTAGATCTGCCATTTAAAGAGTTGCTGTTAGTTTTTTTTCTCTTCGAAATTCTTAATACAATTTATACATACACATCTACACTTTTACAATACAGTAGTAATAGATTAACACATTATCTTTATATTTCAAGTCCCTTGAAGTTGTGGCAGAACAAAGCTTCCTGCATTATTTGTTAGATTTCTACCTTATCCTTCCTCTAGAAGCTCCAGACAGTGTACATGGCATTCCTGTTTTTTCTTACAAATATAATTTTCTGGGAGCAGATTGGGCTGAAAGAAAACAACCAGAATCTAAGTCTCCCTATTCTCAGGCAAACTACCTTTCCTCAACAGCTTTGATCTGCATTCAAGACAGAGGAACCAGAAATTCCAAATACTATGGTATATGTTTTTACTCAAAGATTATTAGGTTTCTTTTTACCCAACTTTCAAAGAAATAAAATGAAAAGGTATCAGCAAATGTCAGTATTTCACTATTTAGTTGCCATTGCATAATTTAGTCTATATTTTGTTCCAGACTGCAGCCTCTTCCATTTTTTTCCCTATAAAATAAAATCCCAAGATCAATCTCTTGAACAGGGATTGCATTGAGAGCTTGTCAGGAAACATGGAGGGAAGACTTCAAGCAACTCCAAGCAGCATGAAGAATGAAGGCATCTTGTGATAATCTGCATGGACTGAGCAGTAAAATCCTCTTCTCTGAGGAGAACTCAAACCATACTTGATGGAAGTGCAATTTTGTGTCCTCTTTGGAGAGGGTGGTGAAAGGCTTAATTGGAGAATTTTTGCTCTAGAGACCATTGGGAAAGATCAGAAATTCTTGAGCAGGGTGGGAGAAGCTCCTGAATAGGTACAGAAAAGTGAACCTTGTTTGGAAACCTAAGGAGGAAGCACATGATGCACCCAAGCCAGAGATCAGGAGGCCCCCAGTGCTGATTGAATTTAACCCTGGACTCAGGCTTCACCTTGGAAGAACGTCTTCAACCCTCTGACCATGCCCTATCACCACAGCCTCACAGAAGGCCTCAAAGCCTTGGAGATCAAATGGGCCTATAAGGAGTATCGGGTAGCTAGGCTGGAAAAAGCATTTGAAAGAAGTGCTTTGGAATGAAAAGCAGCATATGTGAAATACCTCCTTTTAACTTTTGAAGGGGGCACTTTTTTTCAAAGACTTGGTTGTAAGTTTAGAAAATGGGGTTGGCTGGAGGACTTCCATTGGTCTACACATATTACATTGAGCCAAACTTCATGGGGAGAGCAGGCACAATTAGAAGAGATCAAGAGGAAATGAGATCTTGATAATACCAAGCTTCTCTACTGCTATCAGTATTACTTATAGGAGGAGTGTATGCTGTCTCCATTGGATGTCCTCTGGATGGAATCGATCTTAATATTGCTTTTCTTTTATTTTTGCAAGGCAGTAAAATAAATATGATGAGTTAACTACATCTGTATTAATTTTAATTTTTAATTTGGCAAGCTGTAGTAATTCATATAAACTTGGTATTGTTTTTTTTTTTTCAAGAGTTGGTAGGAGTAGAAAAGAAACCTTATGTCTTTGAGTAAAATCCTTTTTAGCAATAGCAATTAGATTTATATACTGCTCCACACTGCTTTATAGCCCTCTCTAAGCGCTTTACAGAGTCAGCATATTGCCCCCAACAATCTGGGTCCTCATTTTACTGACCTCAGAAGGATGGAAGGCTAAATGAACCTTGAGCCAGTCAGGATCAAACTTCTGGCAGTGGGCAGAGTCAGCCGGTAATACTGCCTTCTAAACTTTGTGCCACCAGACCCTTATTGTTATGAAACTAAAAAGTTATCTAAAACTGGCTGTAATCAGAGCATATTAAACTAAAATATGCTTATTATTCTGTGAACTTAGCCATTATGAGTTAAAAAACATAGTTTACAGATTAGTGCCTTGTGTTAAACCTTTGTTTTCCAAAAAGTCTTCTGAGTTTTTATAAGGATTACTTCTTTGTCTTAATAAAATGGGCAAACTCTGCCAACCTACACAGCTGTTTCCATTGATGGTGATAATCATTTCCTGCCACTATATAAACAGAGTCAGGTATTGCTTGTTTTGTTTACAGACAAGCCTGCTTCGATCTGACATTGGTGTTGGAAGCTCAGGAAAAACTGGTACACCATATTATCCATTTTCCTCTGCAAATCCACGACGAAGGCCCCTTCATGATTCATCTTCCCTTGGTGAGTCAGTCATTTGTGCTCCTTTTCCCCCAGGGAACACATTAGATTACAGACCTCATTTCTTGGATAAGATGCGTTTCAGAAATCCTTGCATTAGAAATGGTAGCAAGAAAGAGGAAGAAGTTGCAGAAGGGAACTGTGCTTTAATAGCCTGCGGAGTAGAACTTGGTGATAATTGCTCCAACTTTCTCCCTTTGCCCCATCCCCACCCCAAATTCACACAGAATATTTTTAGCACTAGAGTGTGGGTGTAAAAGAGAGAGAGAGAGAGAGAGAGAGAGAGAGAGAGAGAGAGAGAGAGAGAGAGAGAGAGAGATAATAGTGTAAATTGCTTACTTCCTCATCAAATTATTTGATTTAATTATCAAATAATTCAGTGTTATTCTTTGAAGAAAAGAATTTGTTGTAATTTATACTGAGAAAGCACATTTTGAATGTCCTTCATATTACAAATTCAAGACAATTCTGATGATAGCTGTTGAAGGACTTCACCCAGTGGCTTTAAGTAGAGCAGTGGTTCTCAACCTTTTTAATGCCGTGACCCCCCCCCCCAACCGGTTGTAAGTCGAGGACTACTCAACCGGTCGTAAGTCGAGGACTACTCAACTGGTGCAGCACCGTTTGCAGAATGGGACGTTTGGCAGGCTCAGCAGGGCAGAGACAGCCTGGACAATTCCTATTGGCTTTTGAAAGCCAATAGAATTAGACTCTATTCAAGAGAGTCTATTCTATTGGCTTTCAAAAGCCAATAGAATAAAAGGGAGTAGCACAGCTAAGGAAACGGGGGGGGGGGAAATGGTGGACTGTGTTGTTTGACGACCCCCATGAAATGGTCATTTGACCCCAAATGGGGTCCCGACCCACAGGTTGAGAACCACTGAAGTAGAGGTTGAACTATATGCTCCTGATCTTCTGAGTTCCTTTTGCACTGTGTTGTATGACTTTACTTCAGTACTGCTACATTTTCCTGTTAATTAAAGCATTTTTTTTCTGTGCAGATTCTCTGCAGACAAAAAAAGTAAGGAAGGTGCCTCCTGGTTTGCCATCTTCTGTAAGTCTTAGAGGTTTTTAACCTTTTAATAAGAAGCACACACCTATATATCTAGCTATTGTTAACTTTCTTAGTCATAAAGATTCAAGCTTGTCAGCAAGGAAGGAGACAAATTAAAAAATAAAACTGCAGTGCAGTCCTGTGGCCCATTATGCAGAAGAAAAAAGTACGTATGTTACCTTAAATTTGGCCAGAGAAACCTGTGAATATAGGAGGGGGGGGGATGAGGTGGTAATACTGAGACAGAGTAGAGGACAGGTCCCTCACCTGTCCTCCCATGAAATCTGTTGGTTTTAGAGCTGGCAGCAGTGAGTTGTGGATGATTCAGTTGTACCTGTAGCTTCCTGTAATTAAAGGAGAAAGGAGTGCCCCAGGAACTATCCCTTGATACACATCTTTTGATGTTTAATTAGTCATTATGTTGCTGAACAGGAGGATAGAGATTAATAGTAAAGAATGGTAAAAGTTTACATTGCTAATGATCCCAATGGTATTGAAGATCTTAAGATGTGATTGGTAGGACCTGTACAGCTCAGCTGTCTTCAATAGGATGAAGTTATTAATATGCATAAATCACCAAGTCTGGTGCTTATTGTGAAGCCCTCGTGGCTTTTCAGCACCTTCATTAAGCCTTTTCTAACTTGAGCTGAGCATCAGAAAGGCTTTCAAACAGCAGCTTTGTTGATCCTTCTTACCCAATTGTTTTTTATCCTTTGAGAATAAAAGACTCTGAAAAAAGATTTGGAGGGGCTTGGTAGAAGAATCATTATCAACTGTGATAATCTTACACTTTGGGAGTTTGAAATATTAACCATGTTTCATTCAATAAAGTAAGAAAATTGTTAAATGAATCTGCATTTAAAATCCATATCAGATAAAAGTAGGGCCCTTCATCCCCCCTCCCTTTCAGAACACACAAGAACTCACTTCTTTGTTGTGCAAATGGAGGCTTTTATTCAGCAGCACATGGTGCAGGTGCACTTGGATGAGTTACAACTCAAGAGTTGTGCAGGGTGAATTGAATGCACTGCTGCTGCTCAGGGAGGAGTAAAACCAGTGGAGCCTCCACAGTGCCTGCTCAGAATGGAAACTGGAGCTCCAGCTTGCTTACATGCTCCTTCTGTTTTCCCTCATCAGCTGGTACTCTTCCTCTTCCTTCTCCCAGATGCAAGTTGTTGCAATTAACCTGGAAGCCAGGCTTAATGCTGGATGCTCTCAGAAAAGCTTCTTCTGCATTAGCACCTGGCATGACAAGCTTCCTAATAAACTCAGGAGCAGAGGGCCAAAACCATTATCTCTAAATATAAGAACCTTTCTCTCCTCTTCTGTTCCCAAGAGAAGTTTAAAGCTATTCAGAGTTACTTTTTATTATATTTTTAACCACTATGTTTGAATGAGACACACCATGTAGTAACTTGGAAAAGAAAGTCTAGATAGTTAACACCTGAACTAATAGTCATGCACACAAAGACAGATGACTCTTTCTGCCATTCTTTAAAAGACTTTAAAAGCTGCATTGCAAGTAGTCCAGGAGTTACTAATGTAATGGAGCCTGCCAATTACATCCTTAACCCGAGGATTCGTTGGAGTGAATCGCATAAAATGAATGTGAAAACTCCCTGCTTTCGGCCACACATTCACTAATCAAATGTACAAGTTGTTAAGTGCACATGAGGTATCTCAGGCTGGGGAAGGCCATGGGGGACTTAGTGATGGAACAGGCGAGTAGAGTAGAGCTGGGAGGTCTTCTAGTCCAGCCCCCTGCTGAAGCAGGAGAACCCATTTCAGACAAGAGTCTATTCTTAAAAATCACCAGTGATGGAGCGCCCATGATTTCTGAAGACAAGCTGTTCCACTAATTAATTGTTCTCACTGAAGTTTCTCCTTAATTCCAGGTTGCTTCTCTCTTTGATCAGTTTCCAACCATTGTTTCTTGTCCTGCCTTCTGCTACTTTGGAGAATAACTTGACCCCCTCTTCTTTGTGGCAGTACTTAAATACTGAATACCGCTATCGTGTCACCCCTATTTCTTCTTTTCTTTAGACTAGCCAAACCCAATTCCTGCAGCCATTCGTCATATGTTTTAGTCTCCAGGCCTTTGATCATCTTAGTTGGTTTTCTCCAGTCTCAACATCTTATTTTGCAATGTCTCTGCGGTTGTTCATAAGGGTGAACGACTGCTGTGGTGCTGCAGTATTCGTAATGTTGGAATTGTGTTGGGGGGGTTATTGCATAATTTTGAATGGTCACTGTGAACTGTCATACCTCGGGGGTTACCTATACTAGCTCTGATTTAGTCTAGGTTAAAGCAAATTCTTTTGTTAAATTATACTTTGGTTTTGGATATTGAATAGTTATGGCCATCTCTCCATCAACAGATAATGCTAAGCTATTGCATATCAATTTCTGAACCACTTAGGCTCATATGAAACTAAAGCATAAGCATAGTTAAACCACAGTTTTAAGTTTTCAGATTCCATTCTCCAGAGCCCTGGGGAAATAATCCCCACCTCTTTATGAAATGTTGACTTTGAATGTCTTGGTTGGACCAAGGACTCTTCTCTGGGATTTGGAAAAGGACAGGTAGAGGCAGGTGGGCAGCTGGGGCTCTGTTCCAGGGTGTTCTGCCCAACTATCTGTTGGAAAGGGTTTCACCCAGTGCTGGAAGGCTGTGTGTTCTCTTTTCCGCTGAGTGAGTCTATGTTTGAAAGAACATGGGAGACTTTGAATAAAAAGCCAAAACTGGCCATGCTTGTTTTGTTGCCATATATTCTAGGCAGGGTTTCTTGATAAAATGCAAGCTCTGCATAATGCAGAGTGAATCTGACATATTAAAAGAGAAGGGGAAATAAGCTGCATATATATCTTAGAAAGTATTTGCCATTCACATTCGCAGTGCTAGTCCTAGGATCACAG
The DNA here is from genome assembly GCF_016545835.1 of Crotalus tigris. NCBI lineage: Eukaryota > Metazoa > Chordata > Lepidosauria > Squamata > Viperidae > Crotalus > Crotalus tigris. The sequence continues at coordinate 424,963 of NW_024096608.1, forward strand.
TGAGGCTGAATTGGTTAAGAGAAATGGTGTTCTCACTTCTCAGTACTTTGTCAGATGCTGGCTTGTGCCTGCACTAACAGATAAATATGAATGTGTCTCTTTTCCCTTATTTGGAGAAACACTAACTGTTAAGAATTAGGCCTAGGGCATGGAGCTAATAGGGATGACAGAGAGGTTCTTAAAGATTTGGCTTGATTGCTTTCTTTTCATATTGTACAGATGTTCTTATTCTGTTATAAGTGGTGGTGCTAAAATATAAGAGTAATTATTTGTTTTCTTGGTTTTGCAGCAATATGTCCTTATTCCTGGAGAAGTATAGTGTATACTTCTAAGACATATAAATGATAATACAATAAAATATGGGACATTTAATCAGTTTCTTGAATCACTTTCTGTGCTGCTCTATTAAAGATGACTTAAAATCCTAAGAAGCATTTGCATTAATGATGCTATTGCTTTTGAGATCTTCGGTTAAGCAATTGTATTTGTGGCTCTCTACATTGCATACTGTAAAACTCCATGCAGTGCATGTTTCTAAAGGAGAATCCAGGTGGGTGGGGGCCAAGGAGCAGATTGAGTTGGACTTTCTGATCTGTGCAGGTATCCAACATCCCTGCCAGATGACTGTCCGACTTCTGCTTGAAACCCCGAAGAAAGATAACCCTGCTTTCTTGGCAGGATCAGTTCTGCTGCCAGATGATTTAGTTGTTAGGATCTCTTTTAAATGTTCATTTGGGTATTGCTGTATGCCAAGGGCCCTTGTGAAAGAAGTTAGAAATAGAATGGGCCAAGGGCAATTTGCTTTTATTTGTTCATGCCCATTTTCATTAGGCATTAAAATATTCTCACAACAGAATAGGGTTAGATTATACAGCCATCTATGGGAATCAATCAAAACTGCATCTGTGTATGATAGGCTGAGTTGTAATTTAATCTGAATTGCTGAAATACTTGTTAAAGGAATCGAGTTGGATTGCCTAAATTGTTGAAACCAATCAATTATAGAACTCCTTTGAAATAAGGACTGGCTGGAAGTTATGAACTTGATTAGCTGAGGGTCTCTTCACATCCACTTTCCCTTTTTAACCATTGCCCTCTACTGGGGAGCAATACATTTGTGGGATAGAATATAATTGCTAGTACGCATTGGAATAGATCTGTGGGCTCCTTTGGGGAGCATGTATATACTCTGCATGGGTTCCAACATGTATGAACCAGTCATTTTTAGCTCTTCTCAGGAGAGAGTAGACAAAAAACTTACACTGGTCTCAAGGACTCTTAATGTATTTATTTCCCACAAACTTTCCTTTCTTAACCTGTAGAAAGGAATATTAAACACTATACCACTGTGTATCTTTCATCTTCAAAGTTTAATTTTGGAAAGTTCATGTTTCAAGTAAAAAATAAAATCATTGGTTAAATTTAAAAAAGCTTTCTGGTAACTTCTAGAATTTTACAGTGACAGCTGCCTATAAATGAAATAAAGTATTAAGCTCTGAATATCCAGTTAGAGATGACTGAAAAAACCTGACTTTATTAGTAGTAAATAGAACAGAGTTTAAAAGAATTTACAAATATAAAAATACTTGATTAGTTTAAATCTAAAAAATCAATATGTTTCCTGTTAAATCTAAAAAATCAATATGTTTCCCATCTGCCTGTGATGCAGCCTTAGGCAAAGAGACTACTAGATTGGGAAAAGTTGAAGAAGCAGCTTCAGAGGGAGCTGAGGGAGAGGTGCAGCCCATCAGTCTCTTGTCTCATTTTATTAAAACAAAAGGATTAGCTGGCTCAGGGAGTTCAAAACAAAGAAAAAAACGGGGGGGGGGGGGATTAGCAGGAATCTAATGTCCTTTTAAGTGAAGTTCAGATTTTTACATTTCTAACCAAATGGATTCCTTGTTGTGTTGTCATGATAAAACCACCCTGGGGTAAATCTGAAAGACCCTTTCAGAGGAGCCTAGCTGTCTTAATATGTACCCACCCCATTTGGCTGTCTGAGATGGTTCAGTCCTGCTTTGCATACATTATTTGTTCCAAAGTACATCCATATGTGCTTCCTTCACCCCCGAAGAGCTGCTATATCTCATCGGGCAGATTTGATATCTCGGATGGGCACCAGGCCTGGGGCTGTAGTAATGCAGTGTCCCAGGCAGGCATATATTGCGCATACCCGATGCCTGGAATGAGCAGCACCTCTTTGATGTATTACTACACTGGGGAAACGGTGAGGTTTTCTTTCTTTTGTTCAGAGTCTCCACATTCTCCCCGGTCACTTAGAAGGTCGGCTCAGCAAACCAGCCAGGCGGTGCGTCTGCTGGCATGAACTGGAGCCCTTTCAGTAACGTTCTTTAGGGCAGGGGGGGTTTTCTGACAGGTCTGCCATTGATTCAGATATGCCATTCAGATGCCAGTTGAATGCTGCATGCTTCAAGACATGTGCAGTATTTTCCAGGTACTTGCTGTAGTCAGAGTTGTCTCTGAATGATTTCTAGGACCCCTGGACGATCAGGCTGCTCTTTCCAATCTGGAGTTTCAGATACTCTCAGGACTGGCTACCAAATGCTTTGGGGAAAGGGATTAGTGTATGTAATATTGTTCAAGATTTGAGGTTTTATATCAAAAATTATTTATTGTGTTCTAACCAGGAATAATTCTGCTCCCTGTTCAGAAACATAAGACTCTAAAATAGGGATTTCTTATTAATTAGTATGCTGTAAATTACATATGATTATTGCATACCATATAATCAAACTTGCACATTTTATGGGAGACATAGCTTATTTCTAGAGTCTGATACCAACATTTGCTTTAGACAAAGCAGAGATTCAATCCAGTTTCACTTGCAATGTGTTGTGCAAAATTTGTTTAAATGCAGAATATTTCAGTTTTTAATCTTTGTGCCCTGATAAATTATGTAAATAAGAGCGATGTTGGGGATCAGTTACATCTACAGATAATCTCCAGTTGTTGTCTAATCTTTTCTACTCATTGACAGGACTGTAAAATCTCCTTGGATACTGAAATTGGGTGTCTAACTTTTTATTTGAAGCCATTTTAGCAAAAGCTGAATAGTTCTGGATTGATAAATCTTCATGAAACCTCAGACTCGCTAAGAAATGCAGATTGGTGTCGGGTGACTGGAAAGAAATTGCTTGTTCTTTTTAGAGGTTTCTCCAGTGAAAAGCAACTCCTATAGATGTGATTTTGTTTCCTTCCCTTTTCTGCTAAAATCGTTTGGAAGCTGAACTGAGAAGTAAAATCACATTTACTTCTCTCAGAGTCGTAACATTACAACTTGTGTGTATTGATTTTACTCTTTGAACACAGGACGTTTCCCAGTGCTTTGAGTTTGCTAAGTATTTCCAGGCATATAGTAGAGAGTAATGACCCTAAAGCATGGCAGGGCTGGAGACTTCAGAGCATCTGCTTGTTACTTTTCAGAGTGACTTTTGTGAACTGGAACAGTTAGAAAATCGAATGAGGAGCCCCCTTCTTGGTATCCCTTAACCACGTGAGACCAGCCTAATTCATGAGGCCTTGGGGTCCAGTGGGAGAAAGCTGAGGTGTCCTGAGGCATTAATGTCTTGATAGAACCACTGGAAAGCACTGGCTTCTACTTTGCCATGATTCAAGCAGAGTTTTATCTTGAGAGGAGCTGCTGTTAAGAATTGATCTGAATTCTATCCATTGTTTTGTTGATAGCATTTTACCCATTAGTTAATAGATTGCTTCAGAACTTTAAATAAAGAGGGCTCTTAAAGTATTGGCTATATATCAACAGTTACATATAACATGTCAACCAAATGAGTTGGGAAATGCTGGGCTGATTTTTGGGGATACGCCTTGGTTCAGATCCGTAGCTGTCCTTGACCTGGCTGGGTTGGACCCTAAAGAGGAGCTGCGGCATAGAAGATTTATATGTGGAAATACACTTGCAAGGAACATTTCTTGAGAACTGATACTTTTTTAAGTTTTGCAGATTATTTTAAAAAATAGGAAGTTTTTAAGAAGAGACTGGACAGCTATTTGTCTGAAATGGTGTAGGGTTCCTGCCTGAGCAGGGGGTTGGACTTGATGACCTCCAAGGTCCCTTCCAACTTTATAATTATTATTATTAAACTACAGACTTGATTTTAATCAGGCACTTTTTTAAAAAAAAAGTAGGTTGTTTTGGCAATAAGAGTTTTAGGGGAAACAATCTCTGGGCAGAATTGCTTTATCCACTTTCACTCAGTACTTTGGGGGGAAAAAGACTGTGCAGTGTAAAGAATGGAAAACACACTCCCAAACCGCTTCATGCAACTGAGCTAAACAGTGACGCTCTCACAGAAGCCTTACTGCTGTACTGGGAGATGCTATTGTTTATTATTTTTATTACTAATTTACAGTAAAATTTTATATTCTGTAATAAGATTGTACAGGAATTAATGGATACAGTCCTACTTTTTCAATGTTGCTGCATGTAGTAATATGCATTCATATTGGTTTGGAAGAATGTATGTTCCAAAATCCATGTCATCAAAGAAATAAAAATGTTTTTTAAAATTCTAGATTTTAGATGATATATATTTAAATCATCATTTTTACTGCTTAAATAGAACAGAAAAATTTTATTAGACTCCATGCAAAGTATTGTATATTTTACTAAATGGTGCATACTCCTAAAACTCTATCTTTAAAGTGTGTGGCACAGTAGGTTAAAAGCCTTATGTGCTTAGTGGCATCCAGGCAGATTTGGGCCATCATTCAGGGCATCCTTGGGCGATGGTTCTCCCACTGCCATTCTTTGGGCAGATACCAGAGCCCTACAGCCTGTTCCTGGTTCAGTTCAGGACGGCTCCCACACTGAGGCTGTAAGCTTTGGGACTTCTGTCCAATTGGGCAGAGGCTGAGACAGTGCAACATGCTTAGTTCAAAGTGCATGTTACCAAGAATGATTAAAAAGGCCTTTTTAATCATTCTTGGTAACATACACTTTGAACTAAGCATGTAAAGGCTTTAAACTATTTTGCTCGGCATCACCACAACAGCCCTCTTTGGAAGAAAAAGAACCGTGTTCCCCATAATAGCAGAGATTACATGGGATCTCAATTAAACCGATCGTATGGTGAGCATTCTTGAAATGAGCCATCCTTTCCTTCTTGCTGCAAGAAGCATAGATTCGTTGTATTTATTTCTTATGGGAGATAGCAGAAAGCCCCGAACACGTGGTTGGGTTGGAAATCTGGGATTCCATATATATAGCTGTGTTGGATTCGTTCTCTCATCACCCCACAATAATCACTCACTTTCCAAGCGGGAAAGGTGGTTGCCTTCAGGAGGGAGGGACGCTTGGGCTGAAGAGAGCAAGAGTTCCTGGGAGCTTATGAGAATTTGGCGGAAAATCCAGGAAGTGGAACTTTCTCATTGATTGAACAATTGAATTGTTATGAAACAAAATAACTCAAGCTGTGGGAGGAGGACCTTGGTGGTACTTGAGCTACTCAGGAAGCAATGTGAATAGCAGCCATGAGGCCACCCAGAAGAGCCACCCTTAACATACACCTTCTTGACTCTCATTCTGGCGGCTACAAGTAGGAGTAGGCTATCCTCTGCCAGATGACGCATGTCCCCTCCTCCTTGAAGGTCCTCTTCCAGGGGCTATTAGTTTGGTTCTCCAAGTATGTTTCATATAAGATGTATTTTCCCATTGTTTCAAGCAGAAAACGGTCCATAAATGTATATTTCATGCTGTCAAAATTTACTAGTGTGAGTACAATTTTGAAAAAGCAGCTTGATCAATTGACTTCTGTAGGAAGAGAACTTGCATAACCGTGCGGGAGACTATTGTCTGATATTTTTATGCAGACAAACTGCCATCCAAAACTGCCTCTAGTATTATTTGGAGTCTTCCATATCTCAAAATATATTCTGAGCGCTTGTTGTCTGCTGGGTATTTTGGTACTGTTTCTACAGATTTTTTTTTTTCTTGTATTAGTAAGCCTCTGGAAACTTGTAACTTCAGAGTCACCTTACAGGGGAGAGGGGCAGCATAAAAATTTAATAAATTAAATAATAGTACAATAGTCTGATTATAAAATAATAAAAACCATTAGATGTAAGAAAGTTAAAACTAGATCAAGTCAGAGCTACAACTAAGAATTCAAGGGTCTCTGTTAAGTTTAGATGATGCAGAGCAAAAGTGGTCTCCTGACTGCTAAGAGTTGGAAGCTCAGGGAGAAGGCCCAGTTGCCTGAGGTCCCCCCTTGGCTTCCCCTTTACCCTCAGCAGAGACCTCTCCACATCTGCGATGAAGTTGGTGAGGCCCGATGAAGTTGGTGAGGCCCGGGAGGAACCATCCCTGCCCACTGAGTTCCAGCAGCTCTTTGTCTCTTCTCACCTCCAAATTGCTCCAGATATGAAAAGAAATGTTTTTTTTAATTGCTGAACAAAGGATTAACACACACACACACAAATGCATGTAGAAACACAATACATTCACCAAAGGCACGATTGCCTTGGTATTTGCCTATCTATAATGGACATCCAAGGAATTTTTTTCAGGCCTTTTTGAAAGACTGGCTAAACTAAGCAGGTGGTTACGTTTCTCAGTAGTGAGTCAAGAGGAGAACGAAGATGCAGAAGAGCCATGTCTGAACACAAGGGAAGTTGCTTTGCACTGGACTTGGGTTTCTGCTCAGCCGGGGTCTGAAATGTGCTGGCAAATATCTCTCCATGCTGAAACTCCAAAATACCCTCTTGGTTGAATTGTGACTTCACTAAGCGGAGAACTGGCTATTTACAGACTGCTTAATCTTACCATCTCAGTCAGCCTTTTCTTCTGTTTTTACTTTTTTGTTTGTAACAACAAAATAAAACCTGTGATCAACCAGGGAGGGGGGAAAAACTGACAATCATCTGCAGGTGATCAAATGACTTAAGAGAGCCGGTTTTAATTTGTGTGTGGTTCTCACTATAACAAAGGAAACTTGCTTTTTGTTTTAGAATTGGCAGACTGTTTCCCAACATCTGGACCGAATGAAGTCTGAGACCACATCACTTGTGTTTTGCCGCAAAAATTATTTGATCTTCAAAATTCAGACTGAAAAAGTGCAGTTTGAAATTGCTGCTTGAGGGGGAGGGTTGTAGACTTTGCTTAAAAACATGGTGCAATTATCAACTCCACCAGAGCCTATTCTGCTGCTCTTTTCTATCCTTTTCTGTAAAACAGCTGTCAGGATTTTGTTACACAGAGTTTTCCCCTCTTGCTTGTTCAGAGGGAAAAACTCTGAACAATCTCAGGGCTATCTCTAAGAACAGTGGCACTCTATCTCTCTCTCTCTCTCACTCTCATACACATATAGCCCTCAGATACAACAGCATTGAAAAAAGTGACTTATGACCATTTTTCATGTTTATAACCATTGGCACATCCCCATGGTCATGTGATCAAAATTTGGACACTGGGCAACTGGCTCGAATTTATGATTGTGGCAATGTACTGTGGTCCCCTTTTGTGATCTGACAAATAAAGTCAATGGGGAAGCCAGAGTCACTTAACCATATTACTAATTTAACACCTGCAGCGAGTCACTTAACAACTGTTGACAGGAAAGTAAAATGGCAAAAATAATTTCAATGTCTTGCTTGACAACAGAAGCTTTGGGCTCAATTGTGATTGTAAGTTGAGGGCTACCTGAACCAACGTATTTCTACCCTAACGGATGTGTTGGTCCCTATTGAAAGTCTTTATTATTGGCTCTTTGCCAAGATCATCTGTCTGTCTTCCTGTTATTGTAAATTTCAGTAATTGTTTTAAACCAGGGGTGTCAAACTGCCAGCTCACGGGCCGAATGCGTCACACCAAAACGGCGCCCATCCCATTGCTGGCAATGGGAAAAAAGTCACAATATATCGCAACACATCATGTGACATCACGGTTTGACACCTGTGTTTTAAACACTGAAGGGTCTTGTCCTTGCTGCTGGAATTGGCATCCCAAAAGAGAGGAAGAAGCCCCCCAAAAGCATCTGTAGTTTGAGACTTGTGACTTCATATTCAGCTGTGCTTTTCTCCTTTTAAGCTCTACTTGATTATGACTGGATCCTTTCAGCTGTTGTATATTTGTCCTTTTCTCCCTTTCATTTCATGGATTTAGGTCTATGCACCTTCTCCTAATTCAGATGACTTCAGTAGAGAATCTCCAAGTTATCCATCTCCTAAACTGCCAAGCAGTATGTTTGCTAGCACTTTCTTGTTACAAGGTAAGAAAGTTTGTTGATGATATTTTCAAATTAGATATGAGAGAAAAGGAATAAATAGCATTAGTAACCAAATAAATGAGAATATAATTTATTTTGTTCATGCTGTCAAGAGTATCATGAGATTCATAGGATGTGAATTGGTAATAGCAGTTTAAAGGCATATCTTAAAGTAGATCTGATTAGCATTTTTTTCTTGTGGTTTGGGTACTTAAAACAGAAGTCGGGCTTTCATTGATGACCTCGCTCCTCTGTCCCTTATGGAATAACTGCAGCACCAGCATCATTCTGCCCAGGGGCTAAAGGAGCTCATCTTGGCAGTCTTGACTTTTCTGGATTCTTAGATGTTTAGCCTGCATCTTAGCCACAATGTTCCCAAGGAGGTGAGCATAAAACACAGAACATTGTTAGGTAAAACAAAATTAAAAGAGTACTGGCAAGCTACAATTGCAACTGTTGTATCATTGAGGTTTACAGTGGTTACTTCTTTCTATCTGAATCAAGTAGATTTCTTGTGCCAGTTACATTTCCTCTAGAAAAAGTATCTAATGGCAGTTGATACTTTTACTGCAATAAATTGTCACTACATCTTAAAGCAGGGAGGTTGTATAATTAATGCAGAATCTCTTGTCAATCCAGATCAAGCTAAAAAGGCCAATCCAAGACTCTGAAAATTTGTTTGCTGGGACACATACCAGTGTCAGATCCTTCACTTATTTTTTCAGTTTCTCCTTCAAGAAACTAGGTTCTCACAGTTACACAATATGCTGTTCTTCTGCACAGTTTTTGTGTGCTTGGGATTGAGTTATCCTTGGCTAATGGATAGGCCTCAGACAATTCACTGAAATACCTGGAGTGTTCTTTTGATTTCTGTTTGACTTTCTCTGGGAAAAACTGTTTTGCTATGCAAGACTCAGAAACCAAGAAAGTGAAATTATAAAACAAGTTAGACTTACAATGGTTAGACAGTAATATATCAAAGTTCCTTTCCTCTTTCAAGGGGTGAAGCCAGTACGGTGGCTGCAGACAGAGCCACCTTGTACACTTGGAGCAGGTGCTTCCCAGGTTCAAGGCTGGGGAAAAAGAGCCCTAAGTTCACTGAGTTGAAAGGGTGGGAGGAATGGGTTAATCACACGCCAGGGCAGCTGATCTGAGGGGCTGGGCTTCTGCGTTTTGCAGCAGGCAGCTCTTCTGTATGTTCATCCTTTCTGACCCTCATTAGCAAGCCTGTGGAGGTCCTGCTCTTTGCCTGTTCCTAAATGCAGGGGTGAGTTTCTGAAGAGTAAAAATTGATAGCTGTGCCTGACCAGAAGCCTCAGGTCTCCTGTCTTCTATTTTCATCCAACAATAAAGATGGGACCCACATTGCTTCTGAACTTTGGAGCCCCTCCAATGGAGTGAGCCAGTCGGGTTATGGTGGAATGCTGGAAAGTCCTTCTCACCTGTTGCCCTCCAATAGTTACGGCAGCCGACATCCCCACGAGTGTCTGGTAAGGTAGTGGTGGTGCTGGTGGTGGTGAGGACAGCAATGCCCTGTGTCCCTGTGGAATCAGCTAAAGTGGAGGCCATGGGAAAATCAGTAAGCATTTCCAGTAGCCTCCTTGATGTTTTGGGAAGTCTGTGTATATAACACATTCTTTCCTTTGTCTTCTTAAATTTGTACCCATTATGGTGGATACAGAAAGGCTGACAAATTCCTCTTGATCACAGCAAACTCACCACTCTTGGTGTGGTTCACAGTTCTCAGGAAGTTCATCTTCCAAACCAGAAGAGTTTCTGGTCTTCAGGCATGGCATGGCATGAGCCGGCTGTGCAGAAGTTCAGATTTGTAGGGAGAGAGTTGCTTCAGAGCTTGCTTGTTCTCTAGATATAGTGTCTGGTGATACCTCAATTTAATAAGGTATGAATATAAAAAGTGAAGACTTCTTAAAATATATTTTATATATGGTGTTTGATACTATTTATATTTTCCATACCAGTCAGGTTTACCAGCAACAACAATCAGAAGGAGCTTTCTAAAATTGTGAATCAGCAGCACAATCAATTTCTGCAGAAACACAATGTGATGGCCACTAGAATGAAAAAAAATCTAAGAGTTGCATATTTGTCCTACAGTTGCATAATTCAAATAGGTTTTAAAAAGAAACTTCTTTTTATCACATTAAATATTATTCCATTTTTACAGTGCAGTGCGCTATCAAGGATTGAAAATAAAACTACATAATCTGACTCATTATATTTGCAGTATGCTTACATCAAAGAATTAATAAAGCATAATTATTGTACTACACAAGATTGTTGCAGTTCATCTGTGGGAGGCTTTTGTAAAGACTTGATTCTGAGAAGGGTCATTTTGGGCCTAATAGGAACCTTGGCTTCATATTTCACAAATGAGATTGGATGAGCATTGAGCTCCTTCTGCATGCCTTTCGTCCATCCGGTTGCCCATTCCATTTGAGCCCGCTACACTAAGAATTGTAAAAATAACCTTTAGAATTTGTTATCAGAATTCAGGCTTTAGTTTCCTGAAGTGTTATGAATTTTAGTTATTAACCAATACCTTTAGCAGCATCTGCAGAATGACGGGACCCGAGTTTTTATTTCCAGATGATAGAGAAGGAGAGTTTCCCATCATCTCCAAACTGCCCCACCTCCTTCGTTCAGTTGGCATTGACTTTAATGCCTAAAAATAAAATCTCACATTCAGAGATGATTATGGATTATTGAGGCAAGGTATCTTTCTGCCCTTTGCTTGCTTCATGAACTCTGGTTTAGACCGGATGACATTGTGCTCTTTTTAACTAAGAGTTTAGGGCTACTTTGAATTTTGCTAATATCAAATTGCCACTCTTGTTCCCTTCTTGCACTGTGATTCCATTTCTCTTTTTTCCTAGAACTGTCCTCCTCATTCAGACTCATCAACAGAAGGAAGCACCAGCCTTCCGCCAATGTCCAGCTTCCACCGGGGCAGTAGCAATAATTCATTATATGCTGCCGCTGCCGCCGCCACCACCACCACCACCTCTCATACTCCACCAGTCAACGGCTCGGATACCAGTGTGCTTGGTAAGATCTCTGTGTCCTAAAATCATCCATAAAAATTATAGCTAAGTTGTCAGAATCCAATTATATTTCATCTCTAGTTATCAACTATAGAAAACCCCATTTCTGCCTTCTCTGGATTCTGTCATAAGATGAAGGGAAGGGGGTGAACAAAGGGGCTTTATGGCCCTCACTTCCTTCAGTACACTTCAAAGGGACTGAATGTGGATATCACCAAAAGGACTAACCATAAGAATGGGGCTATTACCTTTCATGTACTCCTCTCTGAAGTCTCCCTCCAGCCGGCAGTAAGGAAAAGGGGGTGGGAGTGTAATGCCTGAGACTATCGCTGGAAGAAAGGGGTGATTGGGTGGGGCTACTGGGGAACCCCTTAAAACCTTGAATGGGAGAGCTTGGACCCCAAGTCCTGTCTAGAACGCCTGCAACCATTTTCTCTTAATAAAGGATGCCTGTTGGAAGAACTATTCCAAGAGTTCTGTCTTAAGATGCAAAGTGGGGTGGGTCCTTACATAAGTTAGTCACAGTTAAGTTGTAATAGTATAATTATCTGCTAAAACTGTAAAAAAAGATTTGTCATGTGGCAAGACTTATAATGTTGGTGTTTTTAGAGTTGGAATATTTTCACATCTCTCTTAATTTGATCTCCACTCTGAGAGCAAAGTCTAGAACACATTTTTCATACTTGTGGGTCACAAAGCTGGTGTGATGGATCTTAGATGGCATTCTATGTTGATCTGGACATTATTTCTGCACTGCTCCAAAATAAATACATGACAATTTTTTTAAAAAGTGATTGGACCAGGAATCATTTTTCTTTGATCATAGTTGAAATATGATTATAACTTCTATTCAGGAAGAACATATATTTACCTAACAAGTGAGCATCAATTTTCCCCCAAATCCCAGATTTATAGATCTAATTGAGGTGACATTTCAGCTTATTCATGCATTTGGTGTGTTTTGTGCATTCTGAATTCCTTTTCATGATCTCTTACAAAGATACGCATTTTTAAAAAAGACATGAACTCTTGTTGTCTTAAGCAGTGTGCTTTGGGTTGTTTAACTTAATTGTTCCAAACTGCTAAATTATTTGTGGAAATGTAATCCTGAAATGCTGTACAATGCTTACCCAGCATGATGGGACCAATGTGGTAATCCTGGACTAAATAGTTGGTTAGGCAGATGAGTTTTCCTAGCTTGAAAAGTACTGATCAGATCGCCCCAGCAGCATCATTTTCCTTCTGATTGGTACTGATAGGCTGGCAGGCAGCTAAACTGGGTCTGTAGACAGAGAAGAACAAGTTCACGTACACAAGGAAGCATGCAAGTGGCTTGGCCTTCTTAGAAAAACATCAGCAATAAAGATGGAACATATCTCTTGTCATTGGATCATTATGTCCAAGTGGCTGAAGAGACGATTTGGAAGAAAAAGATGTTTTGCCTGAAGACCTTTGAAAGAAAATAGAAACATATTTGATGTCAGATCCAGTTATATTTCCTTTCTATCTATCTTCTCTGATCTAAAACCAATTCTTAACCCTCCCTGGATCCTGCCATACTCCCAAGAGGGAAGGATGGATATGCATGCGGGTTTATTACTCTCACTTCCTCTATTTACTACAAAGTAACCTTTTGTTTATTTGCCCTCGTGTCTGTAACCATTACAGTGTAACAATTTGCCTCTTATCCTATGCCCCTGTGAACTTCTCCTCCTTACCGGGCAGCTAGGAAAAGGGGGGTGAAAAGATACAGACCTCCTGGGGCTTCTGGTTCCGGTTTGCAGCACTAGCAGACGTGCAGTGAGATCGCTCTCCCTGCCATCTGGTTTTCCTTCTTCGGGAGACCCTGGAAAGGGTCGAAAGTCACCCTGGACGGGCGACCACCATTGGGGAGGACTTTGCCAGATCGCGGAGGGGCGGTAGCCTCTCCATTTGATCTGCGGCAACTCCTCAGGACCGAAGAAGAAAAGAGCTAGCCGCACCAGCCGAAAGCCCAAAGCACTAATAAGCCTGATGAAGTAACTGGAGGAGTTGGGTGAGACCTTACCTTCCCTTCTTTTTTTCCCCAACTACTTTCCTGTAAAAATCCTTAAAATACCCTTTTCCCCCCAGCTTAATTTTGCGGCTTCTGCTTACCCCAGGAACACAAAGCCAAGAAACAAACAAACAAAAAAGAACAAAAAGATCAAAAGACCACATACCTGGACTTGTAATACCTGGATACCTGGGCTCCCTAAAAGCTCTGTATTTCTATAAAAACTTATTGTTTTACTTTTTTGCTAAGCTGGAAAAAAAGGGGAAATATTCTTTTGTTTTTCCTCTCTTGAATGGGATAAAAGCTCCATTCTGTATGTTACTAGGGACATCTTGTGGTGAAATTTGGTACAGCAAGTGAAAAAAAATATTTTTTTCTGACTGGGAGACTCCTGAGACTAAAACTTGTCCTTGACAGCAACAAAAGATAAGAACTTAAAACAGCTGGGTGGAGAAAATATCTCTTTACAGTGGAGCTGGATAGTTATTGATTTTTATTAAAAACAGCCTCCACTAAAGGACTATTTGCAAATATTACAGTAATAGAGGAACACCATCTACAGCTTAACGTCAAACTTATACTCGAAAAAATCCTAGAGGCCACTGAGCTAGTGAATTCTAGAATGAAAGACTTACGTGCCACTTTAAAGCTACAAAATGCAGCTTCAACCTCATTAGATGAATTTACATCCCAAAAAGCAATAGAAGAAGAAGAAACTAATAACTAAGTGGATTTTAAAGAATGCCAGCTACAATCTACTCAGAACTCCGACACCCAAACTTTGACTTCACTTAAAGACTTTACAACTACAACAACAGAAACTGAACAAAGCAATGCTAAGATGGAACGTGCAGAGGATTTACATACACAATATACTGAGATTCTAGACAACCCAGATGATCCAAAATAACTATAACACTGAACATGACCTTTCATCTAAGCCAGCCGAAATCAGAAGAAGAAGAAGACCAGTCTGAACATATATGATAAATGCATTAACTCAAATACGGAGACCTAAACCATTTGGCCAACAATTCAATGATTGTGAAGGGACTGGCTTCCTTGATAGGCTGATGATTGGATGGTCTCCCCTGATTCAAATGATATATGCAGGAATGAAGGGAGAGCCACTTGAGGATCTAAAAGCTTTTTTATGGAAGCCGGCTTGGCACAAAAGGAAGGCCAGAGTTAACCTTAAAATAGTTTTCTTTATGTGATATTTAATGGAAGAGCTTTAAATTTTACGTAATGAGATAAAGAGACTTTAAATGATGTTATTTGATTTAATATTTAGGATTTATATTTATAAGGGAAATAAATTAGTTATTCAAATAATTGTTTTGAACTATAAATGGAAGATGGAGTTAGAGGATAAAGGTTATTTTATGAGTAAGCGATGATATTAGAATGAGAATTAGAATATGACTGTGAAATAAACTAAGAATCTACTGGAATAAATAATAAATGTATTTTAGACATGATATTATTTTGCATGAACCAAGGGAACTGTGGGTTATCCAAAACTTAAACATCATTGGACACTAAACCAACAGGAATATTGTAATTGAAACCAGACAAAAGTCAAAAACAGGATCTGGAGACATATAATTTAAAAGTTGTTTATAAATGTTTTAAATGATTGAGTTATAACTAGCAATTTATTAATTTGAATTTGGTATAATAATTAAGGGAAACAGAGAGGAAATTTTTGATGGTGTAAACTGATATATGTATGGATAAGCACGTTACTGGACTATGTATTGCCCAGCCACCACGTTGCTTCCTTAAATATCTGAGGTCTTGTAAAAATGGAAAATTAATAAAACTTGTTTGGAAAAAAAAAAGATACAGACCTCCGGGATCTGGTTTATTTCCCCGTCATCAAAATGAGGTGTGAGGAGGTATTGAACGATCGTGCATAATGGAGGCAGATTGATGTTATCTTTTCTGGATTTAACACCTAGAAATTTGCTGATCTGAACCCGGAAGAACTGTGGGGTGGGGGTTGTTTAGGGACACTTTAAAACATCGATTTGTAAGGGAATCCCTCAGATCCTGTCTATCGTGACTGCTATCAATTTTTCTTAATAAAGGTTCCAATTGGAAGAGATCGTTTTCAAGAGTTCTGCATTCTTAAGATGTGGATTGAAGTGGTTCCTTACATTAGACAGGATCTGCAGTAATAGTAAGAACCTTGCCGGGGGACTTTGCAAAAAAATACAATGTCAGACAACGAGGCAGGGAAGGAAGAAAAGTCCACGGAAAGGAAGCCTTCCCCCAGACCAAGAACCTGACAGCTGTCGGGATCTGAAATGTCATATTCCTTAGGAAAAGAGGTGGTGGAGACGCATAATCACAAACCTCGGTGGTCAATGGGCATTGGAAAAAAAGGCGAGTGGGAAAAGAGATCGAGAAAGGTGACCCTGAGACGGGGCAGCCACCAACCAGAATGGAAGCAGGAGATGGAGAAATCCCTGTACTTTAGCGAAGAGGATGGAAGTTGTGCACAACACTCGAACTGGATCCTAGAGAAAGCTATTGACCTGATGAAAAGAAATCTCAGCTCTCTAGGGGAGGAGAAATCTGAGCCCTTTGGCCACACCAGCACCTAGAGCTGCAGCTAGAGAGACACTAAGGGGGAATTGGAACCTGTAGTCTCAGGGATGTCCGCTGAATAAGTAGCGACCATTTCAGCAGCCCCCACTCCCCACCGACCCGCAGATGGTGATCAGGATGGAAGACATACCACCGACGGCAAAGGCACCGATCCATTCAAAGATTCCTGCCTCTGAACGCAAAATTCAAGGGGGAGCTGACACGCTTGGGTTTTTTCCTAACCCAAGTCCTCAGCTACATGGAAGAATACAAACGGCACATCCCCAGCAACAAAGCCCGTATCCATATCGTGCAATCCGCTCTGGACAGACCAGCCGCAGATTGGGTGGTGAACTTGCATGATTCCAACGCCCCAGAGCTCAACAACTTCAACAGTTTCATGTCCTCTCTGAGCAGGCAATTTGAGGATCCCCTGGCTGATCGCAAAGCCTGTGAAAGAATCAAAACAATGAGGCAGGGCAGACGCCTGGTAGCCGAATATACACAAGAATTCCGGACCATTGCCAGCAAGCTGAACTGGCCAGAAGACATCCTCCTTAGCCATTTCAAAGACGGCCTAAATTACAACCTGTATGATGCTTGCCTGCCTCATGGTGCGGCCCACACCAACTTGACAAATGGTATGTCCTGGCAGAGGAAGCAGAGATCGACCTACTGAAGAGGCACCGCCGAGGAAAATCATGGGGCCGCTCGCTGCCTGAGCCGATGCACGAGCCAGCGAAACCACCGGCTATGGCCAAGAAGCCAATGGGTTGTTTCAAATGCAGGAGAGAGGGGCATCGGACCATAGAATGCCACTCAAAAGCCCCTCAGCACAAACCAGACAGATCACCGGCCAGGAAATCCGGGAAGTCCACAGCCAAGCCAAAAGAACCTACCATAAGAGCAATAGAGGCTGTGGAGTCCCCAACCTCTGCCCAACGTGGGGAGGGAACTCCAGCCTACACCACAGGGCCAGTGGATATCTCAGACGACAGCTCGGAAGGCAAACCCCTAGTAAGTGGACCCATCGCACCCCTCCTCAAGACAGTGACTATATTAGTTCCCTCCATGCTCGAAGCTGTCAAAGTGAAAGCCTTAATAGACTCTGGCTGCACCCGCTGCCTCATTAGCCCGACGCTAGTAGGGAATTTGGGCATTCCGTCGAGACTGGAACAACCAATCTCATTTGGCCAGTTAGATGGGTCCATAGCGGGGGGTGCCAGCTACCCTAGCTATTTTACCAGTCCACCTATCCCTGGGAAACCATGAGGAAGACATAACGTTTGTAGTGACCCCAGGCATGGAATGCCCAGTGATCCTAGGCATGGAATGGTTAAAGAAATGGAACCCCTGGGTAAATTGGATGATGGCAGAAATCAGGTTCCCAAAGGGGACCCTACGGACTTAAAACCCCAAGGAGTACTACCAAAATTAAGAATGGAGTAAGCATCAATGGGATAAGAAAAGGAGCTACTCTCCAGTGGATCAGCTGGCTGGCGATGGCGGCTACTCTGTAGCCATCCTCCTGAGAAAGCGTAAGAACAGCAGAGAACAGCAGTTACCAGCTGTTCCGCTGTTCAAAACCTCCTTCCCGGGCAAAGGGAGGGAGGGGAGTATCACCTGAATAGTGGTAGAACCTCTGAAAACCCCCAAAGAAGTTTTCTTTTGGGGGTATAAAGAGAGTTCCCACGGAGTTCAGGCTGCCTCCGCTTCTCAGCTGTCTTTGTCCCTAGGGACAAAGCAAGACGCCGCTCCCACCTCCGCGCTTAGAGAGATCGGGTGAGTTACTTTAAAAGCGGACAGAGCTGGATAAAGGATTCTTTTTTTTGGGATTTTATTTGGACTTCAGTTTTAAAGAGTGATTTTTATTTCCCTTTTCTTTTTCTTTTTTCTTTTTATTGAGAGTGAAAGTAAAATGGTGATCGGAAAGTTTTTTTTTTTTAAAGTGAGTGGAACGGAACGAATGGATTAGACTGTTGTTTTTTTAAACTTTTCCTTAAGGTGGATCTGTGTTTTAGAAAGATTTTTTTTTCTTTTTTTTTGTTAAACTCTTCTTTTGTTAAAATTTTTTTAAAAAGGGTCTTTTTTGTGTGTGTGTGTTTTTTTCTTTTTTTTTTTTGAGAAGGAGGAAAGAAGAAACGAAACTTTTTTTTTTTTTAAAATGGCTTCAAAGCGGCAAGTAACATCTACTGTACCCAAGGTGGCTTCTTCTCCTGCGATCCTACCAGCACAACAGCCTAAAGCAACACCACCACCCTCTCCCCCTTTGCCAGCAGTAACGGTAAAAGATATGCAAGACATAATGGGAAATGCTGTATCTCAAATTAGAGGGGAAATGAAAGAGCTCTTGGTGGAGAATAATATTATTTTGAGGCAAGATATAGTTATGGCTCTATCAGGACTTGCTTCAGTGGTTGAGAAGTTGGACTCTAGAGTGGAAGAAGTTGCAGATAAGGTGGAGGTTCTGGAAGATAAATTTGAAGGTATGGAAAAAAAGATGGAAATTTCACAAGATGACATTGTTATGTCTCAATATAGAGAAATGGAGTTCGCTTTAAGAATCAGAGGGCTGAGAGAAGATATGCAACAAGATTTGAAAGAGATTGTGGCAAATGACTTTGCTGTTATTTTGAATAGAGAGAAGGAGGAAATATCTAGAGAAATTGAAAAAATATTTAGAGTTAATTCTTGGGTTGCAAAGCAAAGAAATCTGCCAAGAGATGTGGTAATTTATTTTGGGAAGAGATCTAAAAAAAAATGGGCACAAAATTTTGATGAACCGGTTTTATTAGATACTTGGGAGATTAATTGGGTGAGGAATGTTAAATTTACACAAGCCCAAAATTTAAGGGAGAATTTTTATAAAATGTTTTATAGATGGCACCTTGATCCACAAAAAATGTCTCGTATGTGTCCTGACTTGCAGCCTAAATGTTGGAGATGTGGGTGTTTGGATGCTACTTATTATCATATTTGGTGGTTATGTAAAAATATAAAAGCTTTTTGGATTAAGATATGGTGGAATATTCAAATAATTTTTAGAAGAAGGATAAAATTTACTCCACAATTGTTTTTGTTAGGTATTGTTTCTGATTGTGATAGTAAAGAGATTATATTAATGTTAAATTTAATTACAGCGGCCAGGTTGTTGGTAGGGCAATGTTGGAAGAAGGAATCTTTGCCTACTGCAAGAATGGTTTCTTAAAGTTTCTTATTTGGCAGAAATGGCAAAGATTTCGGCTTTTTTGAAAGATCAATCGCAATCAATCGTATAGATTTTATACAATATAAGTTGGATATAAAAAAATATTATTTAGTTTTTGAATAACTTATATTTAAAGTTTAAGATATTTTATAGATATTTTTCTTAATTCTTTATTTTTCTTTTTTATTTTATTTTTTTTTTCTGTTTCTTTTTTTCTCTCTTCTTGTTTTTTTATATATATTGTCAACTATTTTATAATCTGTGTAATTAATGTATTCGGATATGTTCATGGATTATATGCGTTTTTAAGATTTTTTTTTTTTAATTTTAATTAAGCCTGTATTCAGCTCTGGGAAGGTTGGGGGAGGGTAGGGGAGGGTCGGGAGGGTTCGGGGAAGGGAACTTTTTTTTGTAAAATTTAAAAAATTTTCAATAAAAAAAAAGAAAAGAAAAGGAGCTACCCGAAATACCAGAGAAACACCGAGATCTTGCTGAAGTTTTCAGTGAGGAGAGGGCGGATGAGCTCCCCCCTCACTGACCCACAGATTGTACCATAGAATTCAAGCCTGGGAAAAACTCCCAAAGCCCAGACTATACTCCATGAGCCCTAATGAGGAGGAGAAAATGGAAAGATTCATAAATAAAAACCTAGAAAGGGGATTCATCGAACCTGCCAAGCCTAAAGTAGCTACCCTGGTCCTCTTTAGAGAGAAGAAGGACGGCACTTTACGCTTGTGCTCATTGAATGCAATCAGTGAAAGCATGGTGGGATAACATGTCTTGAAGGACATGTTAACCCACCTCTCGAAAGGAAGAATTTTCACTAAACTAGACCTAAGGGAAGTGTATTACCGCATTAGAATTAAGGAAGGGAATGAATGAAAAACTGCATTTAATTGCCCAATGGGGTGCTACCAATTCAAAGTTTTGCCGTTTGAACTACAAGGGTCCCCCACAGTATTTATGCAATTAATCAACGAGGTACTAAGGGAGCACCTATTTAAGGGGGTCCTGGTTTATATAGACGACATCCTCCAGCCTAGACGAGTTCAGATCACTAGGACCAGATGGATTACACCCCAAGGTTTTCAAGGAACTGGCAGATGTGATCTCAGAACCACTGAACTATATTTTTCAAAGATCTTGGAGCACTGGGGAACTACCAGAGGACTGGAAAAGAGCTGATGTAGTTCCCATCTTAAAAAAAGGAAAAAAAATGGATCCAGGAAATTACAGACCTATCAGCCTGATCTCAATACCTGGGAAGATTCTGGAAAAGATAAACAACGAATCAGCGAACACCTAGAGGCAAACAAAATCACTACTAAAAGCCAACATGGGTTTGTCAAAAACAGATCATGCCAGACAAACCTTATTGCATTCTTTGACCAAGTGACAAAATTAGTGGATCAGAGGAATGCTGTGGATATAATTTACTTGGACTTCAGTAAGGCATTTGATAAAGTAGATCACAACCTACTACTTGATAAGATAGAAAAAAAGTGGGTTAGACAGCATCACCACCAGATGGATCCATAGCTGGCTGACCGGTCGTACTCAGCATGTGGTCCTCAATGGAACTGCATCTACATGGAGGGAAGTGTGTAGTGGGGTGCCCCAAGGCTCTGTTCTAGGCCCAGTGCTCTTCAACATCTTCATCAACGATTTGGACGAGGGGATAGATGGTGAACTCATCAAATTTGCGAATGACACCAAGCTGGCAAGAATAGCCAACACTCCAGAAGAAAGGCTTAAGATACAGGAGGACCTGGACAGATTTGGACACTGGGCGCTATCTAACAAAATAAAATTCAGTGGTGAAAAAAGTAAGGTTCTACATTTAGGCAAGAAAAACCAAATGTACAGGTATAGTATAGGGGGTACCTTGCTCAATAGTAGTAACTGTGAGAGGGATCTCGGAGTCCTAGTGGACAATCATTTAAATATGAGCCAGCAATGTGCTGTAGCTGCCAAAAAAGCCAACTCAGTGCTGGGCTGCATTAACAGGGATAGAATCGAGATCACGTGAAGTATTAATACCACTTTACAGTGCCTTGGTAAGGCCACACTTGGAATACTGCATCCAGTTTTGGTCACCATGATGTAAAAAAGAGGCTGAGTCTCTAGAAAGAGTACAGAGAAGAGCAACAAAGATAATTAGGGGACTGGAGGCTAAAACATATGAGGAACTATTGCTGGAATTGCGTATGTCTAGTTTAACGAAGAGAAGGAGGGACGTGATAGCAGTGTTCCAATATCTCAGGGGCTGCCACAAAGAAGACGGAGTCAAGCTATTCTCCAAAGCGCCTGAGGGCAGGACAAGAAGCAATGGATGGAAACTAATCAAGGAGAGAAGCAACCTAGAAATAAGGAGAAACTTCCTGACAGTTAGAACAATTAACCAATGGAACAACCTGCCTCCAGAAGCGGTGAATGCTCCAACATTGAAAGTTTTTAAGAAGAGACTGGACAGCCATCTGTCCAAAATGATGTAGAGTTTCCTGTCTGAGCAGGGGGTTGGACTCGATGACCTCCAAGGTCCCTTCCAACTTTATTATTATTATTATTTCCAAAGAGAAACATGTCAACCTAAGTCAGAGCGGTTTTAAAGAAACTGTGAGCTACCCACCTGTATAGCAAATTACCGAAATGCAAATTCCGCCAGAAAAGAATAGACTACCTGGATTATCGCATATCCCCACAGGGCATTGAAATGGACCCAGAGAAGGTCAGAGCAGTATTAGAATGGGCACCACCCCACACAAGAAAGCAACTGCAAAGTTTCCTGGGCTTCGCAAACTTTTACCGCCAATTCATCCCCTCATTTGCCCAGATAGCCCTGCCCCTCACGAACTTACTAAAAATGAAGGGAGAATCCTCAGTGAAACCTAGCAGCCACTAAAATGGACAATGGAATGCCAAGCGGCGTTTGAGAGATTAAAGAGACTCTTTTCTGCCAAACCCGTACTGAGGCATCCAGACATGGATAAGCCCTTCGTAATACAGGCAGATGCAAGTGATGTGGCCATGGGGGCTGTACTATTACAAGAAAATGATGAAGGGGTATTGCAACCATGCGCATATACATCCAGGAAACTCACCGAAACGGAACAGCGCTGGCCCATGTGGGAGAAAGAGGCATACGGGATACGTTGGCCGTTACTTACGTGGCACGAGTTCCTTGAAGGGAATAAAATCCCTTTTCAGGTGTGGACAGACCACAAAAACCTGGAAGCCTTGAAAACACCTAGGAAACTCAACCCCAAGCAAGCCCGCTGGTCCCAGCATTTTCACCAATTCCACTTTACGCTCAAGCACTTGCAGGGGGGGAGAACTTCTTGGCAGATGCACTGTCTCGCATGCCCCAATATAACAGCACACAAGCCACCAATTCTAAACCACTTATGGCGGAACCACAACTGGCAGCACCAGTAACCACCAGAGCCCAAGCTAAATTAAAACCGCAGCTGGATAGCCAAACCAGAATCGAATTCCAGAAAACTTTGGAAACAGATGAATGGTTCAGTCAGGGATGGACTGCCTTGGATGGGGGAAAAATTATATATACCAATCACTCAGAGGGTCACATTCATGCAGCTTTGCCATGACACAAAATCAGCAGGGCATTTTGGATTTGTAAAAACTTCACTTAATTAAAAGGCAATTTTGGTAGCCATCCATGAAAAAGGACATAGAAAGTTACGTGGCCAGCTGCCCAACATGCACAACTGCTAAGAGATTGCAAGAGAAATCACCCAGACTGTTACAACCAGTGACGAATCCCTCAGCCACCTGGAGGGAAATAGCCATGGATTTTATAGTGGAATTACCAGAAAGCAGTGGAAACACTGTCATCTGGACGGTTACGGACTTCTTTTCCAAACAAGTACACTTTATCCCTTGCCAAAGATTTCCACCGCAAAAACCTAGCGAAATGTTTCGTGCAGCACATTTACAGATTGCATGGGGCACCCCAACGCATCATATTTGATAGGGGAGTGCAATTTATGTCAGCTTTTTGGAAGGAATTTTATCCCACTTAGGAACTACTCATGGACTGTCATCTAGTCATCATCCTCAAGAGAACAGTCAATCAGAACACTCAAACTCAGTACTTCAGCAATACGTAAGATGCTTTATTAATTTCCAGCAAACAAATTGGACGGACCTACTCCCTTTCGCAGAAGTTGCCTACAATAACGTAGTCCACTCCAGCACAGGCTACACCCTTTTTCAAATAGCCACTGGTCAAAGTTTCAACCCCATGCCAGAATTAATCTCAAACGAACCAGCAATCCCATCACTGAAAGAATGGATGGAACAATTACAAAACACCTGGCCAATAGTTAGAAAAGCCTTAGACGAAGCTAGGCAAGCATACAAAGCACAAGAAAGCATACAAAAGCATACAAAAAGAGTTGAACCCACGCCATTCATTGTAGGAGAAATGGTATATTTGTCTACAAAATACCTAAAATCCCTACAACCCTGTAAAAAACTTGGACCAAAATATATAGTACATTCTCCAATTAAAAGAATCATAAACCCAGTAACAGTAGAATTAGAATTACCCAAAAATCTCAGGCAAATACACCCAATTTTTCACTGCAGTTTGCTGAAAAGAGAACAATAATCAACCTTATAGCCAAAAATCCCCCCCCCCACCTCCAGTCATGATGGAAGGAGAACAACACTTCGAGATAAAGGAAATCCTAGACTCTAGGAGATATCATGGGACAACTCAGTACCTAGTAGCATGGAAACCCCTCCCCTCCTCACAAAACGAGTGGCTACATAAACATTGTCAGAGCCCCAAAACTGTTAAAGAATTTCATACAGAATATCCCAACAAGCCAGACTAACTTTTATACCTGTTTTGTTTTCTCTACAGGTGAAACTCTCTTATTTTTAGGGGGGGCAGGATGTCAGAATCCAGTTATATTTCCTATCTATGATCTAAAACCAATTCTTACCCCTCCCTGGATCTTGCCATACTCCCAAGGGGAGGGGGGATATACATGCGGGTTTTATTACTCTCACTTCCTCTATTCACTACAAAGTAACCTTTTGTTTATTCGCCTTCGGGTCTGCTAACCATTACAATGTAACAATTTGCCTCTTATCCTATGCCCCTCTGAACTTCTCCTCCTTACCGGGCAGCTAGGAAAAGGGGGGTGAAAAGATACAGACCTCCGGGATCTGGTTTATTTCTCTGTCATCAAAATGAGGTGTGAGGAGCTGTTGAATGATCGTGCACAACGGAGCCAGATTTCTTTCCTGGATTTAACACCTAGAAATTTGCCGGTCTGAATCATCTGGAAGAACTGTGGAGTGGGGTTGCTTAGGGACACTTTAAACATCGATTTATAAGGGAATCCCTCAGATCCTGTCTATCATGCCTGCTATCAATTTCTCTTAATAAAAGTTCCTGTTGAAAGAGATCGTTTCCAAGAGTTCTGCTTTCTTAAGATGTGGATTGAAGTGGTTCCTTACATCTATCTAGCCTAGCATTCTCCTCCCACAGTGGCCATTCATTAGGAAGCCCATACCTGGGGTGCTGAATTTGCCTAAGTTAATCAACCTTCTCTTTCATAAAGATTAAATGCTGCAGCTAGATCTGGCATTCAGACCTAAAGTTACTTCTGTTTTCCATAGATTTTGGACATGCCACTACCAATCTTCTAATCTCCCTAACCTGAAGGCTACAGCATAACTTGGGCGTTTGAAGGGCCCTTGGCTTCTTTATAGGCAGAACTAAGATTCACAGAGAAACTGCAAGGTTGATGTCCTCACCGAGGTCAGAGTTTCTACTTCTGGCATTGCCAGGTGGCTCAGAGGGAGAATGCCTCAAGGTCTTACCCCTTCCAGGCCAGGGCTACGACTTCTCTAAAGGACATGAAAGTCCATTCCTCATAGCATGTAGTCCTTTTAGTTACTCTGTCATGGAAATTCAGGATGTTTTAGATTGAGGTTTCTTGCATTGATTGGGGATTGCAGTAAATTAGCTATAAGGCCTTGGCACATTGACATACATTTTTAAAGCGTGATAATGCTGCCTTTGAAAAGGTTGCAGAGAAGTATGAGTAAGACCTATCGTAGAGACACATTGTATTTTAAATGCCAAATATTTGTAGCACCGAGGGGGGAAAAATGTTTGTGTTTTAATTCTTGACCATAATAACACTGGGATAGGGCAGTCCATTTATCTAGGTCCCTAAAGTAGAGAATGATCCACGGCCTGGCTCAAAATGAGTTAGAACAGATGAGCACACTGGAGGTTATTGCCTCTCCTTTCCCCAAGTTCTGGAATTCCATGGGACGGGAGAAATATAATTCTATATAAACCAATTCAGTGATGCTTTGGAGCTCTGCGGTTGACTGTAGGTTGGGAAAGTTTGCTTTCCAGCACTCTTGAAGGAAACCCCTTCCCTTAGCATCTTTGCAAATCAACCTTGCCTGTAATTGAGAGGATGTGCTTTCCCCAGAATGAAGGCCCCTTTGAGAACAGCAGGGGAGAGGTAATTCCCAGTTTCCCTTCTAGATCGCTCTCTTCCTCTTCCCCCCCATTTTGCTCTCTTAAGTACTGCCTGGTGTTCTCACCATCTGCACCACATCAGTATTGTGTTGCCTTTTTCTTTACAGTTCATAGAGGGAATCCTGGTGGAAGTTCACAGACTGGGGACGCCCTTGGAAAAGCTTTGGCCTCAGTAAGTAATTGTATGTGGAACAATCCTAGGAAGGATCCAAACTCCATATACAAATTCTTGCCCTTCGGATTGCCTCAAGTAGATGTCAGTGAGCAAATGCAGAATGCATCTAGAGGTGTCTGTGGTCAGGCAACCCCAGTGTGGCTTGGATTTGAGAGTGGCATTTACTTGAATTTGTGATTGACGTTCTATAGTTCATTCACACCTAAAGCTCCAGTCAGGCACATTATATGCAGGCACGGCAGCAAAACTTGTCTTCTTGTAAGAGAAAGGTTGCTAGTTAAGATTATGGAGCAGTTGGGCTGTCATCTTCCCCCGATAGGCAGAGGTGCGTGTGGACAGAGGGGAATGCACACACACAGCAACAGAAAACAAGATGCAAGACCCAAAGCAAAAGACAAATTGATTAAATAATTATGTGCTATATATTTCCAAAGACTGGGGAGCTCTCCTATTCAGGGTTGTTTCTTTAATGCCATTTATATTTTAAGCCATGACCCTTGAAATATTCCACTTTAGATCTACAACTGGGGGCAGCTAATAAAATGTAGTAGTGTAGCACCCAGGAAATCTGTTTATTGTCCAGAGGTTAAGAAATAAATTCATCTTGAGAAATAAATTCTGTAATTAACTGCATGGCAAAGACGAGTGATGCATTACCTTGCCTGAAACAGCTTTGCCCTAAAGTTTCCTCACCAGAGCTTCCTCCTGGGGTGGGCTTCCTCCACAAAGGAGGAGTTGGTTTCATTAGAAGGTCTGTATGACAAAGAAATGGGAGGGAGATTGGTAACTTTGGATGCAGCCACAGTTTGCTAAGAGTCTAGTACAAATGTGTACAGTTGGGGGCTGAAGAGAGGAGTTTAGTGTGTGCTGGAAACCAAGCAGTTTGCATAACCAGAAGATAAGGAAGCCCTTCACCTTTTTGGTGCTGCTTGACATGAGTCAGCAAATCAGTTCACAAATATTCCATCGTGGCTGATTGCCAGCCTCTCAGCCCTTGCTACAGCCCAGCAATCCTGGGCTTTCCCTCACCTGGAGATGTGTATTCATTGCCCTCTGCTCCTCTTGAGGAAGGAAGCATGCGAATGAAGGAATCCCCATACTTAGTTCTTTAGCCTTTAACCTGTCTGATGAAGCAATAAAACCATCCTGAAATTGCAAAGTTGCTGCCTTTCTTTCCCTTTTAAATGTTGTCATTAATAGCAGAAACAAGATTGTGTCTGATGTAGTGCTTTTAAAAAAAATAACAGGATGCAACATTTGTTTCTGAATCTAAATATCAAATTCCTTACAAAATACTGCATGGTTAAAAAAGAAAGGTCAGATAATACGTTTGCAAAGATCCTTTTGTTTTAGATTTAAGCCTGGATAATTGCAATCTTAATCTTAGAGCTGGAAAGAAAGAATTGTACATGAAAATATTTACCCAAAGCTCTCAAAGCCCAATGGATTATACATGGGCTTGAATAATGAACTAGTGTAGATAGATAGCAAAGAAAATCTGGGCATATCTACCATATCTAATGTGCCTCTCTGAACATTTGCCAAACAATAACCCCTAAGATGGTGCCCATAGGGGGTTACGTGGTTACATCTGGTTTATGTCAGTGTTTAATGCCAAATGAAAACATTTGGTTTTTAATTTTAAAAAAATCAAATCAGAAGGTTTTCTTTAATGTTGTTGATTATATCAAATCTCTTTGTCCAGACCTACATTCCTATTTCCAGTTCAGAGAAAGCAGCTTGTACAGTTTGAATAGCTCAGGGCTCATAGTCTCTAAACAGAAGAGAGGGAAACATTGGAGAAGTTGACTTTTCCAAGTGATCCTTGAATGGCTTTGTTGCTTGAGGCTGGGGATCCCAACAGGATGACATGGGCATTTTCAGTCCCTACGTTAACAGCTCAGAGCCTGCAGCTGCAGTCTTGGTAACTTTCCCTTTGTTAGGTGATTGGATGCACAGACGTATCCTGGTGGTGTTCAAAATTCTCATATTTTGTTCCTAGTCAGGTGTGCATTTAAGGTAAACAGTAGCATTGAGAACGATTATATAAGAACAATAGGAACTGTATTGGGGAAAGAATCACAGAGAATTACAGTTATTGATAGAATGGAATATTTGTCCCTCAGGGTTGAACTATGGAGTCCTTGGTGCTCTCTGAGCTTGGTTGTTTTCTTGCAGGAGTTTCATTATCTAACTAGGTAACATCAGTCTCAGAAGGAAGTGGGGTCTACTCTCATTTTATATTCTACTGGCAGGTCAATTACAGATACATTAATAAAATTTTCAGAGTTACCAAGCTGAATATTTCTAAGCATTTCCTTTTCTTCAATTGTTGTTCAGCTGATTTTTTTTTTAACGTGTAGATGTCAGCATATCAAATGGTTCAAATGGCTACATTTATATTGTGACATTTCTTTTTTTTTTTTTCAGATTTATTCTCCTGACCACAGTAGCAGTAGCTTTCCTTCAAATCCTTCAACACCTGTTGGATCACCATCATCTCTCACAAGTACTATCCATCTCCTCTTCCCCCTACCTCCACTTCCTTTTTCAAAATCTTGTAAGAACTGGTTTTCTAGCATAGAGATATGCTCTGGCATTTGTGCTGTTTTGTTGGATCTCTGTTCTCTAGTATACCTCAAAGAGCTGCTGAGGATGTGCAGAAAACCTATGAATGCCCCTTTGTCCAAAATTTGTTATGTAATGTAAGATGCTCCCATTCAGCATATTGGGAACCAGTCATTACTTTTCTGGGATGGTTATCTCTACCCCCCACTTCCAGTTGTCAGTCAGTATTCTGTGCTTGGTCCTTAGTGGGTTCCACAAAGAAACACAATCCAAACTGCATATAAAAATAATAGAAAGCTCTTTATAAATCAGAAGATGTTGGCAGCAGTAAGATGTGTTTATCCTGCATGTGCCATGCTTCAGCAATGTTGATTTTGACAGATGCTGATCAGTGGTCAAGAACTGGAGGACAAGCCCCTTCATCTCCAAGCTATGAAAATTCTTTACATTCATTGGTAAGAATTGCTGAGCAACTCTGGCCAAGAAATGGCTTGCTGGCTTTATTGAAACAAATCTTTAATTTAAACATTCATTTCCTCTAACAGAACCAAGATACTTGTTTTTGTGTAGGTTGCCTTTCAAAACCATTTTCTCAGGAAAACTTGCAGTTCATTAAAGTCATTAATTTAGCAATAATAAAAACTGCAACATCAAAATGAGTTTTATCTTTGGGAGCTTCCTGCATTGAGTTGAAAATAGTATAATTCTGCTTGCCATTTACATTACTACATCAGCATCTCTTTTGTTCAAGGACCGTCGGCCTCAAAGGATATTGCAGGATTTAAAAATATGCCAAAAGGCAATTGGTGTAACTCAAGAAAGGAGGCACCATGTGGGGCTCTTCAGCACAGAAAAATTAAGGATAAAGAGAACCCACTGTGTGTATAGAGTGAAGGGGATGCATGGTATCCAGTCATGTGACCATCAGCATGAAAGGAGTTTAGGGGGATGAATCTGAACCCGTTGCTCCCGATTGCTGCCTCGGGGTTCTTTGGACTTAGCTGTGGAAGGGGCATGGGGGGGGGAGGAAAGAGTGGTCTGCTTCCCGGATTCCCACTAAATATTTGGTGTGCATCTGTGGAGGAGAGATGATGATAGGAATTACTGTAGAAAGCTGTCAATCCCGTCTAGAAGCAGAAGAGAAAAATAATGTGTACATATTGATGAAGCATTTTGCATCTTTAAGATCTCCCAAGGTAACATTTTTCTCATGCAGCTAACAAATACAGTAATTTGCCTATTGCCTTCCATCACGAATGTACAAAAGCAATCTATAGAGATTGCTTTAGTGCACAGTATTTTATCCCCTTATTTTTGAGTTTAATTAAACCTTTGTGAAATTAACTTAACTAACAACTGAGGCCGACCTGCATACCAGCTATTTACCTCACCTCTTTATCGTTACTTAACTTGTGCTTTGCTTCTTGTTCTGTCTTGACTTTGCCAGAAAAATCGAGTTGAGCAACAACTTCATGAGCATTTGCAAGATGCTATGTCCTTCTTAAAGGATGTCTGTGAGGTACTATTTCTGTTTAGAGGGTGCCTTTTGGAGGGTTTTGGGGTTTTTTTTGTTAACTCTACTTAACAGATTTTTACAAGTAACAGCCCACCCCATTTACTATGGCACAGCTGATGCATCTCTTCCTTCCATCAGTTTGTCTTTTCAACTTGTAGAAAGGCTATAAATGTGAATGCTCTTTTGCATACTTTATTTGAACAATCAATAAATATATACCAAGATAAATGCTGGCATGAAATCAGGAAAATGTGATTCAAGAGCTCAAACCTGAAAGCAAACTGCTCTATCTCAACCCCCCCTCCCCTCACTTCTTTCTTTTAAGTTTATTCCAGAATACCAAACAAGATTAGTTTTGTAGTTCAACTCTCTTTTGTTTTGAAGCCAGAAGTGTTACCCTCTCACATAGTTGCTGGTTCACTTCTGGCTGTTTTCAAAGTCCTTTTGATACCACCAGATTTCCCTGGCTGCCTTTCCCACTTCCCATTGTAGAATGCTTGAAAATAGAATGGAATAAACCGCTCTGTGACATAAATGACCTTCCTGCACCCCTCAATCCCAACAGCAGTCCCGGATGGAAGATCGCCTGGACAGACTCGATGACGCCATCCACGTGCTGAGAAACCATGCCGTGGGGCCTTCGATGAGCCTGACAGGGGCCCACGGAGAGATGGAGGGCTTATTGCGGCTATCCCACAATGGGCCCATTAGCACTTTGAGTGCCACTTACGGCACATCCAGCCTCGTCATAGCCAGTAGACAAGCCTCGATGGTGAGCTTCTGATCTTTCCTTATTAGGCAGACCCACTCTTTTCCAAATTGGTGCATGGATGTCTGAGGCCGATCAGTTACAGTTATTATTCAGGTGCCAAATTGATCAAGACATGGAGGGGGGGGGGAGTTGACAAGAATAAGTGTAGAGAAGGGCAGATCTGAAATGGTTGGCCGAGTGAACAGACCACAGACCAGGGGTATCCTTATTTATTTATTTATTTATTTATTTATTTATAGCTCACCTTTCCAAGCACGCAAGCCAAGGGATCTCTGGGCACCGGTACCCCCTATGGGAAACTGCATGCCTGCAACCCCATAGCAGCTGGGCATTTTATAATGAAGGCAGGATTCCAACTCCTCAATCCATTAGCAGCTGTTTGATTACTGAAGGGGATAGAATACAGCAGTCATTTTGTACAACAAAATTCCATTCATATTAATTGTGTTAAGCAATGGTTTATTCATTTATTTTACTATAGAAAAAAACTGTGATGAAGCAGACAACTTAATGCATCACATGCACAGATGTTGAAAGCTTTCCTTGAGGGGAAGGGCAGAATTCACAGATCAGATTCGCATACAGAACAAGGTCTATTCTAATCAGCTGGATGATTTTTGGTATATTTTCTTTCTGAAGTCCATTTCCCTGCAGATATTCTGAGTCTTTGTGCTCAACCCTGAATACATTTTCTTTCTTTTGAAGGAATCTTGGGGCATGCTGAAACTAGCTGGTTGCAGATTTGTATAGGTGAAACTGCCTAGTCATCAAGTTAAGGATGGGGGCAGGGGTCAGCAGAGGGCATAAGCTGCAAGCCTAATACTGTTTCAGACATGTAGTTTATTGCTCTTTAAAACTATTTAAAGCATAATGTATCTTTAGCCTGGTCTCTATGGTCTAATGCCAGTGTTAAATTATGCTTCATTTTAGCTTTTATCTAAGTTTGGAAAGTGTGACTTTATAAAATAAATACTCATCTGGGGAGGTAGTGCTTATATAAAAACTACTGGTAAAACCTGATATCTTGATCATCAGAGGAGCCAGTGAAAAAGAGCCACTAGAATGGCAACACCACCACCCCCATCCCTCCTCTCAGCGTTTTCATCCTGGCAAGCAGGCGGCCTGCTAGGCCTCAGACCTAAGCAAGCCAGGCGGGGGATTGGCAAGTACCAGCCAAAGCCAAAGAAGCACCCTTCCTTCCCTGGTTTTGGTCCAGTCGACAACTCTGGGCCCTGTGAGACGCCTGGAAGAGGGCAGGTCCCTCTGCTTGGTTCTTACACACTCTCATGCCCTGTTCCAGTCTTCATACTGTGCTTTGCACAATCCCAGTTTTCTCTTCCTTCCCAAATATCAGCAACAAGAGTGCCCATCTTGCTTCTGCTGGGAGGCCAGCTCCTGCAGAAAGTGTGGGTGGTGACTCCCGCGGAGTAGAGTCCCTCAGCAAGCCCCTCCACTTGCTCACTGAGTTCCAACATGGCATATGTGATTTCTGCTGTAGGATTGCAAACAGCACAATGGCAAAAATTTCCCAGGTTAATTGGAGTTTGCTGACCTCATTCCAGGCTGAAGGGTAATCTGTGTCTGTGCTTTCTTTGTCTAGGAAGATGGTGTCAGCCTCAGTAACAACCATTCAGGGTTGTGCAACACGGTTCCTGCCCAGAGTACAGAACTACACTATAAAACCCAAGAAAGCTATAGAGGTGAGTCACATTTCAATTTCTTCACTCAGGAAATTTAGTGGGAAATGAGTAATGACCGTAAGCCCTTTTTACAGATCTGCAGGGTTCCTCTCCTCTGTCTGTCTGTCTGTCTGTCTCTCTCTCTCTCTCTCTCTCTCTCTCTCTGCCTCTACCTCTGCCTCTCTCTTGGCACTGAGTGTGCATAGAGCCTTCCCTTCAGATATAGAACTCTCTGGGGTTCTATATCCAGAAGTTTCTCATCAAACCATACTCATCTGGACATTCTATAGAAAGCTTGTACCCACTTCTGCAACAAGTTTCAAATTGTAACTCTTCAAATATGCCCTTGAACTATTTCATAGGAACTGCCACTTTCTCTTTGCTCTTGATTTTGCCTGCCATCCATTAAGAGGACAGTCACAGCTTCTCTCTTCTAAAGGGGTGGGTGAGGGTTATGGTTTTTTATCCTTTTATTTTGTTTTTTTTATTGTTTGTAAAACACGGCCGACAGAAGGGAGACTTCAGAGAGGAGTACATGAAAGGTGATGGGCCCTATTGTTATGGTTAATCCTTTTGGTGATATCCACATTCAGTCCCTTTGAAGTTGTAAGGAAGGAAGTGAGAGCCATAAAACCCCTTTGCTCATCTCCCTTCCCCTTCATAGTATGACAGAATCCAGAGAGGGCAGAAATGGGGTTTTCCATAGTCGATAAGTAGAGATGAAATATAATTGGATTCTGACATCCTGCCCCCTTAAAAATAAGATAGATCCACCTGAAAACAAAACAGGTATAAAAGTTGGTCTGGCTTATTAGGATACTCTGTGTGAAACTTCTTTAATAGCTTCGGGCTCTGACATGACATTTATGGACCCACTCATTTTGTGAGGCAGGGAGGTGTTTCCATGCTACTAGATACTGAGTTGCTCCATGATATCTCCTAGAATCTAGGATTTCCTTTATCTCAAAGTGTTATTCGCCCTCCACCATGATTGGAGGTGGGGGGGGGGATTTTTGGCCATAACGATGACTGATGCTCTCTTTTCAGCAAGCTGCAATGAAAAATTGGGGGTATTTGCCTGAGATTTTTGAGTAATTCTAATTCTACTGTTACTGGGTTTATGATTCTTTTAATTGGAAAAGGCCCTATATATTTTGGTCCAAGTTTTTTACAGGGTTGTAGGGACTTTAGGTATTTTGTAGATAAGTACACCATTTCTCCTATAATGAATAGTGTAGGCTCCACCCTTTTTTTATCGATATGCCTGCCTAGCTTCATCTAGTGCTTTTCTAACTATTGGCCAGGTGTTTTATAATTGTTCCATCCATTCTTTCAGTGATAGGATCGCCGGTTCGTTTGGGGTTAATTCTGGCATGGGGTTGAAACTTTGACCGGTGGCTATTTGAAAAGGAGTGTAACCTGTGCTGGAGTGGACTGCATTATTGTAAGCCACTTCTGCAAAAGGGAGTAGGTCCGTCCAATTGGACTGTTGGAAATCAATAAAGCATCTTAAATATTGCTCAAGTACTGAGTGAACCCATTCTGTTTGTCCATCTCCTTGTGGATGATGGCTAGATGTCAGTCCCTGAATGATCCCTAAGAGGGATAAAAATTCCTTCCAAAATGCAGACGTAAATTGCACTCCCCTATCAGAGATGATGCGTTGGGGTGCCCCATGCAATCTGTAAATATCCTGGACGAAAAGTTTTGCTAAGGCTTTTGCAGTGAGAATCTTTTGGCAAGGGATAAAGTGTGCCTGTTTGAAAAACAAGTCTGTGACCGTACAGACCACAGTATTCCCATTGCTTTCTGGTAATTCCACTATAAAATCCATGGCTATTTCCCTCTAGGGGGCTGAGGGATTTGCCACTGTTTGTAACAGTCCGGGCGATTTCCCTTGCAAGCTCTTTGCAGTTGCACACTTTGGGCAGCTGGCCACGTAACTTTCTATGTCCTTTTTTATGGATGGCCACCAAAATTGCCGTTTAATTTAGTGTAATGTTTTTACAAATCCAAAATGCCCTGCTGATTTTGTGTTGTGGCAAAGCTGCATGAATGGGTTGTTGGTATATATAACTTTTCCCCTACCCAAGGTAGCCTGTCTATCATGGTGCACACGTGTTTATTTTTCTGGAACCATCTGTTTTCAAACTTTTCTGGAATTCAATTCCGGTTTGGCTGCCCAGCTATGGTTTTAATTTAGCTTGGGCTCTGGTGGTTACTGGCGCTGCCAGTTGTGATTCTACCATCATCGGTTTAGAGTCGCTGGCTCGCGTGCTGTTATATTGGGGCATGCGAGACAGTGCATCTGCCAGGAAGTTCTTTTCCCCCGGCAAATGCTTGAGCGTAAATTGGAACTGGTGAAAATGCTGGGACCAGCAGGCTTGCTTGGGTTTGAGCTTCCTGGGTGTTTTCAGGGCTTCCAAATTTTTGTGGTCTGTCCACACCTAGAAAGGGATTTTGTTGCCTTCAAGGAACTGGCGCCATGTGAGTAATGACCAACGTATCCCGTATGCCTCTTTCTCCCACACGGGCCAACGCTGTTCTGTTTCTGTGAGTTTCTTGGATGTATACGCACAGGGTTGCAATATCCCTTCATTGTTTTCTTGTAATAGTACAGCCCCCACTGCCACATCACTTGCATCCACCTGTATTACGAAGGGCTTATCCATGTCTAGATGCCTCAGTACTGGTTTGACAGAAAAAAGTCTCTTTAATCTCTCAAATGTTGCGTGGCACTCCATTGTCCATGTTAGTGGCTGGCTAGGTTTTACTGAGGATGCTCCCTTCGTTTTTAGTAAGTTTGTGAGGGGCAGGGCTATCTGGGCAAATGAGGGGATGAATTGGCGGTAAAAGTTTGCGAAGCCCAGGAAACTTTGCAGTTGCTTTCTTGTGCGGGGTGGTGCCCATTCTAATACTGCTCTGACCTTCTCTGGGTCCATTTCAATGCCCTGTGGGGATATGCGATAACCCAGGTAGTCTATTCTTTTCTGGTGGAATTTGCATTTCGGTAATTTGTTATACAGGTGGGCAGCTCACAGTTTCTTTAAAACCGCTCTGACTAGGTTGACATGTTTCTCTTTGGACAATAATAATAATAATAAAGTTGGAAGGGACCTTGGAGGTCATCGAGTCCAACCCCCTGCTCAGACAGGAAACTCTACATCATTTTGGACAGATGGCTGTCCAGTCTCTTCTTAAAAACTTCCAGTGTTGGAGCATTGGTTAATTGTTCTAACTGTCAGGAAGTTTCTCCTTATTTCTAGGTTGCTTCTCTCCTTGATTAGTTTCCATCCATTGCTTCTTGTCCTGCCCTCAGGCGCTTTGGAGAATAGCTTGACTCCGTCTTCTTTGTGGCAGCCCCTGAGATATTGGAACACTGCTATCATGTCCCCCCGTCCTTCTCTTCGTTAAACTAGACATACCCAATTCCAGCAACAGTTCCTCATATGTTTTAGCCTCCAGTCCCCTAATTATCTTTGTTGCTCTTCTCTGTACTCTTTCTAGAGACTCAGCATCTTTTTTACATCGTGGTGACCAAAACTGGATGCAGTATTCCAAGTGTGGCCTTACCAAGGCACTGTAAAGTGGTATTAATACTTCACGTGATCTCACGTGATGAAATATAATTGGATTCTGACACCCAGAGTCACTGAGAGTGACTGGGCACCCATATAAATCTTACCAATAAATAAAATAGGCTATGTTGCTCTTTATTGGGTTTCCTTGCAGGGCTGCCTGCTGGGTTGCCAACCCCATCGGTAGCCCTAGGTCCGCTGCAGATCAAGTTAGAGCACAAGGAGAAGGAGGACAATGCACAGGAACCCGCGTCCTCCGATGACATGAAATCTGATGACGAGTCCTCCCAGAAGGATATCAAAACCTCCTCCAGAGGCAGGATGAGGTATGTTGGCTTCTTTCCTCCTATCCCAGAAATCAAGGGGTCTGTCTGAATCAGAATGAGCAGAAGAGGTAGAGGGGGTTACCCTTGGGGTTGAGGTTTGGGCATCAGGCTGGAAAGTGGCCATTTTCTGGATCTAGGCAGATTGTCGGGATGGAATGATGGTCAGGTTTCCTTCTTAAGTTTAGTGGAAGTAGTCCTTGGATTACAATGACATTAGGGACTGGAATTGCTGTTGTTAAATTATGAGGTGGTCATAAAAGATGACATCACGTGACCGCATCACTTAGTGACAGCAATCCCGGTGGCTATTGTAACCCCAAGACATGCAAGTTGTTAAATGGGTAGAGGCAGGAGTCTCAAGTAACGAGCAATGGGGGTGGAGGGGATGCTGGTAGGGAGAGGTCAGGGGAGAGCTGGTATGCATGCAGTGGGTTGCTACGGTGGGAGAAAAAACAGAAGAGACTAGAGCTATTTGCGATCTTACCTGCTTTGCTTGAGAGAAGCGATCTTATGACCGCAGCTCCCTTCAGGGCCCAGATCACAATCATGGGACGTCTGTATTGGCCAGACCTACGCTGGTTGTACATCCATCTTTTTAATGCCACCATAACTTTGAACAATTGCTGATTGAATGGATGTAAGATGAGGATTGCCCAGTCTACTGTCACTTCTGAAAGCTCCTGGACCATCTGATCCAGATCAGAAGGGCTTGTGTGTGATTACCTGGCTGTACTTGCTGTCCAAACAAAGCAGCACATTGCTAAATCTTAAAAAGTTTGGCTTACACGGTTGACTACTAGTAAAGGGCAAGAGTTTATCATATTATCAGTGAACGATAGTGGCCAGATATCTCCCCCGTATAACCAGGCAGGCTGTGAATTTGTGCCCATTCTTGTGAGAAGCAGAGCAGGCACAGCAACCCCTTGGAGACTAAAAGCATAGTGTTTGTTGCAGAAAATGCACCCCCAGTGGCTTTTCTGCAGATCTAAGCATGAAATTGTTTACTGCTTCAAAAAAAATCCAGCCGGTCATAGGCAAGGCGATAATCTGTGCGAATGTGGAAGAACAAAATTTTCTCTCAATGCCTTTCCTGTCTTTGTTTCAAAAGCAGCATGAACGAAGATGAAGAACTAAACCCAGAGCAGAAGCTGGAGCGGGAGCGGGAGCGGCGGATGGCCAACAATGCCCGGGAGCGCTTGCGTGTCCGGGACATCAACGAAGCTTTCAAGGAGCTGGGCCGGATGTGCCAGCTGCACCTAAAGAGTGAAAAGCCCCAGACCAAACTGCTGATCCTTCACCAGGCCGTGGCTGTCATCCTCAGCCTGGAGCAGCAGGTCCGAGGTGAGCTGGGGCTGGAGGTTTCTATTGCCCCTGAAGGCAAGTACTGTCTGCGCTCCATCGCAGGCTAAAAGCTGGGGGGGGGGGGCAGGCTGGGAGTTATTTCTGTGGAAAAGAGGAAAAGAGAACTTTGCCCAACCAGAGCCGTCTCGCCTTCCTCTCATTCTCTTTTCCTCTATTAACTTGTTTTCTTCACATCATAATTTGCCATCTTTTAGGGCTAGTTTACTTCAGGGTTGTCAGTGCATAGATCTTTGCCTACCTTTAGCATCTGGATGTGCGAAGCCCAGCCCTCCTGCACACAACAATTAGGGTTGTCTTCAGACTGGCCAAGCCTGACCTCCATGGGCCTGCATGGTTCCATCATGGAATTGTGTGATGGTCCTCCTGATGGTGGAAAACAGCACTAGGATTTTCTGGAATTTAAGCAAGTTGCTTCCTTTCTACAGCCTTGAGTTTGGCAGCCTCAGATTCAGCAATTATGCTTTCATAGATTTTTTCTCCAAGATTTTTAACACTACAACTGTTTTTCCAAATGTTCCATCACACTGTCCAATATTGCCTATATTTGAAAATAGAAACATAAAGGGGAGAAGGGATGAAGTTGAACATTCATTTATTTTTGGGGTTATTTTATAGTCACAGGAAAAAACAATCTAGAATTTAGCTTTGCATTTACTGTCTTTTGGGATGCCATGCCAGCCTTTGTCAGGCATCTTCACACGTCTCTGCGTTACCTCCAGAGCCTTGTGTTGTAAACAGGCACTTTTTTAAAAATCATATTTTGTCTAGTCCATTATTTTGATTCTTACATGATTTTCCTGATTTCAATAGCTTCAACTGAAAATAAAGTTAATCTGTAGTAACAAATCCATATTTTGTCCATTTCAGATTTGAACAATCCTTTCTAGAGGTCAAGTTATAAAATTATTTATACTCTCCTCCTTTGGTGGAACTGAAATGACAGTTGACTTCCAATAGGCAAGCTTTTTTATTCCAGAAATGACACAGCTGACATCAAAATCACCTACTTCCTACTCAAAGGGGTGTTTCTTCTTTCTTCCGGGGAACCAGCTGGATCAGCTGTGGTGCTTTCTCAGCTGAGCATTTCCAGGATGTATATATAAATGAGATGCTGATGGTATCAGCAGTAGTATCCACTCAGGGATCTGAAGCACTGGCATCTCACTCATTTCATCACTTCTGCTAACAGTAGGGACCTAATTTTATTCTGTTTCCCTGCCTCAGGGATCTTGTAAAGACATAAGAATTGTGAACTGTCTATGGAAAAAGACGGCCAGTTTTTCAGAGCCTTTCTCTTGGAGGATTGGGTGTGACAGCTTGTATCCCGAACCCTCAAATCCTTGCTTAATCTGAGACTGTCTGGGTTTGCATCAGTCACCTTCCCTTGCTTGACTTCCTCGTGGGACGGTTGAGAAGCATTTAAACAAGCCTTGAGCTCTTTGAAGGAAGAGTGGGCTATAAACTCGTCCCATTGAAAATGCACTTTTAAATAGAAAGGCTCCTTGTTTACTACAAGAATGGGTCATACCCCACTAGAGATTCCAAAGAGCAGAAGCCAGGAGTTCCCACAGACAACTGCATGTGGGGAGGGGGCAGTTTGGAAGAGTGTAGCTGAAGAGGCATAACATGTAAGAGGTTTTCTGCACATCCTGCCCCCAGCCATAGGCTTGACTTCAATGTTGCTCCAGTGCTAGCATCTTAAAGAGGTATTTCCTGTTTCTTTCTGTCATTACTTCTAGAGAGGAACCTGAACCCCAAAGCAGCTTGCCTTAAGCGAAGGGAAGAGGAAAAGAGGTCTGTTGTATCAGCAGAACCCCCACCCCCCCCATCCAGGAAGCCATCCAGCGCTTAGTGAAACTGCCAATCCAATGGGACGTATGTGAGGTGACGTTTTTATGTCTGCGGGGGCTGACATGGATGTTGATGGGCACACAGGGTATACCAAAACCCTGTCAGTTACACTTTGTGTTAAGTTGAATTACAGCATCACAAAACCTAGACTGTGTGTTGGAATCCTTTACTACTTTAGTCCAAGATTACCAGCACAATTTATTAAAACCAACAGTCACACTCGGCAAAGTGTATGGCTTTTGTTGGGGGTCGGTGAGGCAGCGCAGCTCTGGCACCTCAGATTATGGTGCTCAGAATAAGAACCGGCTCCACCGGAAGCAGATCCTCCGGTCCAGAAGCCAGAGTCCAGGCCACTTGGCTCTTTCCCACTGTGCCCTGTACCTGTCAGTGCTTCAACATTGCCCTTTTAATGTCCAGATCAGAATCCAGAACCCTGTGGAAGAGACCAAGAAGAGGGGATCTTTTGTTCACAAGGACACTCAACACAGCATTAAACAGGACCATCTTGCCGGAGAAACAACCTGTCCAGAAGTGGCCCTTTGAGAAAAATGGCCGGTTGCCCCAGAAGAGAGAGCGAGAGCACCAGGCTTTTCTTCCAGCAGGATTTCCGCCCCACAGACAGCAGCACCTCTCCTCCTCTTCCTTGTAGTTCTCCTGTCGCTCCAGCACAATCAGAGACTCTGATCTCCTCTCCACTTGGTGGGGAAACTGCCTTGTGCCTAAACCGAATTGACAAATGAATTGTAACTATAAAACATTATTTGTAATGGAACTATAAAGATCCACCGTATGAAGGGAAACATTGATCTGTTTAAAGCTTGGTTGAGATACTGATATTGAGAAGTGCATTTTGAGAATGAAGCCACCATGCCACTGACCCTTCACATTCCACCATACCTACAAGTGTCTTGAAGAAGGGACAAGGGCATGCACCAGCTCCCCTCCCTCTGGACATGTATTTCCCAGGTAGGTATCTTGATCTTGAGGAGCACAGGCCAGCAGGCAGCCTTCTTCTTGATGCACAGCCCCTGGCCTTTTGCATTCTCAAATGGCTCCCTCCTAAGGCTTCCAATGGGACTGTTGTTGGGTGAAGAAGAATCCCATCTAGAATTGTCTTGGAGCTGTAAGGACAAGCCCAGCAGACCTAAGCACAACCTGGGTTGAAGTCTTGGCCTGGGATGAGAGAAGTGCAGTCCAGGGTGCCCTGATTCTAGCTTCCCTGTGGAGAAGGGGGCTGCCTCCTTCCTGGTCAGTTGCCTTTGCCGAGTGCATAGCAGGGAGGCCCTCTCTCTGGGCAATTCCTCCTTCTTTGAACTTCCGTGAACACTGTCTTCCATTGTAGCAGCCCAGAGAGAGACCCGCCGCCGTGGCACTGCCCCGATATCCTAAGCAAGCTTCTCTCACAAGACTTGAATTGCTTTGAGGGTGTTGTGGCTCTAACTGGCTCCCTTCTACAAAGAGGGCATGTCTTTCAGATGCTTCCTACATATGCTGGTTTGTTAAGCAGCTGTCCTAAAGTGATCCTGGGCAAGTGTCTGTGGCCCTTTTCTGCCACCTCCTCAGTGTTCCCCAGCCAGTGGACTTTGCCTCCTGGCTGGTGAATTCCTGGCTCTGTTCGGCTGTGCAGGATGTGTGCAGTGCACCCTAAAGCTTCCCTTGTAAAACCAAGAGAGCATTTGGCTTATTTTTCACTGTAGCTAGTGTTTTATACAATAATCTTGTAAGAAGTTTCTTGAATTCTAAATATTACTCTTTCTAGATTTTTGAAATAAAAAAAATGTTTTCAGTAAAAAATTTCTTACTTTATTTTACTATATTAGGTAGTAAGAAATGTAAGGTTGTTTAACCATAACCTATTCATTAATGTCAGAAATTTACAATAGCATTGTAAGAGCATAGTAGAGTTCTAGCATCCTGTGTAGTACCTTATGGAGTATTGTAAGAGCTATTTATCCAAGATGAATTGCTTCTCATCTTGTTATTCAATTTCCATATGTTGGTTTATTGCAAATTTGTACCCTGTGTCAAATTTTAAGATATTACAGATAAACCTTTTTGACAGCAACAGGTTCAACATTTTTTTTATCAATGTAACAGAAAACACTATGTATATAACATTTATGTAGCAATAAATGTCCCATCCTTTTGTATTTATTGTTTTCAGACAATCTTTAACAATTTTTATGCCGTTGTCTATTTGGGGCAAATCCTTATCTGCCCATGAATAGAAAGAATGAAGTTTAAATGGACATGCCAAGTGATTTAAAGCCATATTAATTTTAGTGTTTAAAAAGTGACATGAAGCCATTCCCCATTTAAATTACAATTAACAAGGATGCTGAATTTTTTTCTCTAGATTTACACTGCTTCTCTGTTTGCTGCTTTAAACGATCTGGAACATGCCCAGCGCACAGGCCTAGTTCAGACAAATCCACACGCGGAGGAAAAGCTCACGGAGGGACGTAGCTTTCCAGGCAAAGGCAAGGCAAGAGGAGGGCCAGGAATGGGAGAGAGCAGGGAGCAGAGCAGGAGGGCCAGGGGAGGTTGGCCACAAGTACTTTACACCCAATTCAAGTGAAGCGCAAGGGCAGGGTAGAGGAGAAGAAACTATGGACCTCAAGACAAAATGGCCCAAGATTCTTCCAGAGATTGCGTTTGGGACCAGGTAGAGAACAAAATGTGGAGGTTGCCTCCCCTTTGGTTTCATTTGCATGCAAATTGCTATTCCCACTCCATTGCCACATTTATTTATTCTTTCAATTTATATGGTCACTTATATCAATCAGGTGTTCCTAGGCGCAAACAATTATAAAACCAATTTAAAAATAATACCAAAAAAATGTATACAGAAGCCAAAAAAATTATAATCCATAGATTATATTTGATATCTGTATAAGATGCAAATTTTTCAAAAATAACTGAACTATAT
Organism: Crotalus tigris; assembly: GCF_016545835.1. NCBI lineage: Eukaryota > Metazoa > Chordata > Lepidosauria > Squamata > Viperidae > Crotalus > Crotalus tigris. The sequence goes on from NW_024096608.1 coordinate 467,397, forward strand.
TTTTCAAAGATCCTGGAACACAGGGGAACTACCAGAGGACTGGAAAAGAGCTGATGTAGTTCCCATCCTCAAAAAAGGAAAAAAAAAATGGATCCAGGAAATTACAGACCTATCAGCCTGACCTCAATACCTGGGAAGATCCTGGAAAAGATAATCAAACAACGAATCAACGAGCACCTAGAGGCAAACAAAGTCATTACTAAAAGCCAACATGGGTTTGTCAAAAATAGATCATGCCAGACAAACCTTATTGCATTCTTTGACCAAGTGACAAAATTAGTGGATCAGAGGAATGCTGTGGACGTATTTTACTTGGACTTCAGTAAGGCATTTGATAAAGTAGATCACAACCTACTACTTGATAAGATAGAAAAATGTGGGGTAGACAGAATCACCACCAGATGGATCCGTAGCTGGCTGACTGGCCGTACTCAGCGAGTAGTCCTCAATGGAACTGCATCTATATGGAGGGAAGTGTGTAGTGGGGTGCCCCAGGGCTCTGTTCTGGGCCCAGTACTCTTCAACATCTTCATCAACGATTTGGATGAAGGGATAGATGGGGAACTCATCAAATTTGCAGATGACACCAAGCTGGCAGGAATAGCCACACTCCAGAAGACAGGCTTAAGATACAGAAAGATCTGGACAGACTTGAATACTGGGCACTAACTAAAAAAATGAAATTCAATGGTGAAAAAAGCAAGGTTCTACATTTAGGCAAGAAAAACTAAATGCACAAGTACAGCATAGGTGGCACCATGCTCAATAGTAGTAACTATGAGAGGGACCTCGGAGTCCTAGTAGACAATCACCTAAATATGAGCCAGCAGTGTGCTGCAGCTGCCAAAAAGGTCAACACAGTGCTAGGCTGCATTAACAGAGGGATAGAATCAAGATCACGTGAAGTATTAATACCACTCTACAATGCCTTGGTAAGGCCACACTTGGAATACTGCATCCAGTTTTGGTCACCACGATGTAAAAAAGATGTTGAGACTCTAGAAAGAGTACAGAGAAGAGCAAAAAAGATGATTAGGGGACTGGAGGCTAAAACATATAAGGAACGGTTGCGAGAATTGGGTATGTCTAGTTTAACGAAGAGAAGGACAAGGGGGGACATGATAGCAGTATTCCAATATCTCGGGCTGCCATAAAGAAGAGGGAATCAAGCTATTTTCCAAAGCACCTGAAGACAGGACAAGAAGCAACGGGTGGAAACTAATCAAGGAGAGAAGCAACCTAGAACTAAGGAGAAACTTCCTGACAGTGAGAACAATTAATCAGTGGAACAACCTTCCTCCAGAAGCAGTAAATGCTCCGACACTGGAAGTTTTTAAGAAGAGACTGGACAGCCATTTGTCCGAAATGGTGTAGGGTTTCCTGACTGAGCAGGGGGTTGGACTAGATGACCTCCAAGGTCCCTTCCAACTTTACTATTATTAATAATAATAATAATTATTATTAATGGAATAAACCTTGTAAGAGCAGGCAGAGGACATTTGCAAATGAGGTGATCCACAATGGCTGTGGGATCCAGTCTGCCTCAGGAAATAGTACTTGCCCTCAAGTGCTGCTTAGGGGCTCCATTCACTAATTATTACTATATTTATATATCACCAATTCCATACAGGTTGCTTGTAGTATGAAACATAAAGCTCAAAAGGCCCCAAATCCATAAGAAATGGCCACCAGTCAAACTTCCCTGCCTCAGTAGTATTTATAAATCCAAGGCTCTGGAAGCAACTAATGAACACCATCACAGATCCATTCCCTGATTCCTTGCTGGCTTGGAAGAGATGAAGACAGAAAGTGTCTGGACCAGCCTTCAACCTCCCAACTCTGCGCGTTACAGATGTTGGGGGTGTTACCAGCTGCCTAAGGATGCTTGAGATTTGCAGTAAGCAGACTCCCTGGGGTCCTTTGGATGCTTCGTCTTTCAGGGCTGCTGTGGAATCTCCCTGGAGCATCCAGAGTTGCACCCTGACAGGCAAGATTGGCTGTCAGTTGGGGTTGTTGATCATATAAACAAGCTGTCCTGAGAATCCCAATCGAGTACAACTGAAAGGGTTTTCTAGAGAAAAGATCTGATTCAGAGCTAGCTTGAAATAGAATTCTAGGGTTCTCATCCTAGCAACACCAGAATCCAAACGATAGCTTAGAATACAAGGGAGCTAAGTTGCCATGATGTCTGTCTTTACTGTCAATCAGTGAGCAATGACACAAGGAGGTTGTCCCTGAGCCAAGTTGTGTGAAGGCTGTCAATCGGTGAAACCAAGCATCCTTCTCTGTCTTACTGCGGTGCCTTCATTGTGCTGCCCAACCCTTCAACACCATGGGGGCCATGCAGCTAAAACTGCCTTCTTTACTTTCCCCCCTCAGCGATCTTTATGCTCTAGCGAGGTAAGTTTTAAAAAGACAAAACTAGTTTTGCAAAGTGAGATAATCCAGAACCTTGCTTGGCAAGGTTCTGCCTCCTCCTTCTGCTCCTCCCCCAAGAGCCCCAACTAAATTAGGCTGGGAAGGGCTGATTTGAAGGCTGGGAAGGGGCAAACGGGTCTGCTTCATTATTTGCCAGATCTTCAGAATCTGCCATTCTGGTTGTGGCAGTGAGTGGGTCTGAGCTGATCAAATAAATAAAGCCTCGCCTAGGGTGATATAGGCACCCAAGGTCACCCTGAAAGTCACAGCCAGGTTTCCTGTCATCCCAGGAGCAGGCTCAGAGTAGGGCCTCCTAGGAAGGAGGGCAACGGGGTCCCGAAAGCAGTCCCAGGTATGTCAGGTGCCTCCGGTGTGCTTCTCAGCTTGCTTGAGCAGGCAGATTCCAGAGTCCCTCTCGAAACACCTGTCCTATTTCAAGAGACACCCAGGTATTCCTCCAGCAGGTGGCGCCCTTGCCTAAGCTCCAGAGCCCCGAGGCGCCCACGGTAGGCCGAGCGGGAGGAGCCCCTCGATTGGGGCTGGGGGGAGGAGGCTTCCCGGTTTTCCTTTCCGGGAATACAAATGAACGGGAAGAATCTTTCAGGAACAACGGGCTGCAATCCGGCGTTGGACAATAGAAGGCTCCAGTTAGCGGGGGGGGGGGGCGGCAAACCTATTGAGATGACCCCTCCGCCCAGAATCGCTGCCCCCACAAGACGCTTTCCCGCGCCGCGGAGCCCGCCGGGCCCTCTTTCTCCCCCCCCCCTTGCCGGCAGCAGATCCGGGGTCTGCCTCCGTCCCCCCCCCCTGTTTGGCAGAGGCGCTGGGGCCGCGGTGGAGCGGCTCCGCCCGGAGTGTCCCGATTCCCGGCTGTGCGGGGTCCGACGCCCCCTCTCCGTCGGGTAGAAGCAGGCGGCTCCGCAGCGGTTCGGAGGGCGGGCGGCCGTCCTCGTCCCGCCCCGCCCGGCGGGCTGCCCGTCTCAGCTCCCTCCCTCGGCGGCCTGGAAGAGGTGGGCGGTCCGGGCGGCGGGCAGAGGCGCTCGCTCGACGGAGGACGCGGCGCGGGCCGGACGGAGGTGCGCAGGGCCGGGGCGCGAAGGTCGGGCGGCCGTCAGGCGGGCGCGGGGCCGAGAGGACGGACCGCCGCGGGCAATCTCCGCTGCTGCGTTCCGCCGGGCCGAGGCCGGTTCGCTCGGACGGCACCGGATCCGCCGGGCGGGGAAGCGGCGCTGCCGGCGCGTCGCCTCTCTCTCTCCGCGGACGGCCGGGCGCTGTCGCTGCCTCGGCCGGCCTCTCCCGGTGGTCCCGTTGGGGTCGGCCTGGAGGGACTAGGGAAGCCAAGCTGGGCAGGCGGACGGCAGATGCCCCGGAGCTCCCCCGCGCACCTGCCCCGGCTCTGCCCCGACGCCCAGCCCGCCCGGCTGCCCTGGTCAGGGGAGGCCCCGCTGCCTTGCGGAGAGCTCCGCCGAAGGGCCCGGTTGTCAGCCCCGAGGGGCGTCTCGGGCGGGGCTTTTCGCGCTCTGCTCTCGCCATCCGACTTTTCCCGGGCTGCGCGTTGGGCGATCCTGCCGGGCGGCGCTTCGCTGCAGCTCCGGGAGATTCGTCTCCCCACGTCGGGTTGGTGTTGCTCCCTCCAGGGGTGGGAGGGGGCTTCGTGATACGGCCTTGGTTTTAAAAGAATTGCTTTTGCTTTTATCCAGCCAGGAGGCGATAGGAGCGCTTGACGCCAAGTGCCTCCGGTGGGACCGCCCCGTGGCAAGGAGGCTGGCTCCCCCCGCGGCCGCTGCTTTGTCAGCCGGCCGGAGCCCTGGTCGGCTGGCCGTGGCTGCCCAGACAGAAGCAGAAGCAATTGTGGGTGTCGCCTTTCCTCCGCCTTCCTTTTAAAACCGCCTTGTTCATTCAGAGGAATGACTTCTAGGGTGTTAACGAGCATGGTAAGCGTTACGCTTATTTTAGTGCATGGCACCTACCGTAGTAGGAGGTTGGACGCAGCGCTGGCTTGTCTGACCCTTTTGCTCTCTGCCTTGGCCTCCCCCCGCCCCCCCCCCGCCAAAGAGGGTGGGGTCTCCTGTGCCTAATGGCGCCACAGAAAAGCCAGGAAAGGGAGGTTGGGGCCAGGCAGCTTCGCCTTCAGCAGGGAGGGCAAACGGTGTTTGCTGCTGCACTGCCCGGTTGGGTATGGGAAGCCCCCTCCCTTTCTGATCTGATCCAGCTTCTCCCTTTCTCTCACCACGCCTGCAAGGGGGGGGGCGCCTGCCCACTCGGCTGTGATTCATGGGTTTTGGAGTACAGAGTTCGCTGTGCCCTGGACTTGCACCTTGGTGTGCCACCCATTTCTCTCCTTTGCGACCCAGCTCCTCCTCCTCTGGTGGTGGGGAAGGAGACTCTGGGGCTGGGGGCTGGACACCAGGTGGCTCAGCAGCACCTGGCTGTGGATGTAGTACATCGGCCCACGGGGAGGTAGGTTGTGAGGGGACTACTGCACTAGAGGCCCAAAATCTTGTGTGGCAAAAATATGAGGGAGGCCGAAGCTGGCTCAGTTCACATGTTGCAGGAAATTTCTAAAAAAAAAAAAAAGCTTGTTCAGGTTGTTTGTTGTGCCGTGCTAGGAAGGGAGAATCAACTGGTTTAAATTTGGTTCTACGTCATCATTATAGACCCCAGAACTTCTCCGCCTTCGGTGCCAACCCAGTGCAGGTTTTGGCACATCTTCAGCCCCCCCACCCCACCCCAGAGTTTCTGGAAGAGGCTGAGCTGCTGCCGGGGGAGGCAGGCCATGGGGTTCCCTCGCTCTCACCTTTCCCTCACAGAACTTCCTTCTCACAACGTTTGTGAAAATGACTAAACGTAATTCAAGAAAATGCTGGGACGCCATGAAAGTGGAGACTTGACCCCCTCCTCCGACTGCCAGATGACCCGTGTGTAGTGAATGTGCAGAGAAGAGTTTGAGGAGGGACCTCAGGTCCAAAGGACCCAGCATGTCAAGAGTGTGTATGGGGCCACACCTGGATCCCTAGAAGCAAGGAATGTGCAAACTGGCCAGAAAGCAGAAGCAGCTGGTAAGGCCTGGCAGTCAGAAAAGGAGGCTCATGTGGCAAGGAGAGAACCTGCAGCTGCTGGCAGAAAGGTTGAAAAGAAGAGATTTTAAAGGAGGAGATGTTTGAATGAAAGGAAAAGGAATACACAACAGAATCATTTGCTTGCGACAAGCGAGGAGAATTGCAAAGAAAGCGCTGAACTTCCGAAGTCCTTCAGGCACTCCTGTTCATATAAATCCGGCATGCCCCTCACATTCCCACCAGGTGGACAGAGGGAAATGGGCAGGGTCCTCCTTTTAAAATGCTCGCAAAGGGACGCCTGCAAAATGGCACTGAGAGATGAGAATCAGTGTCGGTCGAGGAAACCAGTGGAGTCGTCACCAGGTCTGAAAAGACAATTAGATATTTTGACCCTGATAAAGCCTCTGTTGGAGAAAAGTATTTGCTCAGTCTCAGAAAATGAGGTTAGATTCCAAAAAGGTAATCATTTATGGAACAGCCACAGTGGACTTTGTGAAGTGAGGGCTGCAGCCAGTGTCCACCACTCATTTCCTAGCAGGCTAATCTCTGTTTACAGGCAAAATCTGTTTAGCCTGAAAATCCTGCTGCTGGATCCACCAGCTGTAGCTGGACTAACCAGAAGCCAAGGTTACAGTGGATATACACTTGTATGAATAAAATTCAGAAAGGACAACAAGTAGAGATCTCTGAAAGTACAAAACAGGATGAGAGCAAAAACTGGAATAAATGTGGGGAAACAGATACTTTCTAAGAGTCTATACCCCTTGACAAGCAGAATGACTGACCTCTAAAAAGCCATAAAACAACTCATGTGGCTGGTTCTTTGTAGATTTGAAACCTGGGTCTTTGACTAAGCGAAAGGAAGGAAACGGGAGGGCATTTGGATGTGGCCTAGAGCAATGGAAGGATATGACTGAATAGGAGACGGAATCCAAGAGGAATTGGGGAAAGTGTAGAAAGAGAAGGAAAAGAAGAGGACGTGTTGTGGGTCAACTTCATTTGAAGACTGGCAGGAAAAGTGACTGGATTGTGATTGCATAAAATGGGGAAACTGGGCGGGCTAGCTGGGCACTGCCAGAGCAAGGGACAGAGGAGAGAACAAGGCTCTGCCTCATTCTCCCAAAAGAATGGAAAGATAATTGAGAAAGGAGGAAAGGAAGGCATTGTGTAATGCCAAGAGCTGGGCAAAGGCAGCCAGAGGAGAGGCGAGAAAGAATGGTAGAGGAAAGAGTAACAATTGGGGATAGACTAGAGGTGTGTGCAGGAGTGCTGCAAGGGAGAAGGGTAGTCGAAGTCCCACGAAGGCCAAGTTGCATTTCCCCTGTCAGAGGAGAGCTGCTCTGCATGGGAGCCATTTCAGGCCCTGCAAAATGGTGTCTGTGCTGAAGGGAACCCCCTGTGGAGAAAGGCTTGGCTTGGCTCCAATCGCAGGCTGGGACACAAACCAGCGATTGTCTTTCAAAACTGAAGCTGCCTGTCGAGATTTCTGTGCGGCTCCCAGTTGTAGCTCAGCCTGAGCCTGGTCATGGCTTCTCGCAAAGATTGCTGGCTTGCTTTCCTTGGTTTGGGGGGGGGGGGGAGTTCGACTTGGATTGTGAACTGTTTTGTTTTGGAGGTTCTTCAGCAAAACTGCAGCAGACCTAAAGGGGAAACGAAGAGACAATGCAGCTGTTAGACGTGAATGAAGCTTGTTGGTCCTTGAGAACGAAACGGAGCTTCCATTCTGGGCCCAAAGCCCAGGAAGCTCTGCAAACCGATGGTATTTTGTGGGCTCCTGCCGCTCCACAAATGAGTCCAGGTCCCCCTTCGTGGTGAATTTCAGGGACCCTCTCTGCCACTCTAGATGAGGATTGGTTTGTGTAGGACATCTTGAGAGGATTGCAGGAGAACAGAATGCACCTCCGGCTTCTCTGCCTTATCTGGTTTGGACTCCTTTAAGGATGGGCTGGAACAGTCTGCTCCAGAAGGAGTTGGGAGGAGACCAGTCCTGCCTGGGCAGCCTCCTCCTGGCCTGCTGCTTTTGCATGAGGAGCACAAGATCAGCCTGTGTCCAACCCTTCTTTGGGAGAGGATGGAGCCAGTTCCTGGAGGGGGTTTGTGAGGGCCACACCAGACCATGCAGGTTTGTGCCCAGCAGGCCTTGGCTCTGGCTACCGAGTGTCTGGTCCCAGAAACAGACACACACACACCTGCCAACACCATGGCTGTGATAGAAAAGCTCCCCTGAGATCCAGCCTGGGAGACTCACCAGCCATTCAGCCCAGCCTTGGCACCCGCTAGCAGCTCCTCCCCCTCCCTTCCACAAGGCGCCCCTTTGCCCCTGGCATTGGGGGCTCCATTTCAGGCAAGGAAGGGGCCCCTTTCACAAAACCCACCCTCCCTTTACCATCTGAAGGGTGTCATCTGCCCTCTCAGCTTTATCTCTGCTGATGGGAGGGGGGCTGTTTCTAGAGGGCGGGAATGAGGAAGAATGCCCTGGTTTGACTTCCCTTCCAATCTGCTCCCCTCCCTGGGCGGTTGGACCTGGAGAACCCCCCTCTCCTGTCCCGTCCTGTGGGTGGGCGCCTGCCAAGGCCCACCTGTCCGGAGTGCCCCTTCCCACAAGGGAGGATAAAGAGGATGATTGCCCGAGCTTGGAGACAATCGGAGTGGGCAGTCGGGCCGCTGGCTGCACGCAGAGGGAGGCTGTTCAGCCGGGCAGGCGGCCATTGGGCGGCTATGTGGGAGAGCGAGCGAGGCAGCCCGATGACAGCGCCGAGGGCGACCGAGGATTTACTGCCCCGAGCGAGGTTACCTCTGGCCTCGGATTGGCGTGCCCGGCACAAAGGCTCCAGCTCAGAAGGCTGCCCCATGTGGCGGGCGGGGGCTCCGGAGCTCAGGTGCCCTTTTCTTTGCTCCTGGGTGCCAAAAGGTCCGGGAGTGACTCCTTAGCCGAGAGGGCCGAACTAGCTGCTGCTCCTGGGAAGGCCGTCCGAGGGAGGCAGCAGCTGGACACCGCCTCTGCGGGCCTGGCTCTGTTTCCCCAGGCAGCCGCTCTCGGGCAGGCGAAGCAGCTCCATGGAGAGAGCAGTGGAACCGACCAGAGCGGCCAGGGAAGGAGTCTGCTCTTAATTTTGGCTCCAAACAGGCATCTGAAGCAGCCTTGAGCCTGTAGAGGAAAAGGTTAAAAGCAACATGCTTGGATCAAGTATCACTGAGCTTGGAAACGCTTCAGAATTGGAGTCCCAGCTTTCTTTAGGAGGGCAGGAGCTGTGCCGGGAGAAAAGGGGTGTGTGTGTGTCTGGAATCTGCATCTTTCCTCTTTTTAGGGATGCCACAAAGTGGCCTGGCTGGGGGTACCTAATTGGGGGAGCTTCAGGTCAGTAAAAATGTGATCATAAGTAACTTCCAGCTGGCCACTGAACTCAGTGAAACTGGCCTATGAGATTCATAACCCATCCCGGACAAGCTTCCCACCGGTGGAAGCAAGATGGGCATCCATATTACTAATGTGCAGGAAGGAAGAGAAAACTGGGCTTGTGCAAAGAGCTTAAGGGGTGGTGTGGAACCACAGGCTGCACCTGGAATGAGCCAGGTGCCCTAGCATGGGCATGAGGTTAAGGATTTGGGTTTATATGCTGATAGAACTGTTATCTTTTAAGGGCATGTCTCTGCACCAATTACAGCATAGAATCAAAACACCGTTAAGCCTCCAAAATCAATGAAAAATGATAACATGTTAAGAGGTGGCAAATCATCTGATATCAGTAGAATCTTTTCAAATAGCATTTAGCTGGTTATTCCAAAATTATAGGCCAGACATGTCAAACACAAGGCCCGCGCACCAGAAACAGCCCGCAAAGTGGTTTCATGTAGCCTGCAAAGCCATCCTGGAAACAGTGAGGGAACAGTCCCCACTGCCTTGGCCCTGGCCAGCCAGGAGCCAATGTACAATTTTGTGGTGGCCATCTATGCTGAAACGCATTCAGTCTTAGCTCACAAGGCCATCTGGAAACACCGAGGAACCAGCCCGTCGTGTCGGCCCTGCCTCCTGGGTGCATGCTGGGGAGGTGTCATCCTTTGTGAGGAATGAAGAAATGCACCATCGCCTACTTCACATATCTGGCTTGATGGGCTCCAGGGGAGGGGTTTTGGCAGGCAGCGGGGCACTGTCCTCACAGCGCCGAGAGGCTGAGCTGGGCGGTGCGAATCTAAAAAAGAAGTGCGATGCCACCCAGCCCCCAGCCTGCCCGGTTTCGGCAGGCAGCGGGGCGCTCTCCTCACAGCGTTGAGAGGTGAGCCGGGTAGCGCGAATCCAAAAAGAAGCAAGAGGCCGCCCAGCCCCCAGCCTGCCCGGTTTTGGCAGGCAGCAGGGCGCTCTCCTCACAGCGTTGAGAGGTGAGCCGGGTAGCGCGAATCCAAAAAGAAGCAAGAGGCCGCCCAGCCCCCAGCCTGCCCGGTTTTGGCAGGCAGCAGGGCGCTCTCCTCACAGCGCCAAGAGCTGAGCCCGGTGGCGCAAAACTGATGAGAAGTGCAATGCTGCCTAGCCCCCAGCCTGCCCAGTTTCAGCAGGCAGCAAGGTGCAAAGCTGGCGAGCTTCACACCGCCCGGCTCAACCTCTTGGCTCTGTGAGGAGAGTGCCCCGCTGCCTGCTGAAACGGCAGGCTGGGGGCTGAGCAGCATCATGCTTTTTGGATTTGCGCCACTTGGTTCAGCCTCTTGGTGCTGTGAAGAAAGCGCCCAGCTGTCTGCCAAAACCGAGTAGGCTGGAGGCTGGGCAGCGTCGCACTTCTTTTTGGATTCACGCTGCCTGCCTCAGCCTCTTGGTGCTGTGAGGAGAGCGCCTCGCTGCCTGCTGAGACCGGGCAGGTTGGGGGCTGGGCAGGTTGGGCAGGTAATGTTGACTCTCACACTGCTCATGGCATCCCCTCCTTCAAAGCCCACCGAGCCAGATATGTGAAATAGGTGAGAGCCATGTGCTGGCCACTTCCAGGTGATGGTGCATTTCTTCCTTCCTCACGAAGGGTGACACCTCCCCAGCCTGTTTTTCTCCCTCCCTCATCTCAAATATTTTCCCACCACTCTGTCCTTAGGAAGGAAGGAAAAAAGGAGAGGGAGGGTCTGAGGGAAATCCTGCCTTAGTCCTGCCCTGCTGCCCTTTCACCATCCCCTTGCCCCCTCCTCCTGGCCGATCCTGGGAGTCTCCCATCCTATTGCTAAGGAAGCTTTGGATACAAAGCTGAGTCTCCTCCCATGGAGAGGGAATGGGCCTCCCTCTGACTTTGCCCTCCTACCCATTATGAGCAACCTGACTAAGGAGACCAAGCATAGCAGCAGCAGCCTTGAAGAGGTAAGTGTAGCTGGGTGCCCCCTTTGGGAAGTGGGGCTGAGCATGGTGCCGCGGATGCTCGAGGGCCAGGCTGGGTTTTTAACCTCTGCTGCTCAGGGCTCTGGGCAGCCCAAACCACCATCCAGTCCCTCCCCCGCATGGTCTGAGAAGAACAGTGAGGCTCCTCCAGTGGACCATGCCTTGGCACTTGCCCTGGTCCTACCCCCTTCTGCCAGAGACCCTCAGATCTGTCCCACTCCTGCCCAGGCCCTCACAGGCACCCTTGAAGCTAATGATGTAGAGCTGGCCACGTCCATCCAGTAGGCCACACCCACTCCATCCACGCCCACCCAGCAGGCTGCACCCACCCTGGCCACACCCCCCCCCCGAGGGAAACCACAATGCTGATGTGGCCCTCAATGAAATTGAGTTTGACACCTCTGTTATAGGGCCACGTTGTGTGGTGAGTCCACCAGTCTCTTTGCTAGACTCAGCTACATACCGTTTCTTATAACCCAGCTCCAAAATCTGTTCTAATAATCTGTGGATTCCATGGATTCCAGAGGATATGGGATCTGTCCAGGTGTGATTAGATGTAGGCCTTGTTTCCTGGCTGTCTTTTCTGATAATTCCTAGAAGCTGGACTGCTGAAGTGAGTTGTGAATATGTGGAATAAACAAATGGGATTCATCTGAAAGTGGCTTGAAGGTCCATGAGGAAGCGCAGAGCTGAGAAAAGCTAGTGGACATCATTTCCTGCCAATGGCCCACCTGGGTCTCCATCCCCCTTATCAAGCTGAAGCTCGGGGTCCAAGGTGGTCTAGAGCCCAGCCTCCGTACAAGCAGGAGAAGATTCCCAGTGGCAAGCCCTGATATGGGGAGTGGGGCTGAGCTGTGCCCCAAACTGAGCAGGGTCAAAGGGGCAGCCTTGTCCATTGCTAGCCTTGGAAGCACCTAGTCAAGGGTCTGTGGGGCTTGCTAGCTTGGAATCCAGGACGTGGACCAGCTTTTGGGGCTGGGAAACTGGTGGGGGAACTGCTCATTGGGAATTGAAGTGTGGCAAGCCTGGCAGAAAAGCAGAATTCCTAACCTGAGTCTAGGAAGGAGGCAGCAGCTGGTGAAGGAGCAGGGCTTGGGCAGAGAGCAGGTGGTCTAGCTCTTTGGGCTGGTTAAGTCATACGGGGGAATGGAGCCTGGATTTATTGTCCATTTTCTGCAAGGCCGGGAGGCCTGTGCACAATTAGTAAACTCTCCCCCAAGCCCAGCCTGGCACTACTAATAAGTTCTCCAGAAAAGGCATGTTTAGGGATGTAAAATTTCAGCATTAGGACATCAGCTGCATTTGGGAAATCAAGCATCAGGTGCCAAAGGGAAGTTTCCTGGCTCTGAGCCGGAAGCTGAGGTAGCAGCAAGAAGGGAGGGTCAGATTAACACTGGTCTGCACTTAGGAACCAACAATATACATCAAAATGGGGGCTTTCAGAGTGTTGCAAGGATGGGATGGTAGTCTCTTCAGACAGGAGTCAATCAAAAGCAAAGTATTTGTTGCCAACAGATGAACTGAAATATTAATGAAAGGCAGTGGAGCAACTGATGCAAAACACCATGAAAAACAGGCCCGGAGTTGAAGAGATAGGAAGCGCAGCACCTCCTGGGCTTTGCCTGGCACCCGGCTGACACAAACAGCACTTAGGCGGCGGCTGCCCTACCAGCCAGGCAGCCTGTAGGAGAGCATTCCAGAGTGGGGCGGCTGCTTGCCTCTCCTCCCGCTGCTGCTTCCTGTAGCTGGAGGATCAAAGCGGGAGTTGGGAAGCAGGGAGCCCCCCCCCCCGCTATGCTGAAGGCAGGAGGAAGGGAGGGCACTGCTGCCAGGGCCCATAGAAAGAGGGGGCTGTCCTTGAGCTCCACCTGTATCGCCCAGCCACTTGTCTGGACACCTTCGGACAGCTAGGAAGTTCAGAAAGGCTTTTCCCTGGGCAAGGTCATCGCCTCACTTCTTCCTCTCTGCTTTTTTCACAGCTGTGGTCTGTGGGAATTATGAAGTCCTCTCCCAATGGTTTCTGGCAGCGGCAGCAGGACCGGGTGACCCCCCCCAAGCTGGCAACACAGGAGAGCCCAAAGAACCTTCCGAATGCCAAGGCCGGGTCTTATGGAGTCACCATCCGGGTCCAAGGGATCGATGGCCATCCCTACCTCGTGCTCAACAACACTGAGGGATGTTTGTCAGCAAATCTCTTGGGGTCTGAAAATGGCCAGCAGGTTGCAGCTGATCAGCCAGCACCAGATTCTACTTTTCCTGCCATTGGACGAGTCAAGAACAGCCAGGAAGGAAGGCCCATCGGCGGGCTTTGGGATAATGCACCACCCTGCTGGATTAAAAGCCTGAAGCAGGCCAGCAGGGAGGAGGGGAAGAAAACAGCCTCACCTTTAAAAGGTGAGATTTCCCAGGCCTCCAATTTGCTGAACTTCCAGAAATATCCAGAGCTGCTTCAACCCTATAATCCTGCAAACAGCATCTTGAATCCGAAGGACCTTCAGCCTCGCCTGCTTGGCAAATCCCAGTCTCTTGAGGATGAAGGGAAATTGGGTTCCAGGCCGTGGAACTCATCTTTGAAGGTAGCACTGGATGACTCAGCCCCCCAGTTTGCAGAACTGGCTAAATCAAAAGTGAAAGTAGACTTGGCCAAGCCCAACCAGAACCAGCAGCAGCTGGAAAGCCCCCAGGTTGCCGACCGTCCTGGTGGAAGGCAGGAACCACTCTCTCCTGGGGCTGGATCTTCACCTACTGCGAGTTCCTCTGCCTGCTCAGGTCCTAGGAGGTGCAGACCAGACCTCCTGCCTTTCCGCCAGCCGGACTCAGCAGGAGCAGCCCTGAATGGCTCCCAGAAATCTACATCTTCATCCACTACTCCAACTTCTGCTGTCTCCACAACCAGATTTTTTCTAGATGACCAAGAATACGCCATCTATGCCGACCATGTAAACCGGCATGAAAACCGGCGTTATATCCCATTTTTGCCTGGAACTGGCCGTGATATTGATACTGGCTCCATTCCTACAGTTGAAGAGCTGATTGAAAAGTTTGACAGGAAAGTTTGTCCCCAAAGAAGGGGAAGATTAGGGTTCAGGACTCGAACTCTTCCAGAGAATCATAGGCGATCCAAGAGTGTAGACAGCGCCCTGTTTCATGCACCGCATTCTGATTGCATCGGTGACTTCACCAATACCTTGGGAAGGTCGTCCGAGCATTTGGTCCAATCCTCCCAAGTTTGTTTGCAGAAGCCGCTGTCTCCAGAGAAGAAGGCAGCCTCTCTTGGGGATCAGATGGCCCCTTGGGCGGCAGGCAAGCTCCAAACAACCCCAGGAATGAGAGATTCTCCCAGCAGCCACTTTAGTTCCTTGCAGCATCTTAGACGTGATCAAATGGACCCAGAGAGTTTGCCTTCTAAGTCTTCCACTCTTCCAAGGCAGTGTAAAAAAAGAGACCATAAAACTCCGGCCTCCACTCTCTTGTTACCAAACAGCACTGTGAGTCAGAATCAGTCGATGGAAACTTTTGCTTCTGGTTCGAAAAATGCTCAGGTAACTTGGGGTGATGGATGGCTGCTTCAGTGTGTTCAGAGGCCATTCAGCTCCCATGGTGCAGTGTTGACCAGAGGGACAGAAGGGGCAGCGATCCCTGGGGAAGGGGGGCTGCTGGGTGGACAAATGGGCAGAGTTGAGTGGAATGACTTCTGGTTTCAAGGCAGAGGGATTGGCAGCTAGCGGGTATTGGAATGAACAGCTCTGGGTAGTTTGCATCACAAAGCCACTTTGCAATTAAAAAAAATAGATCGTTTTTATTCCCTGTCTTCACACACAGCATTCTCTCCACCGCCTGGCCTGTTTTCTCAGAAATAACTAGAAATGGGAGGTGGTCTCATTCGGGCTTTTGCCTCAAAGGGTGCCACGTTGCCTCCCACATCCAAGGGTTGGTATCCAGGCCTCTCTGCAACTCTTCAGAGCTGCTCGCAGCTGAAGGGTAGCACAACCTGTGTCAGCCCAATTGGAAACGAGAATCTTTCCTGCTAAGGCATCCGTTTCATCCTGAGTTTTGTGTTTCAGGTGACACCTGACCTGCTCAAGGGCCAGCAGGAACTCGCACAGCAAAGCAATGAAGAGACAGCCAAGCAGATTCTCTACCACTATCTCCAGGAAGGGTCAGTGGGCTTGCATGAGGCCCTGCTTATGGCATGGTATTTAGCACTTAGTCTTGCTTGGGCCCTGCATCACTTGGTTTCCCCAAGGTGAAGGTCCACGCTGATTAATTCGTACAAGGACTCCCTGCAGCCAATGCCTTTCTGCAAGCAGGTAGACCCTGCAGGCAGCTGGAGGATCCAGGGTTTTTGGCTTTCTGACCATTTGAGCAAACTTTGGGTCTCTTTTCACGTTTTAGTACCAGCGAAAACGAGGATGCAACCAAGAGGAAAGTCAACTTGGTATTTGAGAAAATCCAGACCCTGAAGTCCAGAGCAGCTGGGAGTCCCCAGGTGACTGACCCCAAGGAAAGAGCCTCCTGTCTCCCAGGACTGCCTGTTCTGGGAGGGGAAGGGGCAGGAGGGCAGCCCTTTCCCAGAGCTCAGTAGAGAGGCTGCTGGTGAAGCGTCTTTGTCATCATGTGGACAGGATCGGTTTTTTTGCAAGCAGTGCTGCCAGTTGGCTCTTCCCCCTCCCCTCAAGCAACAAATGTGTCTTGTGGCTTCTCACACACAACTCACTTTTGCTGCTCTTCTGCCTTTTGCTGCTTTCTTTTGAAAAGTCCCCCAAGGTCCCTCCCGAAGGCCTTATGAGGCAGCTTTCATTGCCTCGTGGGGAGTTGAGATGTTTAGAACAAATGAATCTTGTTTAACTGCAGACATCTGATGCTTCAGTGGAAGTCAACGTGTTAGTGGGAGAGAAAAAGCGGTTGATAAAGGAGGTTTCTGAGCTACAGAGGAAGCTGGACTTGGAATTCAAGGTAGCCCCCCCCACTTCCTGTCGGTCACTAATCCTGCACACAAGAACAGAGAATGTGGGTTTTTAAGAATGGCTCAGCCACACAGGTATTGGAGAACAGTTCGGCTTCCAGCCTTAGGAGACCTGCTGGCTGTTAGAGCAGGCTGAGTTGGGGCAGTCATTGGATCCAGGTCCATTCCATGCTGAAGATAGGCTGTGGTCCTTGCCCCAAACACCCCCTAGTCTTTGCTTCCCCCTGGAGCCTTCAGAAGGAACAAAGGGAGATGCCTTGCACCAGATACATGGCCCATTTGCCATTTCCCAGAAATACTGGAGTCTTTAGAAAGGTGCAAGGAGACTTAATAGATTCTTTTTATTTTTCCCAAAATTTGCTGTTTTAGAATCAGCAGAACTTCAAAGCTGAAAGGCAGACAATGGAAGCAGAGCTTCAGAAGCTTCGGCAACAGCTTAAAGAAAATATGGAGGAGAAAGACACTTTCAGGAGGCAGCTGAAGGAAAGTGAGAAAGACCTTAGAGAAAACCTGGAGGAGTGAGTTTTGCTATGAGTGTTGATTATAATAGTAAAGTCTAATACAAACTAAATAGAAAGAAAAAAGAATATTGTTCTTTCTACAACAATATTTGAATGAGCTAAAGCAGCGGCCCTCAACCTTTTGGGCACCAGGGACCAGTTTTGTGGAGAGAGGTTTTTCCATGACCTGGAAGGAGACGTGGCTTCATGGGCTGATTGCATCCCACGGAGGGGGCTTCATTTGTTTGTGCGGACCGGTTTCTGGCATGTCGCAGACGGGGGGTGGAGACCCCTGAATTAAAGATTATACAAGTAAAAGGAAGGAATATAAAGTTGGTTTATTTGATCAAGGTTAACATAAGATATGTTGCTATTTCTGGCAGCCCTTTATGAGACTTCTGCTGACACCAGAAGTGAAAAGATAATGATTTATGGATTTGTCCCTGGAGACAGGACCAGATATGGGATGAAGAGATAAATGTTTGTAATCTTAGAGGGTCTGAGAGTCACTAAATTTGTTTCTACTTATGATGAAAGTTATTTATTTATATATATTTTTCTTTATTTATTATATTTGAATTTTTTCTTTCTTCTCTCTTGTCTTTTATCCTGTACTATTTATTCTTTCTTTCTACCCATTTGCTTCATTTGTAAATTTCCTTTTGCCCCTTTGGCTGCTGCAAACTCTTTCCACCAAAGTGTGCCTTCCTGAAGCTTTTGAGGGCTTGTTATGACTGACATGGATTCCAGCTGGCAGACCAAAGAAGGCATATCAAAAATGCTTCTTTTCTTCCTCCCTTTGAGGCTTTTCCAAGTGAAAATGGAACGGGAGCAGCATCAGAGAGAGATCCGAGACTTGCAGGATCAGCTTTCCGAGATGCATGATGAACTGGACACTGCGAAGCGCATGGAGGACAGCGCAAAGGATTTACTCGTAGAGGTGAGATCCTTTTCCTGCCTGAAAGGACCCTGTGCTGGAGCAGAAAAACATGGCAGGCAGAAGGGCAGGAATTTGGAGCCTGGCCACAACCTTCTGAACAGGGGCCCCCTTTCTCCTCCTCCATTGCCGTGTTCAGGAATTGATGCAAGTGAAGCAGGAGCTGCAGGAGCTGCAGGAGCTCAGAGACCAGCAAGAAGAGGCCCTGAAGAGACGCGAGCGGGAGCTGATGGCCTTGAAGAGTGTCTTGAAGGTAGAGATGGCTAACCAAGATCGAGAGATGGGCCACCTCAAGGAGCAGCACATCCGGGAGCTCCAGAGCTTGGGAGACAGTCTGGCCAAAGCTACAGAGGTCAGTGAGGTGCCCAGCAGAGCCCACGGCTTCCCCAGTTCAGTCCTACTGCCCCCCCAGCCCTCCCCCCAGGCCACGTCCTCTGCCTGAACCTTCTCCCTCGCCCGGCAGGAGAAATGCCAGGGACAGCCCAAGATGGCGGCTTTCCTTCTCCTGCACGAACCAACTGTTTTGTGCTCAAGTTATTATTGCCACAATTTCAGAAGGCTCCGCGGGAGGGTTGGGCACTGGAAATAAAAGCAGGGATTTTAATCACTCACTTTTTTACTCTCCTATCCATTTTTTGCTTGTTTGGAAGACAGATTTTTCCCCATTTTCTAAACAGTCCTTGAGACAATCTGTTAATTGTCTTTAATTGGGTAAGTTATGCTTTTAAATCCTCACTCTGAACGGTCTAAGCTGCTCTTTTGGATTCACTCTGTTGTATGTATGCCGCACTTTATTTCAGCCAGCCAAAAATGTAGTGGTGGTCCTGCCACTGTCTGGGTTCACACTGTCCAGCAGGTTTGGTCAGCAGGATGCCCATTTGGGAATCCTTCTTAGGATGCCCTTCTTCCTTTCTCCTTGTTCTGCCCCCACAGTAAAAGCAAAAACAGTGACCTCTGCAGTCTTGGGGACCAGGCAGGGAAGGGAGTCAGGCCCTGATGGACTTGACCTGTACCCCCCCCCAAGGTCTGTTGCATTTTGCTCTGGTTCTGGGCTGCCCAGGATGGCTTTCCTGTGTTGCCGGAGGCTGGGCATGAGAGGCCTCTCCGGGTCAAGGTCAGATGCCGGGAGACTATGGGTCAGAGAATTTGCCTGGCCCTTATTGGGAATGGCAACTAATGTGTGTCCGATTGGCTACGTTGATTGTGCAAAGTTGGTTTGCCCTCCTCCTTTTTGCAACTCTGTTTTGGGGTGCTGTTGTTTTCCAGGGCCACCAGTCACTTGGTTGGGTGTCAGAGGCTTGGACAACTCGGCTCTTCTGGCCAGCGCTCAAAGTTCAATTACCTTCTCCTAGCACTAGGTCTCTTTGTGGTTCTCCCTTGAGTAGGAAGAGGGGACAGAAATTGAACTCTCTTAAAGAATTTCATTAGGAGGGAGCAGCTGGGCATGCCTGAATGGTACTTTTCAGGGAGAAAATTAAAAGATGGCTTAAAGGTGATGGCGGCTGCAAGTGATGATTAGCTGTAACTCATTAACCATGTGGGGCCGGAGGTGGGTTTGCCTTGTGAGGAAGAAGGGGCTGAAGCAGCTCAGCTCTGCTCCTGGCCAATCTGGCCACCTGACAGCCAGGACAAGAGGAGGAGGTCTTTCCCTGGGGGATTGACCACTAGCCTTGCCTGGTCTCCTAGGTGCCTCTTTTCCACCTGGACACTGAAGGAGAGCAGGAACAGCCTGACTTCTGAGCAGGGCCCCAATGCAGCTGCCCTCTGTCTCTCCTGTGTGGTGCTCTTTCTTCCATTCTTTATTTAAATGTTCACAACTAGTTTTTCCAGTGAAAAGCACAGGAGCCATGCCCTAATCTAGAATGCCAAAGAAAATAACAATTCAAAAACAGGCATCAAAGTATAAACATAGAAGCAGGTTAAAAAACATCAGGATTAAGCAATGCAGGAGATACCTCTAAGACAGCAAAATGCTTGGAAATTTTTTCTCTAGATTTTTCCAACTCCAGAGCAGCAGAAGCAGTGGCCGACGTCATGAAGGAGCACAAGGTGCCACCCCCTCCCCCCAAAATGAGCCCAGTCTAAGGCTGAGGGGGCCATTCCTCCTCATTACACAACCTTGCACGGAATTATTCTGAGGCACAACTGACATTCAAGGCCAGTCGGACTGGCTCTTGAAGCACCTTGTTTGCATTTTCTGGGTTCTTGATATTCTCTGAGCATATCTGGCTCTGTGAACAGGTGATTCTGGCCTTGGTTTCTAGGAATCTCGCCCAGCCAGTTCGGTGGCTCTGATGCAGGCTGTGTGTTGACAAGACTAATCACAGTTTAACCCTTGGAATAGTCACTGTGAATTGCATTGCCGTGAGCGAGATGAATGCAAATAAACACAGAAATCATCTGGGTTCTGCTCTGCCTTTTAATGTGCTCAGAACATCCTGGACCAGGCGCTTTGGTGCCCTTGGCTAATCTGGCCAGTGCTGCTTCCTGGGGTTTGGGAAACCGTGTCCTGCTCTACTGTAGCATTGAGAGCTGCAGTCCTTAATAACACGTGAAAAGTGCCGTATCACTTGTTAATGAAAACTAGGTCTACATTCTCTCATTTTCAGTGAGCACTTTATGGCTAGCCAGAAAAAGGGTTGCTCCTGTTTAGCTTTATTGCACTGTTCCTGTGCCTGCAGACCAGATTTAAATCTTCAACCTCAGCTCACTTCCCACACAAGATGCCCATTGCATTTATCCTCTGGTCCATTTTGGCTATAAGGCTTAGCAACCTAGAAAGCTGGACAATATCTTGACCTGCAACCCCATGTCTGCACCTCCTCCGGGAGAAGCATCCTTGCTATTTATTCTAACTACCTGTTAGTGAATGCCCCACCTGGCTGATTTCTTCCTCTTTGCTGAAGATGGCTCAAGGAAGTCATTCCAGAGGTAACAAGAACAGTGGAAGCGCTGCTTCTAATTTTGCCTGACTTAAGCCACTGTCCAGTGGCTCTTGCTGTGGCTGGTCAAGAAGACCAGCCATCTAGCGGCTAAAGACCCTTCCCAAACCTTATGGCAAGACCTTCTCCTAAAGCTGGTGGACAATTGGAAGCAGGCAGCTGAGAGAGGAGGCAGTTCCTCTGGTCTTACAGTCACTGGCCTCCTCTCTGACTCTCCTCCTTCTATTCCAGACCTTAAACGAGCATTTAAGTAGCCATCCTCTTCAAGAGGCCTCTTTCTTTGCAGTCTGAGACAGTCATAGGCTGCCTGCCACATGAGGCCCTAAGAACCAGCCAGTCTCCTTTGACTGCTCCCTCCCCAACCCTGCTGGCATTTCAGGGCAAGGAGGAAGTCAAATGGAGACACCCCCCCCCCAACCACCCTACATCTCAGGTGAGGGTCAGCCGGTTTCAGCACTGCATCTTTCTGATTCGAGTAACGGGTTGTCTTCCTAGAAAATTGGCACCCTGTCCGGTGCAAAGGCTGAAGCTGAGAAGGAGCAAAGGAGCCAAGAAGACCGCGTGGCTGGGATAGCTGAGCAAAACAGGCAGCTGAGGAAAACCCTGGGGCAGCTGGAGAAGAAGCAGCAAGGGCTGGAGCTGGAGCTGGAGGATTTGAGTGGAAGCAAGGAGGAAGCCGAGGAAAGGCTGAGGAGATGCATGGTGAGTCTCAGGGTGTGAAGCAAGCAGAGGAGAAGGAGGGCAAACTCCTTGGCTTGGGTGTCATTTTCTTTATTGCATCACTAGTAGCCCAACTACTATTGAGGTTCACTCGAAAACCGTAGGAGCAGGGAAGAAGATGAAGCTGCTATCTCCTCCCAAACTTCTAGCTGTCCGAGAGACCTCAGATAGCTGCCCAGTGTCCCAATTCCACCAGTGTCCATTCCTGAAAGGGACCGTCCAGGGCACCCTTGGGTGTCTTCTGGCATTCTCTGTGGGCCTTGGAGGAGGGCCTGGAGAGGGGCTCATCTGGGTGGCTTCAGCCTGACAGGTCTTAACCTTCTGTCCACTTGGTTGTAAATCCTGGCCTGTGACTGGGGCTCAAAGGGCCAGAGAATTTGAAGCCTTCAAATCCAGGTTCCTGAGGTGGCGTGGGGTGGGCTGTAGGCAGCAGCTGCTCTGGTTTATTCAAGCAGAGCCGAGTTTTTGTTTTATTGTGACACTGTTTTTATTGTTTTGTTATTGTTTAATATATTGGTTTTATTGTTACTGTGAACTGTCTAGATTTGCTTAATATCTGCAGACAAATGAATCTTTTGATTCAGTCAATCTTTCACTCTGGCAGAGAGAGATGCAGTCTTTGGTCCACGCCAAGGAGGAAGCCCACCAGCTGGCCTCAGCCAAGGTGTCTTTGGAAGCCCAGCTGGAGGATGCCCAGGTGAGAAGGAGGGTTTAAAGGGGAGGTGAAAAATGGCCTCCCAGAAAGGCTTCGGTAGTGCTGTACGGAGCAGCTGTGTGCAATACCATCTCGGTAGCTTTTAATGCCTGGCAGTTTTCTAAATTGTTGTTGTTGCTGGGTCTGTATGCTAATGTTCTCTCAAAGGGGCCTGTTCCTGAGTCTGTTTGTCTTGAGGACTAATCAAGAGCATTAGCCTCTTTCTCTTAATTGCTGTCAAATTGTAGGGTGCAGCAGAGGCCAAGAGGCTTGCCTGTGCTTTCCCCACTTCCTTGTGCCTCTGCCACCTGCTTCTTGTGTGGTTGGAGCCACAGTAGGCAACATAAGTGTATTCCACTTTCTGGCCACCCTTCCTGGTGCCTTTGCCTTCCTCCTGCTAGCAAATTTTAGGTGGCTGCTGCAGAATTTGGATCTCATTTTTCATTTTAAAGATTATTGATTTTTTTTAACTCTTCTGCATTGAGGCAATTCAGTTAATGATACATGTGGAACATCTGCACAAAGGGCCCCGTTTACTCATGTATTTATTTCCCACCTCTATTATTTCTACAAATAACTTGAGGCAGAGAACATATCCAACACAACTTCCTCCTCCTATTTTCCCCACAACAGCAACCCTGTGGGGTGGGTTGGCCTGAGGGGGAGGGACTGGCTCATAATCACCCAGTCGGATTTCGTACCTAAGGTGGGACTTGAATTCACGGTCTCTAGCCTGATGCCTTAACCACTAGGCTGCCCTGCCTCTGCAGTAGCCTGTCCTGGGGGTGAGCTGAAGGCACCGGTGGGAACAGAGCAGAAAAGAGGCAGCCAGGACAGAGTTGTGCCCTGGTTATGTGGGGGAAGCCTGAGGACCCAGCCTTGAACCTGCCGTTGCAGCGAGCCAGTGATGGTGCTCTGCCCCTGGCCCCTCAATTTCTCTGGGGCCTCAGCCTACACAGCCACATCTCCCTCCCTCCCTCCCTCCCTCCCTCCCTCCCTCCGCAGAAGCATCTCAGTCGGCTGAGCCAGGAGCAGCAGCAGCTAATGGGTTGTCTGGAAGATGAAGCTTCCCAAAAAGATCAGCTACAGAAGACAAAACGTGAACTGGAGAATGAGCGGCAGCAGCTGGATAGAACGGTGGAAACGCTGCAGAAGGAGGTAAGCTGCCCATCTTTCCAGAGACTTTGGGCCTTCTGGGTGACATTAAAATCTCTACATTTCAACTGTCAGCCACCAAAGTTTCAGAGGAGGCTTACTCAGCACACAAACACACTTTGCAAACAGCTCTCAAGGAGGGCAGCATCTTCTGATATTCAAATAATGGTCAGCCAGAGTCACTGCAGAAATGCCTGGAAATCCCTTACAGATATTTACAGAAAACAAATGGCGACATGCTCTTCAGGTTACGGCATTTTAACAGTAAAAAAGCTTCCCATTGGATTCACATCCTTCCCCATCGAGGTCTGTAGAGGGGAAAGAGCACAACCACGATCCAAATACTGTTGTTATTTCTAATTAAGACATCAGCAAGTCTTGCTTGCCAGTTTAGCCTAACCTAGGAGAAAGAGTGTCTTCCAGTAGGGTTTGGGGCACCTGCCTTTGCCCCTCCTTGGAAATCTTTTCTCTTGAATAGATGGTGGAAATCATTAAAGTGTCCCAGGAATCAACCCAGCAGCTCCAGAAGCAGCTTGATGAGTACAAGGAGAAGAACCAGCAGCAGCTGGTAGATTCACAGCAGCAGCTGAAGGACAAAACCCTGGAGCTAGAAAAGGCCTACCAGGCAATCCTCAAAATGCAAGAGCAGGTACTGACCACTGACCTCCTCTTATTTGTAAACCTTCCTGCCTGCCTGCAATCAAACATCAATTGTATCATGTAACCAAAAGCATCAATTAAACTCCACCTAAAGTAGAAATAACTGAAACAAAACAGCCCAGCAGAAACTAGTTGTAGATAAAATAGATGGGTTCTCTTGATAAATAGCTAACGATACCCAAAGTGAGGCTGAATCCCAGTTGTGTTGTTAACATCAGCAAGCATTCCTCACTCCACTTGTCCTGCTTTAGGGGACACCCTTGGCCTTTACAAGACTCAGGATACCAGCAAAAACCATGCCAGGACCTGTTAGCCTAGGGTCCAGCTGTCCTTGCTGAAGGTCAGCCCAGCTGGTGCTTGTGAATAGTCCAGAGTCAGGCCAAGAGGAGGCCTTTGTGTCTGCCTGAGTTGTAACACTCCCAGTACTGGGGACAAGCAAAGCAAGCTGGAAAAAGCCTGGAACAAGCAAGTAGGAGTTATAGGCTGGCTGTTAAAATAAACAGAAGGGGCTCTTAAGAAATGTCAGTTGAAGATGGAAACATCAGGAAGCAGATTATACAAAGCAAATAAAGTTGCCATTTCTTCCGAAGCTTTGTCTTCCCTTGAGCCATCAGCTGGGTGAGGGGCCAAGGAAGCTCGGGGTCCTTTGTCCTGACTCTGGCATCCCTTCTGGTGGCCTTGTGTTGCACTGCTGTCCCCTTGTGGCTGGAAAAAGACTGCACATGCTCTCTGAAAGTTCAGTGCTCACAAATGAACTTGCACTCTGGAATGGGCCGACCAGCTGGATGAGACCCCTGGGCCACATGGCCCAGTGGTCTGTCCTCAGGATGGCCACCAACTGCCTACGGAAGACCCCCAGTCTCCCAGCTGTTGCCTTGTGGAGGCAGCCATGTTGCCATTCCGGCTAAGAGCCCTTGATCCCCAGGACTGCTCTGGATCGGTCCAACTCATTTTTTAAACCAGCCAAGCTGGGAATCAGCACCACATCTCATGGACCTTCACAGACTTGAGTCTAGCTGAGATGGAAGAAATCTCTAGGATTTGGGTTTGCAAAATGCAGAATTATTTCCTTTGCCTCTAGATCTATCTATCTACAGAACATATGGGTGAGAGGTTTATGGGAGACATTTCTTTGACTTTTAGGTACGTTTTATGGAAGATGAATTACAACGTCACAAAAAAGCCCAAAAAGAAGCCCTCACAAAGACTCAACTTCTGGAAGACACTGTGAAGAACTTGGAATATGAACTGGAAACTAAAAGCCACTTGAAAGAAGACCGGGCAAGACAGGCCAAGATACTGCAGGTAGAAATGAACCGTATTTGAGGAGGCAGACTGAGATGGAGAAACATGATTGTTTTGCTGTGCAAAGATGAGTGTCCACTCAGTGTCCCACCTGCAAAATCCTGAAGGGCATCTGAGACAGCCTCCTCCCTGTCTCATGCAGCATCCCTTCATCTGTGAGCCCCCCCCCCCCCGTTTGTTCTGGGCTGCCCCTGGATCCAGCTTCAGAGGGGGCAGGACTGAATAGGACACCCAGCTGGTGTGGCTGGTGGTTGCAAGGCAGACAGGTCCTTGGCAGGTCCTTCTCTTGCCAGGTCTTTCAATGGAAACATACTAAACTGTCCCCAGTGTGCTTATGGATGAAGCTTGTGGGGCTCTGAGCCAAGCAAGCCTGCCCCTCTCCATTTGCTGCTGGTGTAAAAAGGAGCTCAAGTGTTCACAATGTGCTCACCTGTGGAAGGTGTGGTTTCCCACGGCCCTTTAGGTCAGGGGCCTCTAGAGAAGCCCTCCAGAGGAGAGTGCTTGGGCTCACAGCCCTTCAGATGGGCAGGGCATCTTCCCAGGTGCTTGGAGCTGCTTTCAGGTGTGCCAGACTGGAAGGGCTCCCTGGAAAGCCCAGGGTGGGGGTGGGCTGAGCAGCTGCTCCTCTTCTCCCCCTTCTTCCGTTTGGCCAGGTCACGTTTCAAGGCCTTCTTGTGTTGTGGGTGCCGCAGGTGTTGAGTGGGCCAATGTTTTTCCCCTCAGGACAAAATATCCCAGCTGGAGTTGGAGCTCGAAGAAGAACGAAGCAATTCCGGCATCCTGTCTGGGAGGATTAGCAGGGACCGAGAGCAGGTAGGCCTTTGCCCAGCTCAGGTGGCAGCTGCCAGCTCTGGGAAGCAGGCTGGCCCTCCCCATAATGGGGCTTTGCCAGCCCCCCTCCCCAGCAGCCAGCCCAGCTGGGTTCCTGGAGATAGTCCGGCCCCTGCAGTGACCTTTGTCACTTAAGGTGACCTCTTTCCACTGCAGCCTGTCTGAGACCAGCAGGGGGCGTCTCCTCCTGGCAAGCTCTGGCAAGAGGCTTCCTTTGGAAACACCATAAACCTCAGCTGACTAACCAGCTTAAATTGCTTAAATTAGGCAAAATACAGTTCCTCTTCAAGGAACTCCCCGTTTCCTGCACACAGGACAAAGCCTGCCTTGTCCTCGGTCCGGGCTTGGATGCAGGGATTCCTGAAGACTATTTCAGGTCTACTAAACATTCATATCAGCGGAATAGCAGCTCTGTTATTGGCCTTTATCCCTGCTGATTAAGCTGCCAGCTGGCCAGGAACAAGGCCCAGCTTTTCTCAGCGGCCTGGATGGGCTGCTGAAGGGAACAGAGCACATATGTCACATAACTGCAGGTGTTGCCACTGTTGCAGCCTAATTTAGATTGCCTCTCTTGCCTTTCCAAGTGCATTTTTACTGCCTGGGCTCTTAGCCTGGACTACTGGCAGGTATGATTCTTCCCTGCTCTGACTGACTTGTTCACTTACTGTGTTTGTTTTTCTCTCTTCTCTTTTTCTTTCTCTTTGTTTGACTGAAGATTGAGCAAATGAGGAGTGATCTCCTTCAGGAAAGGACAGCCAAGCAAGAGCTGGAGGGCAACAAGACCACCTTGGAAAGGCAGGTCAGGCATCAACATGATCTTTGCTCTGCTCTGGGACTGCAGCTCTCCCCCAGCCTCGCCCAGCACCCTCCGCGTCCACTGCCAGCTTTCTCCTGAGAGGCCAAAGGGGCCACCTCTTGCCATGCACCCCAGCCCCTCTGGCTACCCAGCGTCCAGCACATTTCCCCTGCCTGCACCTAAGTGCCCGCAGACTCCCCTTCCGCTTTCAAGCCTTCAGAGCCCCGTTGGCTTTCCAGAGGACAAATCTCTTGGCGCACCAGCCGGCCATGGAGGCATCACTTAGCGATCCCTGCGAAGTCCAGAGGCTGCTTGGGCATCTGCTGCCCAGTGGAGTCAGCCGGGGTGCTGCCTCTCCTCCCTTCTGGAGTAGCAGCTTCTGCTCTGTGCTGGACTGGAAAGGCAACTCTTCTGCCCTCCGTCCATGTCCCATGCGCTAGTTATAACTTGGGGCAGGGGGCAGGGGTCCTCCTTGAATCTCCTGTTTGGGGATGGCCAGTTTTCTGGCTCCTCGGCTGCCAGATGCCTCTGCTGATGGATTGGGGTGATTCCTCCTCCAGAACAAAGAGCTGAGAGGCCGGATCCTCCATCTGGAAGGTTCTCGCAAGCCCAACAAGGAAGGCCTCCTGGCCCAGATGGAAACCCGCCTCCTGGAGCTGGAGGAGCAGCTGGAGAGTGAGGAAAGGTACGAGGAGGCCCCTCCCAAAGTCCCCCCCCCGGGGCTCTTCTCCAGCCCCATTGCTTTGTTCCGTGGGTCATAAGTTGCCTGTGGGTCCACTTGACTCTGGGGGGCTTCTGGGATTTTTGGTGTTGCTGACCACAGACAGAAGACTGATCCTGGAGTTTCCTTGTGGCCTCCCATCCAGGAAATAGCTTAGTTAGCCACACAGAGTTCTTGGAATGGGCCAAATAAAATTGTTAAATTGAAAAAATAATCAGCAGTGCTCTCCAGTGAGGCAGATCTGAAGGGGAAAGGGCCATTTGGAGTGCCTTGATCTGCCCCTCCTTCTATCACAATATCTTTCCCCGAAGCCCAGAGGAGGAGACTGCTGTGCCAAGACAGTACCGGCAATATGTTCCCCTCCCTCCACAGCACCCCCCCTTCCAATCTGGCCCAACCCACTTGGCTGCAATCAGTCTAGCAGGCAGAAGAGAGCGGGTGACAGTTGGGGGGAGGATGAGAGCAGGGAAGCATCTGGAGAGCTGGGGGGGGGGTGTCTTCATCTGGTGCATGGCTTCTTGTCCCCCTCCCCTTCTCCCTGGCCTTCCTAGGGACCGAGGTCACCTCCAGTTGACCAATCGCCGACTGGAGAGGACAGTGAAGGAGCTCCTGATGCAAGTGGATGACGAGCACCTCTCCCTGACAGACCAGAAGGACCAGGTAAGCAGGGAAGCACCCCAGGGGCTGCCCCCACATCGCCCCTTGGAGGCCACCGAGGAGCCTCCATCCGATTCCAGGAGGTCCTCTCCTCGCTTTACAGCTCAGCTTGCGCTTGAAGGCCATGAAGCGGCAGGTGGAGGAAGCCGAGGAAGAAATAGACAGGCTGGAGAACAGCAAGAAGAAGCTTCAGAGGGATCTGGAAGACCAAGTGGACCTTAACAACCAGCTGCAAGGACAGCTGGCCACCATCCGGCAGGACCTCAGGTGGGGAAGGGGGCCCAGCCGGCCTTGGGCAGCCTCGAGAGCTGCCAGTTTCCCTTGGGCCCCACCTCCCTCCTTTGCTGTCTTCATCTAAACAGACCCATGTTGCATTGACAGCCAGCCTCTCCCCCCCCCCGAGCCCGTCAGCCACCCTTCCTGCTGCTCAGCCTGGATTCTCCCCAGACATGGATCGGTTTGCTCTTCCCAAAGGGTTTCCGGGTTGCTCTTAAATATCCAGAAATGGGGGCTGTGTTGCCAGATTCATCTTGTTTCATAGGAGAAAATACACCTGCCCCAAACCTGGTGTACTCTGCAGGTCCTTGAAAGACTCGGCATATTTTGGCTGCATCCACCATGGCTGTTTTATCGGCTTTGCCAATTAGATCAAAATCTACATGTGGCACAGCAGCAGCCCAGGAGGTTGCAGGCTGTTTCTCAGTGGGTAAACGTTTCCTTCCACAGACGCCAGAAGACTTCCAGTAAGCTGCTGAGTGACTTTGACTGTGAGGACGATGGCTTCAGCACCGATGTGGAGAGCCTTTTTGATGCCCCCCTGGGGTTGACGTCTTTCAAGCACAGCAACAGCAAAGCCAAGAGGGACGCCAGCCAGCCTTAATGGCCGAGAGTCAAGGCTGTACGGAATCAAGACACCGCCGGCTGCAGGAATCATAGCATCAGGTGACCTTGACTCCTTTTTCTGAGACAGGCCATGTTCAGATTTATTTCAGAAATAAACATTTGTGAACAAAAAGGAGCTGGCCTTTCAGTTCACAGATTCAGGACTTCAGGACTTCCAGCTCTGAGCACCTCACTGACACCAGACTGCTCCTAAGCCAAGGTCTTCTTTTGGAAGCTGTTTCTAACGAGGGGAGGGAGGAAGGGTGTCACCTTGTTACTAGAGCAGAGGAAGGAATATACAAAGCAGGAGATAAGGATGTACATATTTTTTAATCAAGAGTTTTTGGAACTCTTGCAACATTTTTGTATAATTTCATGTTTCCATCAATAGCGCAGAAATCTATATTAAGTGTCATATCATCCATTAGCTTTAAAACCCTATTGCAGTAAATGTCATTTGTTCAGCAAACATGTTTATGGGCTGGCTGAAGGAGAGCAGCATGACCTTCGGAAGTTGAAAAAAGCAGGACATTCTACAACACCCAGAGCTGTTTCTGCTCAGGAAACCTGTTCCCTGTTCCCTGTCTCTGCTCCCTCACTCCGACTTCCAGGGATTGGATCCATCGGGAGACAGTTGACATATCCTGATCTTGCACACTTTAGAAAAAAGACCTTTACTCTGATGTGAATTCCCTCGGCCTTGGCAGGACGTGCAACAATCACTCTGTTGGGTTTCTCTTCTCTTGCTCAAGAGCAGCTCCCTTGTCCCGAGGCCCAGCACCCCAAGGACCCTGAGCCTTGGCGGCAAGGAGCAGCCTCAGGTGCAGAGAAGCAGGGCTGAACTTGCCTGCTAGAGCCAAGGCTGCCGTTTGGGTTCAGAGCTGAAACAGCTGCTTTGCTATTCAAGGATGGCGAGACCTGCTCCTCTGGTAGGTTATAAAGGACTCTCTGAGAAGCATATCGGAAAAGGCACTTCTGTTTTCTTGTCTTCTAGTTTTAATTGTATTACCTGTAAACGGCATTTGGAAGAACGTACCAGTATTTCCAAAAGTTTCTACTGCAATCGCATTTTTATCCTTTCACCAAATCTTTGCTCTGTTGGGACAATCTTTAATGAAGAAATAATAGTATCAGTAGCTCTGAAATTGTTCTCTTCTATAACTTCATTAAAGTGTTCAATTCAAAACTGGTTAGCATCAAATATTTTTTTCAGAGACAGCACTGAGAATATTAAATTCCAGCATAAAAGTAAATCCTGGAAGCTGAATAACCCACAATGAGCCTCGCAACGGGAGAATGCAGTCACGTGAAAAAAATAACACTCCTGAAAAGCTTTGACATCTGGACCTTGTGGGTTCGTGAGTGGAACCTTACGGAAGACCTGGTTTGCTCCAGAAGGTTCTTTGGGCTTTAGATCCGATTAACTCCATTGGAAACACCAAGAATTACCTTCACCTCCACCCACAAATTCCAAGTGCCACATAGTGGGAGCAGAAACCATAGATGAAGGAAATGGGAGGAAAGAAACCCAGGATTTTGATTTGGGCTTTGGGAGCCCCTCTGCACGGATGTCTCAGATGCAATTTTCACGGGAGGGCAGCAGTGTTGGGACCAGCTGGTCTTGGTGGCAGTTGGCTGCTCTGGTAACTATGATTTCTTGGTCAGGTGCATCAAGAGTCTTTGTATTGCCATGAGAGTTGAAAAAGGAAAGTCCTGCTAGCTGGCTGAGGTCAGCCTGGGCCAAGAGGAGGAGGCTTTTTGCTTGGCAGTGGTGGAACCCCTGGTCCGCATGCTGGCAGTCCATGGCTCAGCCCTGCTATCTCAGAGGGGGCAGGAGAGCCCTGGTTTGAGATGAGGCGGCAGGTGGAGCCATCAAGCGGCTTCTGTTCCTACAGGGAAGGGGGGCCGTTTCGGTTTTATAGAATCCTGTTAATGATCGCCCCAAAAGAACAGAGAAGGTAACCTAAAAGACCAGGAGTTCTGGACAGACCGTTTTTGAGAGTTTGGACAGATCTTGAAACCAGATAGTGCTATTTTTTTGTTCCAACAGTTCTTCATGAATGAGATCATGAAGTAATTTGTCCCAATTTTTTGGATAACTTTAGAGCTTGCCTCCCGTCTGGAGAGATAAGGAGTTAATTAACTCCTTGATGTCATAATTTGAAAATATCTGTCAATATATATTGCAAAGCATTCGGTATCCACTGGTAGCTAATAGGAATATATTTGCTCTGATTTGTTCTTGATTTTCAGCAGATTTTTTCTTTTTTTTTATTGAAAATGTTTAAAATTTTACAAAAAAGTTCCCTTCCCCAACCTCCCAACCCACCCCAATCCTCCCCCAGCCTTCCCAGAGCTGAATACAGGCTTAATTAAAATTTAAAAGAAAAAATTTTAAACACAAATAAACCATATACAAATTTGATTACAATAATTAAACAAATTATAAAATACTTTAACACCAATATTTAAAAAGCAGAAAGAGAAAAAGAAAAGAAACAAGAAAAAGAAGGGGAAAAAAAGAAAAAAAAATAAGAAAAATGATTTTCAGCAGATTTTCAACAGATGTATTCTCAGGAGGACTGTAGCTCATCTGAATGAGAAGCGTTTTTCTCTTTCAATAGCTTTTAAAAACAAGGAAGGAAAGACTGGAAATGTGCTGTGTTGACAATCAGTGCAAACTCTTGTATTTTTCTTCTGATACTAAGATGCCAACTTTATTTTAATACTGTTCTTTATAACTCTCTTCTTGGATCATGCCTGAGCAAGCTGAAGACAAAAATCCATTGGGAAACAAATTCACTTTTAATTTTAAGGGCTTTTACTGTAAAAAATGTCCAGTATAAACTGCGATTGTAAGTAATTTGGAGAAGAACCGAGGAATTTTTGCAGCTACCTCCAGACATGCTAAACCCTAAAACTCTAGTTATTTTGAAATAAATAGTAAATATTTCTACCTTGGTGTCTTAGTGTGGAATTCTGTGTGTGCAACATTAACGCACTAGGTTCCAAAAGTGCTCTGTTATTCCCACCAGCCAGCTTGAGGAGTTGGAGAAAAAGCAAATAATCCTCTGAGGTCTCCATTTGTTAATAAGTTTCCCATCAGGTTACGGCTTGTGTAGATGTCCCAAAAATGTTGCTGTTGATCTCACGGAGGGGGGGGAGCAGAGGGGGGAATCGGGGCCACTTGCTCCATGAATCCCTTGGTAAACCCCTCCCTCTAGAGGAGGAGGAGGAGAGAAAAACTGCTTGTGCTCAGCTCAGTATCCTGTTTTCTCTGCCAAACAGCTTCCTGTCTACATCCCCCACCACACGCACACTGTTTTTCAAATTGTGGGCTCCAGCACAGAGGCAAATGAAAGCCCCTTCAGTAACTTTGCCCCCCCCCCCAAAGCCTCCCTGTCAACTCGGCAGATCTTAATTGGAGGCTTCTCTACATGTTTCCAGCTTCTCAGACACTTCTATGAGATGGGCGGATGATAAAACTAAAACCTATTAGGAACAGTGGCTCAGATCAACATTCTGCACATTTCCAAAGCATTGATGTGTATTTCCATGTATGGGTCTCATTAAAAGATGGGCTATGCATCATGCTACAGAACTTAATTACAAAATTATTCCTCCTACTAAAATAATTTGATTCCTGTTAGTGAGTTACTGAGTCACAGAACCTCAGTCTAAACATATTCTCCATGCTGGCCTACTTCCATACTTTTGAAGTACATCATTCACAAAGTTCTAATCTAAAGCGATGGTATCAATCTCGGATGCAGATGCACAAGGCTAAAGTTTGGTGCCAGTTAATCAGCTTTCACTGTGTTCCAAGCAAAGATGAACAGGACATCAGCCCTGACAGCAGAGACCTTCATGCCTACCAGCAGAGGGTCTTTAAAGGTAATGGGCTAGTGGGAAACCCTCTAGCAGGAGTAGAAGAATAGGACAGTAATCCAAATAGTGGCTCTTGAACAGAAATCTCAGCCATATGATTAAGGAACATCTATTTGTTTTCTCATGTACTTCAATATTTAATTCCATCTGTGGAGTCCTTGGAGGTCTCTGAGCTTGGTGCTTTGCTTGCAAATATTTCGTTACTCAACTAGGTAACTTCATCAGTGCAAGGGAAGGTGTGATTTGTTCCCAAGAGGTTTCCTAGTTGGATAACAAAAGGTCTGCAAGCAAACCATCACTCCAGCAGAGCACCAAGGGCACCACAGTTCAATCTGGCACAATGGAGATTCTCTTCTATTAACTCCTTTATTTACACAACCTCCGTTATCTCTATGGATGAAGCCAAGAATTAAAAGGTTAGTCTCTAACCAGGACCAGGATATGAGTCTACAAACAAAACAAATACTTGCAGTATCAGATTCATGAGGAGGCTGTTATGCAGCCCTAATTAGGGTCAGGGCTACATATATGATTGAAGGCAGAGCCTCAATTAAAGTGAGATTGGCTAAATTATGGGCTTTGACAGAGCCTAAGTACTTATTAAGTAGGTTAAATATTGTAAGTGGGAGTACACAAAGAGAACACAAAATGGCTGCCAAATCTCCTAACTTACCCCAAGTCTAATGGCCAATTGGATGATCCAATGTGAAGAATTGACCGTTCCCAAGAGAGGACCCTCAGGCTCCAGGTCCACACTGTCCCTTTGGGGCGAGAAGGGAGCTTCTTTTCTGCTACCCACAACCCAAAGCAAAGGCTGCTTTTGGGCTGCTCCCCTTCTTGACCAAGTGGCCAAAGCAGTTCCAAGATAGCCCAGTCCCATGTAGGTACCCTGGTCTGTATGTGAAGAGAAGACGCTGCCTGCTGTGCAAAGGATGCAATTTACAATTATGTTAATTTTTATAGACCTTTTTTGTTTGCCAAAGCCGCTTGCGTTTGACTCTTGGGATTGTCTGCACATTCCTGAGGGCTCAAGAGTACCCTTGTGGGATGTGCAGAGGAAGCCACATGAGACCATCAAGGTCCCAATCGAAGATACGAAAACAAACAAAAACAAGAGATTGAGGAGCTGATTCCAACTTCTGAAGCTTTGATTTTGGAGATGCGCTGATTCAGCAGCCGATGCATCTTGCAAGACCTTGCTGCTGGTGATGACTCCAAGGGCCTGAATGCAGGGCCCACCTGGCAAGCTCTGCTTGTCAGATTTTGCCATGTCTTCTTGTTCCTCAACAGGAAAGTCACTGGCTGGATAGGCATAAGAGAATAAAGTCATTCAATAGCTGGAGCCTGTGACCGGCAGCCACTTAAGGTTGCTGTACACTAGTAACTGTGCCACATTTGTGCCATTCTGGCTTAATTGCTCAACTGACATCTTGAGGGCGAATTCTAACCCTGATGCAGCAACTCTGTTATTCCTGTGTTGCCTTTTGCTAAAGGACACCGGTAGGTTTTTTTCCCCCTCAGCCACCCTTTGTTTGAGGAAATGCTGACTTTGACTCAGAAAATGGTACAGAAACCTGTTGTAATTTATCTGATCCTGGGAGAATAAAATCTATATTTAGACTGAAGGTCTCTGAGCTTGTTTCCTTGCAGACCTTCAATTACTCAATCTGGGGAACACCATCGCTGCTAATCAGGGGTGCAGTTTGCTCTCAGTTTAGATTCTAGCGAGGGCATTTTGGAAACAGAAACTCAGTATCTCCCTTTATATTATGGTAAAACTTTTCCCTCGGAGCAAAAATTTGGCTTTGGAGCCGCCCGACGGCCAGTCCAGAGTGCCCCGGGTCCCCCTCCTCTCCTCAGCCCATGGAGCTTTCCCCTCCCGGGCTCTTCCTCCGCGGGCGGGGCCGGGCTGGGGCAAAACGGCCAGCAGGCTTTCCCACCCGACCCCCGACGGCGAACAGGCGAGGCTGGGCCGGCCTGCGTGGCCAAGATGGGGCTCAGCCTGGGGCCGCCCTCGCCAGCTCTCGGTGGAGGGCGGCCTCGCCGGCGGCGTCTCTGCGGGGCCGGAGAAGCGGCGGAGGCTGCCCTGAGTCGGGCCCGGACGGTTTGCTGGCTGAGGGGAGGCGCCCTCCAAAGCCTCCCGGGGCGAGGCTGGGGCGGCCCGGGGCCCGCGCAGAGGTCTGGGGCCGCCTTCCCAGAGCCGTCCGCGAGCGACCGTACGCTCCGCCGCCGCCGCCGCCGCCTTACCCGGGGCCGAGAAGACAGCGAGTCCGTCCGGCGCCCACAGCGCAAAGGGCCAAATAGGGCGCGGCGGCCCCGGCCAGCCTGGGCGGGGCGAGGCGGGGCGGGGCGAGGGCCCTTCCTCTGGCGCGCGGGGCGGCGGAGCGGCTCACTTGGCCCGGGGAGGCGCCGCGCCCAGCGGTGGCGGAGGCTGCGGGCAAGCAGAGGCGGCGGCGGGCGAGATGCTGCGCTACAGCTCGGGGCTGACGGTGACCCGCACTACGCCAAGGCAGCCGCAGAGCAGTCGGAAGGTGAGTCGCCGCCGGCGGGGAGGCCTCCTTGTACGGAGAAGCGGCCGGGGCCCCTCGCGGAGGAGGGAGGGGAGGCTCTTCCAGACCGGCCGCCCCAGCCAGGCTTTGCGGCTCTCTCCGCTGCGCCTCCGGCCGGCCCGCCCGTTGCCTGCCTTTCCCCGAGTGGCCCTGGAAGCCAGGAGCCCCCGGACCGCTTGCCCGCCCGCCGCCTGCCTTCGCCCGCAGGGCTTGCAAACGCGTTGGCGTTTTCCCGGCCAGGAGGCCCCGGGCGGGCAGAAAAGCCCCGCTGCTCTGGAGGCAGACCTGGAGGGCCCGTCGCCCAAGGACGAGCGCCTGGGCGCCGAAAGAGGTGGCGGCTTTGGGAGGGTCTGCAATTCCGGTCTCGGCGGCGGGCTTGCTGCCCTTGCCCGAGTCCGTGCCCGGCTGTGTGAAGCTCGTCTTCCTGACACGAGAAGAGGGCTGCGTGGGGCTAGGATGCGCACTCTTTGCACGCTCCGGGGGAGCCTTGTCTCCTCCTTTGGAAGGCTGCGATGCGATGGTGACGCTTATTATCGCCTTTCCCCTAACGCAGGGGTAGGCAGCCTTGGCTCTTTTATTGCTCGTGGACTTCAACTCCCAGAATTCCTGCGCCAGTTGAAGTCCACGAGTCATAAAAGAGCCAAGGTTGCCTACCCCTGCCCTAACCTAACTGAACTCAGACGTTCAGTTTTAGTAGAACTGAAGGCAGAACGTTGATGGAGGTTTCGTGCACCAAAACCAGCACATCAAGTAAAAAAATATTAGGTTCTTTTGTGCATTACTTATGTCATCAGTAAATATTGTAACCTTGACTGGTGCCCCAAATGTATGTTTATTTTCCCTTGGAAGACACTGTATAACGGCTGCAGAAGTGGTGAGCTTCTGCCATCAGCTTCATTCTCTTTTTATTTGTAAAACTTCCCATGTTACTTATTCCATAAGACCATTTCATAATAAGTTCAAGCTGAATGAGGTGAGTTCTGGAAAGTCCCCTGCCCTTCGACAGCATGTAGTCATTTCTGAGTTGAGCTGCCCTTCACCTTGGCTGCTTACCTGCCTCAAATTAAAGGGAGCAAGTTTTCTTCCTCTTTGGAAAGAGAGAGGAGGGTTGTGAGTGGTATCTTTGCTGTCCTCCAGGCAAACATCTGTCGGCTGCGCTTAACTCTGCCCCGGGAAGAAAGCTGGCCTCCTTGGGAAGGAACAGATACTGCTGAAAAGACCCCAAAGGTGAGCTGGTGAGATGCAGCTGCCTGTCGCCCCTTTGCAGTAACTCACAGGACACCCTCTGGTTTGCAGCCCCCGGGTAGCCTGGGCAACAGATGAGCCATTTGAAAACAAGCGGAGACCCGCATTTTGCCAAGAGGGCAGATCGTGCCACAGAAACACTCTTGGTTTCTTTGGGTAGTGTACTTCATGGAAATTTCCTTCATCCTTTGGGGAAAAATGCAGCCAAAGCTGTTCATTACCTTAATTTTGTTTTAAAAAGGGGGGGGGGGAAGCGAGATGGTTTGGTTTTGAAGGAAAAGCTGTTGCTGGATTTTAATTTTGAAAATGTTCATAATCAAGATTATAACCTGATTAGGAGATGATTTCAGGGGCAAATATCCCCTTCCCAACTTGAGGGACCCTTTGGGGTTATCACCATAGGGAGATGGGCTGGTTGAGATGGGGCGGGGATGTTTGGGCCTTGTACGGAATCATACTTTTGACTGGACATTATCTTCCCCTTGCGTGGTTTTCCTGACTTAATTGATGTTTGTACTGTGGGGAGAAAATGCCCATAATAATATCTGAAACTTAAATTGGGGAAAGACCGTGAGGGAAAGGGTTTGTAGACTCCTGCAGAAGCCCGGGGGGGGGGCATAGGTGCCTCATTAGTGCAAAGAAGAGCTTTCAGTGCACACATCGCATGCGCCAGGCCAAAATGACAGAGTTCCCTTCTTCCCCACCTGGAACATCCAGCGGAGTCATGTGAATTTTCTAACAGCTTTATTATCACCACACCCTTGGCTTTGTGAGGTCACATGAACATCCCTGCGCTCAGTTGGTGCCAGCCTTTTGCAACACAGCTGTAATCTGCCCTCTGAGTGACAATGCCTGCTGGCCGGGATGGTGCTCCAGTGAGAACACTAAATTGCCCAGCAAAGAGCTTCTCTACTTCCTGGGTCCTGAGCAGACTTTACTGATCTCTTGTTGCCTTGGTCAGAGGCGGGATGCCAGAGAGATGGGGGTGGAAGGGCTGCTCTGTAGATCCACCTGGAGGAGCCACCTCGGCCATAAATGTCAGAGCTTGCTGGGCCAACAAAGAACCCCCATCCCCCTTTTTTTGCTTGAAATGACTGAGGCATTGCACAACCAAAGGGGCCAAAGGTTACTGAAAATCTGGTTAGATCACCCTGGAGGCTGATCCTGATGTGCTAATCTGCCTTCACGCAGGAAAAACGGGAGTGGCTGCACTGTAGTGGGAAGGGAAAGCCGGGTGGGAGGCTTGGAGCAAGGGTGGGGCAAGGGTGGCGAGGCCCCTGCTGGGCTCCATCTCCGAGGCCTTCAGCTGCTCGCCTGGCAGGGAGTTTGAGTCCACCAGTGGCTGCAGAAAAGTTTTGCTTCTTCCTGTTGACCTGAAGAGCAACTCTCCCCTGTTGTACTGCAGCAAACAGGATGATCCTGCCTGGGAACGCTGTTTATTTTTAATATGACTGGAAATAATAAGCATATTACTCTTAAGATGTAGCATTTGGGGGGAGGGAGTCAGGCTTAACTGAAGTAGCGACTTAGATTTTATTAAAAAACCTGTAGCACAGTTTATACTATTAACCTGACATTTTACAGCATTGCAGTGAGAGGGATTCAGAGATGGATGGCTGTATTAACTCAAATCCTACATCAAAAGAGTGTACCAGATTTGTTGTATTGTTTTATTCATCCAGGCCCAGGTTATGTAACTTCACAAATATACTGATTTGCCTCCAGAGGCAGCCACAGAGCACCCCCAAACCCCCATCACCTTACCAGCCTCAATACCTTTTAAAAAGCAGGAAGTCCAGAGTATTAATATATCACTGATGACCCAGATGATGTTCCCCACGGGATCCCTGGGAAAGCAGTTTAAATGGCTTTTGCGCTGTTTGGTTTGAGGAATCTGTTACACAACCCAACCTCCTTGCA
The DNA here is from genome assembly GCF_016545835.1 of Crotalus tigris. Lineage (NCBI taxonomy): Eukaryota > Metazoa > Chordata > Lepidosauria > Squamata > Viperidae > Crotalus > Crotalus tigris. The sequence continues at coordinate 505,589 of NW_024096608.1, forward strand.
TGGAGAAGGAAGATTAGAGAGGAATCCTATGAATACTGCTCAGAAATACACACCGTCATGTTCAAGAGGGGCTCCTCCCAGGTAATTGTGTGTTGGATTGCAGATAATTAGAGTCTCTGGATTTAATTAAATTTGTTTCCAGATAAAGTAAAGTTTTGTGTAAGGATAGCTCATTGCTGAACTATGACAGGCTATCTTGAGGGGAAGAATGTGATACTTTGAGCAGTGCCAGAACTTCCCATTCTGTACATATTTTTCAGAAGAGCACATACTTCTGAACTGGCTATGCCCAGTTCCAGTCACTTCACTCCTTAGTGCTGGAGAGGAGCTGTTAGCTATGAACAATCTTATAGTCAAGTGTTGGATATGAAAACAAACAAAACTATTTTATCCAGGAAATGAAAACTAGTTTTGCATCTGGCACTCCACCCAGTTCATGTGGAAACGCCTTCCTCCCCATCCCTTGTCTAAACAAAAAGTATTTTGCATGATAAGTCTGAATGCCATTAGGCAACCAGGTGACTATGCCTACGTATTGCAACAGAGCAGCTTATGTTAAGTTGATGTTTTAGACAGTGAATTAAAATTGGATGTCAAATGCTCTCTAGGCATTAAAGGCAACTCCTGCAAGAGCTTCTGGAAGGGCAGAGGAGCAGAACCGGCCTTGGCTTCTGTCAGCATTTTAAATTGCATGGCACTTCCTCCCTTCTCTGTATGAATGCTTGCAATAATATTTTAATAAAGTAGGTATAGATTTTTCCCTTCTTAAGGAAGACAAATTAGTTTTAAAAGGTAGCAGTTGAATTAGTAGTCTAGAACTGTTTTTGGTTTTTTTCTGCCTTATCAGTGTGTTCATAGCTTGGTTCAACTAGTTTTTACTGATGATGCAGTTCCCTCTGTGGAAGCACAGAAGGTGCTGAGAGAGGAACATAGGAAGAAGACTGGGCTGAAGGCCCATCTAGGCCAGCCACTCTCTTTTCCCCAGAGGGTCACCAGTTGCTGCCCAGGGAGGCAGCCAGGGAGTAGCCCTTCCTCCTGCTGCCCTCCAGCAACGCCTGGGAGACCTTCTGCCCTGCTCTGAAGACAGGGCCAGGGTGGCCCAGGATCTGTCCAGTCTCAGGGAGAAACCTGCGCAGGGTGATGAACTGAGGTCAGTGCTGCGCCACCCATTGACCTTCGGAGCAGTTTTAAGAAAAAGCACATTTTGGTAATATTACTTGATGTTTAAAAGATTTTGTCTTGAGGATTCTTATGAAATTGAAGGAAGGTTAGAAAATTCATACAATAATGTGTTACTTTCCCTTTTCTTTACATTTATAACTTTTGAATATACTCGTACAGCAACTCTACCAAACACCTGGCGGATTGTCTGCCGGGGACTTAAAGCACGGTGTTGTGTATGGTGTAGTGCACCGGTCTGATGACAACCATAACAAAGAAATGGTGGTTTATGGATGGTCAGCTCACCAACTGAAGGAAGAAATGAGATACATACGAGATGTGAGTCACATTTTTATATATTGTTCTTCAGGAAGGAAAGGACTTTGATCGGTGGCTGCTCCCTTCCCCATCCTTTCCTTCTGTCCCCAAAGCAAACGTTTCTCTCCTTCTCGGTCCAGCACTCTGGCGGCTTTGCTTCCAGTTGCAGGATGGGGACAATTCACTTCCATTTACTCTCTGCATTCAGTTCTGGTTTCTGTCTGAACAAAATTGTTAAATGAAGTCAGCTTGTTGTCTGGAATATAATTTGCATATCTTTACATTTTGCAAAGTATCCCATGCATTTGGATGCCTGGTGCATGTATCACTGACCAGATGCCCCCGTAGACATGGCTACCTCACTCATGAATCTGCAGGGTGTTGGTCATTAAGTAGAGAGGAATGCAGGAAGGGGCCTTATCTCACGTTAGGTTTTGCCTGGGTCTGTCTATGCCAACTGCAGGCAGGTCTTGAAGGGCAGCAGGGCTACCTTGTGCCCCACCTACCCCCGAAGCTCTTCAGGGGCTGGATGCAGAGCAGGCCCCTCCCTAAGCAAACATCCTCCGTCAACAAGTGGAGGGGCCCTAGGCATCCTTCCTGTCTCCCCCCTCAGACTCGGGAGCAGAACGGAGGCCAAAAGCCCCACGTGGGACAAGGCAGGTGGGGAGCATCCCTTACTCAGCCATAGGCTGCCCTCCTCTCTGAGGCAGCGGGATGTGAGTGGAGATGTCATCTGGCTCTGCAAATGGGGAGGGGGAGCCCTGGGATGGGGCTCCTGGGCTTAGCTGCGGAACCGCATTTTGAGCTGTGAGAGACATTATATCTGCCCCAGATCCTGGATATGAGAAAGGAACAGGCAGGATTTTCTTAAATCGCTTGGTTTCCTGTTACTTTTATAAACATTTGATTATTTAGACTCTGAAAATTACCATTTACCCAGCATGGAGAACAATTTTATGTATTGTAACCTTTCTGTTCCAGGTGAGATTAACATTAGAAAGAGTAAGAAACAGAATGTATGGCGAATACGATGAAATGAAACGCAAAATCCAGCAGCTCTCAAGTGAGCTGGCGGTGAGTGCTGCTGGGCCTGAACTTCTTCCTTTCCCCTTTTGGAGCTGCCTTTAGGCCTCCGGCCCGTCCATGTTGGGGTCTGATGCTCAGGCTCCAGCTTCATTGCCTACCAAACTGGGGCTTTCTGAGCATGGTTGGGAGTCCTCCCGCCCCCAGCTGCAACCTCCTCCTCCCAGCGGAGGTGGCCTTTCTCACATCCCTTTCACAAGAGACTCCTCCAGTGCTAGGATCTAGATCCACATCTTCTTGGGTGATCAAGCGTTTTACAGAGCAATTTAGTAATACATGTTTATGAAAAACATGGATTGCCTTTGCTGCAGCATCCTTTACACTCCAATGGCTTTTGCATTGGCAGGCTATCATGGCATGTGCGGCTCAATGTGCTGATACCCTGGTTGGCAGCCTGGTGTTGCCTGGTCTGGCTTGCAGATTTCTGCTTCTCTTACCTCCGAGCCACGTTTCTTTTCTTTGTAACACCAAGGAGCCACCTGTTTCAGATCTCCGTATTGGAGTGCAGGAACTGGTGTAATCTTTTTCATAAATCTTTCCCTGAAGTCCACCTGGGTAGGATTTATACTTGAATCTTTTCTTCAATGTCTCTTTAAAGGGAATATTTTGTTTGGCTTTATGGAGTTGCTGCTCATCCCTGCCAGATGTTGGTGGACTGCCATGGAAGGTCAGCAGCAGAAAGGTCCTTGGGAGTTAGTGAGCACATGTGGATTCAGCAGCTTGCCAGGGGGAAGGTGGCACATTTTTTTTGCCAAGACAGCTTCCAGCCTTACTTCCCTGCCAGCAGTTTGTGCTCTGGCAAATGTACCAAGCTTACCTTTTCTTTTATGGGCTTCACAATAAAAGTCATTGGATAAGGGTGTTAATTCCAAAGCAGGCCCAACTGTTGCCTCTGTGCAATTCCTGCTCCCTCAGACTCAGACCTGGCATTACTTCTGCAGGTATCACATGCTGAGCAGGCATCCCTGGAAAACCACATCCAGGTCCATGCAGCAGCCCTGGAGAGTTTCCGCGAAATGAGCAGTTCGCTGACCTCAGCCTCCATTGAACTGCAGGTAAGTTGCTGATAAAGCCCACCCCTCCAGAGCTCCTCCACCACCCTGTTGGGTCAGCCTTTGGAGTGGAGGGGCTTTTCTGCAACTCTGGTGGGAGAGGGAAGGGTTTGAATCTGAAATTCAGCATGCTATAAGTTGGCTTCCTTGCTCTATATAAATGGCTTTGCTTATCAAAGAATTTTGTGCTGAAAATTCCTAGGCTTTATTTGCAGTACTAATCCAAAGACATGGTGTTGATTTATTAATTTAATTAACTCATAGATTTTATTTTCTAACACTTGGAAATTTGCAAGGTCAGTGTGCTGTATTTAAACATGTGACAGAATTGATCATAACTCTGAGAGTATATTTTTTTAGTATGGTAATATACAAACATAATAAACAAAAAATAGGCAAGGTGGATGTTTATTCGGTTTGCATACCACCCAGCTTCCAACAAATTTTGATATACTCTGTTACTCTACTTCCCTCCAGTCACACAGTCACTTTTCAAATCTTAACGATGTTTCTTGGGTCATTCACCACCCAGAGTACCCTGGAGCTAGATAGTCAATAATAGACTTAAATAAATCAATAAATCCTGGATGAATTTAAGCCAGAAGATTAATTGTTACGCTCTTCTAATATAACATGTATTTTGCAAATTTTCCTTCTTAAGAAACCTAGAAGAGTTAGTTCTTTGCAGTTCTTGCTGAAAAAAGTACATTTAAAAAAAGGGATTCATCCTAATTTTCCTCAAGCAGTTGTGAATTAATTTTGTATTTTATTGCACACTTTTCCAGAAAACCTTAGTTGATGTTACTTTGGAGAATACCGTTATACGTGACCAGATACAGAACCTGAAACAAACTCACGAACAGTCCATGGAAACACTGAAGGAAAAGCAGAAGCAACTGGAAACGGCTAAGGTGCAAAATGAATTGCTCCGCCTCAAGGTGAGCAGCGGGAATGCCTGCCACGGATTACAGCTCCCAGAATAGCCATCCAAAACCATCGACTGGCTGGAAACTTTTGCCTCGGAAGCAAAGGGGGATGATCAGGCAAGACTTAATCTCCAAACTTGCCCACATTCCTGCTTTCAGTGCCACTTAGGTGATTTGGGATTACAGGCATCTGCATTCAGCTTGCCCCAGTTGTCCTAGTGAACTGTTTTCCTATAGGACAGTGGTTCTCAACCTTCCTAATGCCGCGACCCTTTAATACAGTTCCTCATGTTGTGGTGATCCCCAACCCCCCATCCAGCTGGCCAGGGAGGGGGGGCAGGAAGGCCGCTCCGCCCAGCCTGGTTGGAGAAGCGCCATTTCTCTCTCTCTTTCCTCTCTCTCTTCTCTCTCTTTCCTCTCTCTCTCTCTTTCTCTCTCTCTCTTTCCTCTTTTCCTGTTTCTCTTTCCTCTCTTTCTCTTTCCTGTTTCTCTCTTTCCTCTCCCTTTCTCTTTCCTCTTTCTCTTTCTCTTTCCACTCTCTTCTTTCTCTCTCTATCCCTCTTTCCTCTCCCCGTTTCTCTTTTCTCTCTCTTTCTGTTTCCTCCCTTTCTCTTTCTCTCTTTTCTCTCTCTTTTCCTCTGTTTCTCTCTCTTCCCTCTCTCTCTTATGGCAGCATCGTCGGGGGTCCCCACTACCCCTGGCCTGGCCTCCGCTGCATCCTCAGCTGAACGGGTGGGGAGGGGGAGGATGGGAGGCAATGGCTCCGGCGCCGGCGGCCACTGTTGCATCGTTGGGGGTCCCCGCCGCCCCCGGCCCGGCCGCTGCCCCCGCCAGCCCCTCTGCCAGCCCGGCTGCTCCTCCCCCCAGGCACCCCTCTTGCCCCGGCACCCGCCCGAGCCGCCTTGGGGGCAGCAGGAGGAAGGAGAGGAGAAGGGCGAGAAAACCGCTGCCGCTGCCCCAACTGGGACTCCGCGCTGTCTGGCCTCGCCCTCCGCCCATCCAATGGAGCTGCGGTGGGGGCTGCCCACCCGAGCCACCTTAGGGGCAGTAGGAGGAAGAAGGGGAGGAGGAAGAGGGTGTCAAGGAAGCCGCCGCCAGCGCTAGGCCCCAGGAGGCGGCTCTCCTCTCCTACCTTTGCTGAATCTCCTTCTTCCTTCCCGGCAGCCTGGACTCCGGCGTGTCTTCCTGGCCAGCGGGTCCAATGGTTGGGCTAGCTGGGGATCGCAGGGGCTGATCGCAGGGGCTGGTCTTCCTTGGGCTGCGGCTTGCGGGAGGGCTGGCCCGCTCAGCGGAGCCTCCAGCGGGCCACTCCCAGCAGGGATCCCAGGGCTTCCCCGGGCGGCTCCAAGGCCACGAGGCCCTGGCCGTGCTTCTCCCAGGGGGTGGGGCACTCGGGCCAATCAGGAGCCCTGCAGGAGGTAAGTCCGCCTGAGAGAGAGAGAGAGAGAGAAGGGAAGCGAAAGTGCCTCTCTCTCTCTCTGTGTGCAAATGGTGGAGGAGGCCGTGCGGAGACGGATGCGGAGCAGTGTCTCGGTTCCTAAGACCATCGGAAATATGTGTTTTCCCGATGGTCTTAGGCGACCCCTGTGAAAGGGTCGTTCGACCCCCAAAAGGGTCGCGACCCACAGGTTGAGAACCGCTGCTATAGGAGGTGCTGAGCTGCCCTGTTTTCAATTGGCAACTAGCAGATTTTGCTTGAAGGCGTCTGCCAATTTCCTTCTCGCCCTGCGCCTCCCTCCTGCTCTCCAGGCAGGCAAGAGGAGCAGAAGCCACATAACAAACAAAAGATCACGTGCTAGTGTTATTACTTGAAGTTCACCCAGCGTGTAAGCGAGGGGCAGAAGTCTTGCAGAGATCACCTGGATGTCTTGCACTTCTTATTAGCCCTCTTTTTTACTCAGATCCATTTGGCTGCCATAAAGAAAGTTGATTTTCCACAGGCAGCATCTATTTCTCTCTTGCATTTGTTTCATTGAATAGAGTCCCCCACCACCTTTTTTTCTATTTTTTTAAAATAGGTAGAAAGCTCACAAGAAGCAAATGCAGAAGTCATGAGAGAGATGACCAGGAAACTATACAGTCAGTATGAAGAAAAGCTTCAAGAAGAAGAACAGAAACATAAACTCGAGAAAGAAACCCTCCTTGTACGTGGGATGCCCTGACATTCCCTTTGGAAGGGCTGCTGCTGTTAGTGCAGATCAGGGTTGAAGAGTCAGTTTCTGGGGTGGCTTTTGCAGTCTGTGGACAGGAGTTTTCAAAAATTAACAGTAGAAATTCGGTTTGCTAAATTACCAAGTTGAATGGGTCTCTTCTGGTGTAGCTTGTTGGAGTGAGTAAAGGACATCTGTGCTTTTATCCAATTTTCAGTTGTACAGAAGAGTGATATACATATAGAAAACATTTTACTTAGTTCAGAATTTCCTGTCTTAAAATATGACGGTGAGGAATAGGGATCCCTAAGCAAACTGAGGAATATGCTGATGCGGTAGCTTTGTGCATATTATCTGGAAGTCAGTCTCATTAAACTCAGCTACAAGTTAAGCTGACTTTAGCCAAGAAGGAAGCTCAGGTTTCCCAGCAATGAGAAAACTAATAGTTTCCAAATAAGCATTTGGGCAACTGGGCGGTAAGATATGGTGTCTTTTCTATAATTCTGTATGAATTCACTTCTTTTCCCTGGGAATTTTAACAGATGTAAAATCATTGGGAATAAATTATGGTTTTGCCAGGAGGGACGTGGGAACTTGTTTGTGGAAGACCAGGAATGGGTGGCTTCTTATTGCTGTAAGCCATTCTTAGGATTTGGGGAAAGGGGAGAGCAACCCCTTGTTAGAAGCCAGGTGGCTCTTGGACTCGCCAGCCAAGGGAATGTGATTCCTGTGTTTCTCTCTTGGAAGCTGGAAACGAATCGTTTACTTACGGCCATTGAGGATGCCAATAAGGAGATGAGAGTTACAGAGACAAGTTTGCAGGAAAAAGACCAGCGAATTGGAGAGCTGGACCGACTCATCCAGCGCATGGAAGATGTAAGAGCATCACTCAAGGCTCTTTCTCAATATAGCGGGATGGGTGTCTGTATTTATTCCACGCTCATCGCACTTTGCAAAATAAAATTAAAATCCCCCAAATTTTTGCAGTCCACAATATTTCACCTACATAGCATGATGGCCAGGGTCTGCCCTTTTTATCATTTTCCTGCAGTCCATATATTCAAATATTTGTTCTAGAGAGGTTATTGTGTCTGCTCCTTGATCAAATGGCTGGTGGTGGCCTGCAGAGAAAAGATCCCTTTTGCAGCTGGAAGGCAGAGAGACCAGGCTGGTCTTCCTTCCTTTCTGTGGGCTACTGCAGGAGGGGAAGGGGTTCAGCCTCCAAGTATCTGCCAAGTCCACCAACCGTGGCAGGAATGGACAATGTAGGTTTGCAAAAGATTGCGATGCCAAAGAGCATGATGAGTTTTCAGAAACCAGAATGATGTGTCAGCAGACTGGTTTCTCTTAGGAACTCACAATTTGCCTAGGAAAACAAGTCCTGCTGCCCATATAATCCAGGCCACCGGAAAGACAGGGCTGCTGAACTGGTTATAGTAGATTCTCTTTCTCTCTCTTCAGAATGTAAAAGTGCACTTTTTCCCAGGCATCTTCCTCTTTCCTGGCATGGAGGCCTTCGGACCCTTTTCAGTGCTGCTCCTTTCACTTACTTGATAGGTTGAGTCCATAGAGAGAGGTTGGCTGGAGCAGGATAGTCCTGTTGAGATTGGGTTCCAAAGGATTAATTTCTTTACTTGAGGACCAGTATACAGCTCCAGAGAGCTGGAGATGGGGAGTTCATCAAGCCTTGGTTGGAATGACTTGTAGAGGGTGGCGCTCAACGATTTCCCTGGGCAGATTCTTGCACTAGAAGATTCACAGGCGATTTTAAGGCTACGGGGGAAGTTCCCTCTTTTGTTTGGAATCTATAAATTAACAGCAGGTTTATTAAAGTCACCACCTTCACAGGCTGCAATAAAATCACTGACAGAGAGAAGTGAAATGCGAGACATGTTTCGGGAGAGGTATCCCGGCACTGTCCTTAGTCCCAGCAGTGAGTGTTGCTTTGGAAAGTCAATGCCCTCACTTACCTGACTGGCATGGTGGCTACTGAGGGACACCCAGTCATTGATTAAAGCAAAGTGTACTCATTTCTCTCTGTATTTATCTCCTCAGGAACGCCATCAGTTGCAAGAGCAATTAATAGAGTATGAAATGCAACTACAAGGAGCAGGTGTTTATGACCAGTCCAGCCAACCAAGGTAAGATCACCTGTTGGGAACTTGGTCTTCAGGTTCTCTTGGGGAGGCTGCTCAGTTGGAACAGGGATATGTCTAGATGTCCTGCTCCCATCCTGGAAGGTCTGTTCGAGCAGGCCTGGGGAGGTGATAGTGACCATGGCAAGCTGGACTCTGTTCTGGAAAACAGGAAGCAGAAAGCGCAGGATCATGGAGAAACTTTAGCAGAGAAAAAAAAAAATCTCAGACCAGAATTCTTGAAACCCCTTAAAGAACCAGCTGGGACCCGTTTTTACTTAAAGGGGGACAAGAAGGGCTGAAGCTCTTTGGCTTCAGCCCCCTTTCAGCCTTCCCCACCTGTCTGATCCACTTCTCAACACAGCTAAGGAAACTTTCTCCTGTGAGGCAAAAATACATCGAGCTTGTGGGGAAGCAATGTACCAAAGAGTATAATTGGGGTTTTTTTAATGGGTTATTTCCTTGATCAGGTCTCTCAAGTTGGAGGAAATAACTGACAGTCTCCGAGAACGAATCCGGCACCTGGACGACATGGTTCTGTGTCAGCAAAAGAAAGTCAAGCACATGGTTGAGGAGGTGAGTTGTGCACCATGCGGAAAATCTGTAATGCACCTATACAAAGAGTCAAATGATCTGGCTGATGATTAGAGCTCCTAAGGAAAAATCCCAAGAGCAGAGTAACATCCAAGGAAAACAGGTTCTCCCGCTTTGTGGTGAAGTTCTTACACTTCATGTAAGTTTCCAGAAGAAATTTTAGAAGAGCTGTCTTGAATGTGCACATCCAGATCAGGGTTTAGTACCGTGGTGGCGAATCTATGGCACACATGCCACAGGTAGAACGCAGAGCCCTCTCTGTGGGCGTGTGCGCTGTCGCCCCAGTCCTAGGCCTTCAGCTGGGTTTTATAAAACCTTTTTGCTTTTGGCCTCCGCTGCCATGTGCAAAAAAAATAAAAGGTTCAAGTTGGTGTTGACTAATTATAGGGACTAACATTCAGCTCCTTGTTCAGGTAGTGGACTTTTCCCCCTCAGGCTGATTAAGAGCTGGGAGGACAGGATGAGCCTGGAAGGAAGGTGTGAAAAGAAGTTCCTTATTTGACAAAACTGTTTGCAGAGTCCACTTTTAGAGCGACCTTCCCCTAACCAACTGCATCACACTGTCTCTAGGTTATGGCCCATGAGCTCTTCTCCACATTTAGTCTCAGATTCATTGGACGATGATAGATGGGAGTCACCCAGGACAAAAAGAGGCAGGATCCTTTACATACCATGGAGAAAAATGACTCTGGTGCCAAAAAATATTCTCCAAACTGGATTGTGATATTGTAGCTCACCTGGAAAAGTCCAATGTGGTATGATGGCAGTCCTGATGGACAATCCAGCTAGAACCTGTCCAAAAGAAGAAACCCTGAAATCTCTTGGCCATAAACATTGTGAGCCCAGCATGAGGGCTTGCCTTTACAATGAACGCTGAATGGAAAGAAGGCAACCCAGGAGAATCCTGTCTCGGCATTCCCCTTTTGGATGGAGCTGAAAGGGGGGTCTCTTCATCTGCTTATTATGGATGCCAAAAGGTAAAGCATGACTGGGAATGAACACACACACACCAGAGGTGCAATCACCAGACTTCAAGAACTTGTGATATTTTCATGTCATTCCCATTGCGAAACCTGAGCCAAGACTTAAGTCGAGACTGAGCACAGAAGGAAAAGCGGTAAAGAGGGCTTGAAGTATTTCATCACCTAAAGGCATCTTTTGCAATGACAGTCATAAACATTGTCAAAAAATGTGAGAGAGAGTCAAGCTGTGTCCCGCCCACCCCCCAGTGGCAGCACTGAGAGTCTCCTGAGATTCTCGGGTGGAATTCCACTCGGCTTGGATTAGGCAGAGATTCTGCGCAGACCGAAATGCAGTTGGCTCCAGAAGTAAAACGATTCCTTTTGTGCTGGTGACATTTGTATTAATAGGTGACTTGTGTTAATAAACATGTAGAGGTCCAAGCTGTTCCTGGTTCTCCTTATCAGATAAGTCCTTCTCCAGTCCACATTCCTCTTACATAGCATTCTGCTTTTGTTGTCCTCTGGATGGATGAACCTGGAGGACACCCTCAGTAAACTTTAAACTGGAAGTAATGAAAGCTGAAAGGGCGTTTCTTGGCCTGCGATTCTGGAGAATTGCTAGTAATAGTGTAGCCATATCGAGTCAGAAGGCCCAGCAGTCTTGACAGGACAATGACATCCTTTGCAATGAAAGCCAAAATGGCTTCTTCTGACTCCTGCTTGGCCTCTACAGTTGGTGGGGAGTCCAGGTGGAGGGGCAAAGTCCAGGGAGAACAGGACTTTCTGGCTACTGTGAAAGAGAAGGATATCCAAGGAAAACGTTTTGAGTCGATGGAATGAATCCCAAGGAAGTGAAAACTGCCATGAAAACAGATGGGAGAAGCAGATATCACCATAAGTGTCCACCAAGACAGAGAAAATTGCTGGTTGTGCTTCCATGGCAGATGTGGAGGAAGCAACTGTCAATTTGTCCTATCTCTTTCCCCACTTCCCCACTCCCCCCCCCCACTCCCTTGTTGCATTAGTGGTGGAAGATTCCCAGGGAGCAAAACTGGGACACAGAACAATCACTTGAAGGTCAGATACTCGGTCAGTTTACTTTTTATCTTATGCTACCTTGTGCAATATTATTACGTAGTACAATTTTGTTTATAAGAAAGTGTGCTTTAATAAATACTTTGTAATTATTTTTAAAGAAAAGCCTATTGATTCTGGACTTTGCTGTTTCACTCTAAATTGGTGGTGGTTGGGCGCTGAAGCCTCCCCCACCTAAAAGGCTGATGCCTTTTTCTCTGGAATAGCATCTTACAGACATCAAACTGGAAGGGCCAGAGGAGAAGACCCTCCAAGTGGGGTCTTTCAGCCTGGCTTCCGGAGATTTAGTCTGCAAAGAAGAGGTTTGGGGCCAGGCCCAGCTTCCACACTTCTCTTCTGCTGCTCTTTTGGCAACTCTGTATTTCAATGAACTCCTTTTTTTTTTACAAAAGTGTCCTGTTGCTTAAAACGTGTTATTGAAGTTTTAATAAATTGTTTCCACTTGCAATTGTTGTTTTGAAAACATTTTTTGCCGCAGGAGTATGTGTGTGTGTGTAATACGTTTATTAAAAACAACAAAGAGTGACTTTGCTGACTAAAGAACAAACAAGGAAAGAGTAGTTATTATTCCATGCTGCTATTACTCTAATTGAGATAAAATAATTGCCAGCTGATCATTATTTTTAAGGGGTTGGTGTATTTGCTGTCTTGTTGGGTGTCTGCACAAGCATTTCCTTTCAGGCTGATGGAGCCAGAATTGCTACCCCTCTCTCTTGCTCACTCATGCATACGCCCAGCTCTTCCTTTCTTTTCCACCAGAACACTCTGCTCTCAGCTCCCCGCTGGTCTGGCTCCTGTCCCCTGCTTCCCAGTGCCGATAGTGGGGAATATGTGTCATTTATGGCTGGGGAGGCCTCTGCCAAGGTGTTCTGTGGCAACAGTTCCATTGAAATGCAGGAAACAGAGCAGTTGAAGAGGAGAAGATCCTGCTCCGTGTGGCTCATTTAGTCTGCATTTCCTCAGAAGGCCAGTGTGTCAGCTCAATTACTCGTAAGGACAGTTTGAATTCCCAGCTTTTCAGTGATGGCACATTTGTCTGTATGCCCAATAAATCTGTGCTCTTGTGCATTGGTTATGAGATACAAGCCACAACGTATTGTCACTGACATTTGCACTTTCTTCTAAAGAACTTGGGAGCGCAGAGGATGGGCAGCAATTTCGTTTGCAAAAGCGAGGAGTGAAAGCTGAAACGTGTCCAAAACTCCAGGCAAACTCTATTCAGGGCAAGGAGACATATCTCCCCAGCCTTGCTGGTGGAGTTTGACAATGGGGGAGTCCTTATTTTTCAAATGGATTTCCTGTCTTTTTTCTCCATGAAAGTCAAGATGTATGTGGGGGGGGGGCGTTGGTGACCTTCTCCACAGGTCCCCTTAGTTTAGCAGGGCGGGGGGGGGGGACATGAACACTGAACTCCTGCGCTGTGGAGATCAAATCCTCCACTTTTGAAACCTGCCAGATTGCCAAGATGGGCTCAAGGGAAACACCCTCCAACAGATCAAGGCAGGGGGCAAGAGTCTGCTTCACCCCCTCCCCAGGAAGGAGGGGCTCTTGAGCATCAGCAGCCCCTCCCACCCTTTCCCTCTTTTGGGGTCCGAGGGAGACTCCTTCGCCTGACCTCCAGCAGGCGAAGGAGTCATGATGAGTGGGTCATGACGAGTCGGTCTTCTGAAATAATCAAAACTATTTCTGGCTGTAGGATTTATCCCATGATTTTAATTTAATGTTTTGATCCTATTGGCCACTTTTGTTGGAAAGATGGGAGGAAACCCCTTCTAAATTAAAAAAAGGAAATATTTGGATTCATTCTTGGAATCCTAAAGCAAATTCTGTTTCCTGGTGCTAAATACTTACTTGTGCCTCAATTGCAATTCGAACATTACCCAACTGTATTCTGCAAAAAATGTTTTTTAAGACCTGTCATGTCACCTTCTAATGATAACAGAATGAATGGTGGAGAAGCTTCGATTGCAAGGTCTCCACAGTGTGTCAACTGAATGATGCTGTGACATTTTCTGGAGTTACTGTTTTTTTTGTTCTTTTTCCATAGATAGCGCTACAAAAGAGAAAGCTGAAAGAAAAGGAAATCTTTATATTACAACTTTTAGAGAAAATCTCTTTTCTAGAGGGAGAGGTAAGGTTTTGATTAACTGTCAGAACATTATCCTTACTGGTTACAATTGATCCTCAGCTTTTCCTGCGTAAAATCTCTCGGGCTGTGTCCGTTTCAGCTGCTTTCAACTCTTTCAGTCATGGTTTTCATTCTGGTGACTTGCTTTGATTTTCCTGGGTCATATTAGATTGCTAGCCTCCTTGGACAGGGCCCACCTTCCTTCGTGCCTGTAAAATTCTGAAGGTTTTGAAGGTCCTCAGCAGATATCTGCATTCATCCATAACTCTGACCATCCTTAGATCACAATTAAAAACCACCCATTCAAAGCCTCTTTAAGACTGGCCAGGAGACGGTGTAGAGTCCTCGAGTGCCAGGCTGAGTTCAAGTTCTTGTTCATCATGAAACTCCCTTGGGTCCCTCACTGCCCCCCCCTTCCAATCTAGCTTAACTCACAGGGTTGTTGTGAGGATGAAATGGGGGAGCACTTTCATGGCATATCCTCCCTGCACCTTGGAAGAACATCTGGGAAATGACGCTTTAGAAAAATGAAAAATGTGAAGTTCTGTGTTGCCCCTTCAGCAAGACCACATTTTTCTCCTTTGGGGCGTGGAAGACTTGGCTGTCAGAGCAGGGAAGGTGGAAAGACCAGTGGGCTGCATTGTGTGTCTTTCAGAACAAGGAACTGCAGGACCGTTTGGATTACCTGAAGGAGACCCAATCCAGGCCTATGGTGGACACCAGAGACATTGGGGTTGGATGTGACCTCCCTGCCAGGTAGCAGCTTTGAGCCGTACAGGGGCTCCTTTGCCTTCTGGAGGGAGCTGGGGAGCATCCCACAGGGGACACATCGGTTGCTGGAGGGGCTTCCCCTGTGCCTTCGTGGGTGAGGCTGGGGTCCCTGGCAAGCATTTTGTCACGAGGCCTCCTACCAGCAGTGGGCCAAAGCCCTGGCCACAGGCTCAGCCCTGCCTTTCCAGCCTGCCAATTGTGCCAACTGGCGGCTTCCACCCAGAGGAGACTGCAGGTGAGGCATTTCTGCGCACAAGAAGGCTGGTTTCATGGGCTGTTTCCAGGCTGTCCTGTCTTTAATTTTCCTAGTGAGCCAAAGTTAATTTACAAAGGCTTTAAGCCTCGTGACCCTGCCTCCTTGTGAGTTCAAGGGTCCGCAACCTAATATTTGTGCAGTAAATTGTGTGGTTGAAATCTAAAAGTCTCACCTCACAGTGGGGTTGCTTCTGTCCCAACAGCCCTGAAAACAGAAACCGACTGCCTCCTGAGGAGCTGAAGCCAGCCAGAACCTACCGCCCATTCTTGCGGGTCCTGGAATATTCTTCCAAACACCGTGTTTTGGGCCCAGCAGCTCCCTGCGAGTGAGGCCGTACCCAGCCAGCGAGCTCGATGGGCGGAGGGGAGCAAGCAGTGCAGGCCACCACTGAGGCCATCCTGGGGACTGGGAGGCCAGCAGAGCTGCTACTTCGGGGGAAGGCGGCAGCTCTGCGCTTCAGACAGCTGCACAAGAGGCTTCCATCCGGGAATTCTGGGAAATGGATCCATGGTCCAAACTTCATCCAAGATGGCAGATCTTCATGCTTCTCTTGGAATAATATTCATTAAGGTGACTTTGCTTCTGGCGGCAGCTACAGCTCAAGAGAGATTGCCACGTACTGTGGATGTGCACCTGTGGCTCTGCCATGCTGACGATGCTTCTCAACCCTATGCAGGAAGAGGGCACAATGGTCCAGCAAGAGCACCATGCCTTCCTCTGGGTGTGGGTGCATAAAGGTTTGGCCTCTCCAGCTTTCTGAGTTAAGGGCACATTCATCATCAAGTTTATTTCCAGGTGAGAAATCTCTGCTCCTGAGCCGCTTTGCTCAGGGGATCCTTCCACACCTGCCTTTCAGGATCCAGGAAACTGCCCAGGTCTTACGTGCCAGTATATGCCAGTTCTTACATTTCTACTTGTAAAGTTCCAATTCAGATGTTTAAATGGCTGCATTGTTTTATAAACCCAAGTTTTCTAAGCATTTCTCCCTTAAGGTCTTTTAAAAGAATGTCCTGTGTATAGACACCTGAATAAAGTTGTCATTCTTTGTGGAACTTACTGACTCCAAAGATAATCACTCCCAGGCAAGAGGCAAATGGTACCACCTGCCTGACTCCTGGACTGAGTACAAGCAGTCCCTGGATTAAGAGCATTCAATTTACAGTTTGGACTTATGAACAGACTGTCACTAAAAATGGTGAATAGCATTCTTCCTTGAGCCAATGAACCCCTGAAGCTGTGCAGTGTTTCCTAAGGGTCACAGAGTGGTGTGTGCGTTTTTAATACACTGTTTTCATGGCTAATGAAAAGATTGTATGGCTTTACAGTTTGTCGGCTCCAGGAAGAATCTACTAGTTTTAATCAGATAACATTATTTCGTTTCATATGCATACAAAGGTGAAATAAATACTATATACTAACAGTTGTCTAACTGCCAATGATCTGTTCCGAGTTGCATACAAATCTTGAGTTGCCAGGCACCCCAAAACAAGAAAAACGAGGAATTACTTCTGAACGGTCCCCTTCACTGTTCCCCTCTGGCCGGGAATCCGTCCGAGCTGAAGCGGCTCCCTGAGGGGCGCCCGGGCGGGAGCTGACTCCACCGCGGGCAGGGCTCCTCTCCCGCCGGGCGCCGCTTCCTCCTCTTGGGCATGGCCTCCAGGTCGGCTCCCGGGGCGCCCACGGCCTCGCTCCAGTTTCTGCAGGCTGCCGATCCGCATTCGGCCGGCCCCGGACGTCGGCTGCCGCTCAGGGACGCGCGTGGGGAGCTCAACCCGCGGAGCGCGGCCGTCGCCCGAGCTGGTGCTGCCGGCGGGGACCAGGGGGCGGCGCTGGGCGCAGGGTAGAGCCGCTTCTACGGTGCCCGCCGCGGCCGCCTGGGACCCCCGAGAGGCTCCCCCATCTGAGGGGGCCACAGCGCGTCCTGCCCGGGAGAGCCCACAACGGGCCCCTGCAGAGGCGGTTCTGCCGGCCACCTGGTCCGCGAAACGCGCCGCCACTCCCGGTTCTTTTGGCCCGCCTGGCCGACGTTATCAGCTTCCGGAAAGATGGCGGTGCCCAGCCGGCGGCGGAAGAGCGTTGCCCCGCCGTGGACGGTCCTTTGTTGCCCGGATAGGGAAGCCGAGCCGAACCCGCTGAGCGGGTGGAGCCTGCCGGAGCTGCGGGAGATGCTTCTGCGGCAGGAAAGGCTTCTGGGCGACCGGTGAGGGCTGGGGGGGGGGGCCGGCCTGCTGCGCGCGGACTCAGCCTCTCCCTCGTGCCTTGCAGGGCGGGGGTCTCCTGGTTGCCCGACGGCGGCAAGCGCGTGCGCAAATGCGCGGCCAGGTTGCGGGCGGCGGTGGCGGAGCGCGAGCGGCGGCGGCTGAGTAGCGGCGGCGCCCGGGGGCGCCGGCCGGCCTCTCCTTGGCGGCAGAGCAGGGCTGGCGCGGGGCCGGCGCGTGAGTATGGCGGGGCCGGCGCAAGTCCTGCGGGGTCCTTCTCGGCCCCCCGCTAAGCAGCTCTCTCCCGCAGGCAGCCCGGCGGAGCCCCCCAGAATGAGAAGCGGCGCCCAGAGGACACGTCGGCCGCCCGGCTGCCCCCTTGCGCCACGCGCCTGTTCAGCTGCTGCCCCTGGCCGAGTCGGTGGTCCTCCAGGCCCGGCAGGAGGAGGCCCGGCAGGTGCGGACGGGGAGCGCAGCCCGGCCAGGGACGGAGGGCCTGCCGACCGCGGCTGGGAAATGAGACTCCGTCCGCCCCACCCCAGCCCTCCGCCGCCACTGCTCCTCTCCCTTGGGCGCTCTCGAGTGACCAGGGAAGCTGGGGAAAGGCGGGGGGAGGGGGAGGTATTTTTGACCAGAAGGTGGAAAATAATTGCACCATTTGGTTGGTTAAATATTGTAGAGACAAGTGATGCTCCAAGCATCACTGTCTCTTTTCCCCCAGAAATGCTTCAGAATATAATTCTTTCTCTGAACACCTTCCATTTCAAACATGACTCTATAAAGCCTTTGATGAAACATCTGGCTTTATTTACTCTGTAATGTATCTGTCCTTCTAGCTGTCTCTCTTTCTGATGTTCCTTTGATATCCAGATGCTATCTGGCAAAATTCTCATCTCTATTGTGAATCCTCCTTTCTTTTTCCTCCCTTTGCATTTTGCAATGTTTTCTTGAAAGGAGTCTAGTGACCTGCATACCTTAAGTGTACTTGCTTTGCAATAACCTAATTTAGCTTTTTGCCTGGCACTTATTCAAATGTCTGAAGCCAGGTTTTCTTGTTGTAGGAGATGCAAGCTAAGGTTGCTGCCCAAAAGCTTGCTGAAAAGCTTGGAATTAAGATGGTTCACTGTGAGCCAGAAGGGCAGATGATGATCGGCTACAGAGAAGTCAGGGATGAAGAGAGAGACAGCTCAGCTGAGGACTGATTCCATAGAGCTGGCAGATGAGAGACAGGCCTCACTGAAGAAGTTCCCAATGCTCAGAGCTGTCTGGAGTGTGCTTTGCCTGGGGGCAGCATCAGTGTTGCCTAAAGCTGCATAATATTGAGGAACCTGGCTGTGGTTTGTGCTCAGCACAGCTCTGGAGCCTGATGGTCGCTCATCACAAGCATTAGGAAAGGAGAGCAATGCCTGGCCACACAGGTTCCCAGGCACTGGGATCAAAGAGCAGCAGTGCAGGTGCAGCAGAAATCTGGCTGCCTTGAAATCTTCTCTGGTGAGGGTTGCTCCAAAGCAAACACAGTTCAAGGCTGCAATATATTTTTTTTATTAGTGTTGTTTTCTACATTCTTTCTAATTTACATTAAAATTTGGGACCTTTGTGCACTATATGGATCTTCTTGTTATCTCCTGGAGGAAGAAAAAAGATCATCCTGCATTAGGGTGGTTGCCTCTACTGCTGGGTGTGTCCCCCCCCCTCCCCAAATGGCCCTGGAGGAACAGCTGGAACCTTGAAGCACTAAGGCTGATGGGAAGGCTGGTTTGCAAGATCCTGTGGGAGAGCTTGGCCTGAAAAGGCCGCAGCTGTCTAGGCGTTCATTCCAGAGGGTTTTCTGTTGCTTTCATACTCTGCTTTCCCAAAGGAGGAGCTGAGTTTCAGATCCAACTTTTGCCCTAGTAGCATTTCAGTGAGTGACTGAGGCACTTAAAGAGGTCTTGTTTGATCACGAGGGGAGCTCTGGTGACCCTAATAAAATCTTAAGTGCAACATAGTTCAAGCCCACATGAATGTCTTCCAGACAAGAGTGCAGCCTCAATGGAGGATTCAAATGGGCTCCTCTGTCCCCTCCCTTTATTTGCTTAAACTGGGAGCTGCAGGGCCACTGGTTGGCATTTAAAATAACTGGTTTTTTATCAACCTGAAGGGTAGAAGAGTTGCAGTCCTTTTCTAGAGTTTTGCTTAACAATTCTGCCTCTCTAATTTACGCCCCTTTTCCAGTTTCTTTTTCTTCCTTCCCACTGACTGGCTTGATTGTACTGGTGATCCAGATAGGGCAGGGGACTGGGGCTTTTCCACTCAGTCTTCTTGAGTGTTTTCCAAACACATCCACTCTTCTCTTTGCAAGTGAACAGGTACAACTTACGACAACAATGGCTGTTCTCTCTTACACACATATAAACATAACACAAATATGTACTTTGTTCTACTTGTGCTGTTCCCTGTTGCTCCTGTACAATGTTTTTCAAACTTGACTTTAAGATGTGTGGACTTCAACTCTTAGAATTCCCCAGTCCACACATTTTAACAGGTTTACAAAACACTGGTCCAGAGGCCTTCCTGAGCTCTAATCAGTTTCTCGGGGGAAATTGGTCTATCCATCTCTAACAGTCCTGAGCTACCACCTATCTTTGTTTTATAGCAGATTGTTGATAAACATATCTTTAGATTATTTTGTTTTGCTTTTTTTATATAAAGGAAAATGCTAGAGTTTAAAATAAACTCAATGCTGGAGTTTATTAATTCCTCATTAAATTGTGAAAAAACTTTTTGAGCCCTTATTGGTCTTTTTTTTCCCCTATTCTAATTCCTCCGGTTTGTCACCACACCAATTTTTGCAAGGGTCAATGACGGGATGAAAAATCTTGGCTTTCTTCAGATTGAAGGCCTGATGATGTGTCACGTCTTCAGTCATTCTTTTGCAGACCTAGCAGATTTTTTTTCCCCTTCTGGCAAAGGGCTAAGAATTTTAATGAAAGAAAACATCGAAGTTACAAAAGAAATGAGAATATTAGTCAAAGAAGATTTGCAGAGCTGTTCTCTGATAACCTTCTGCTAACAGGCTTTAGAGCTATGTGGGAGCAACTTAAATAAACATCTGGATACCAAGTTTAGTCATCCCTAGTGACAAAACCCAGACAGATTTTCTGGACTTGCAATAATAAATATCTCAGGAAAGCCTCCATGAATCAACTTTAAATCCCTGTTTTCAATTATTCTCATTTTAGAAAGATATCACAGTTAATTATCCATGGATAAAATGGATCAGGACACCTCCCCTGAAGTTTATTGAATTTGGCTTTTTTCACAATGCCCAATTCCCATTTTTCATTCAGATCATATTTAATTTTGTTTGCTTCCAAAATGTTAAACTGCTTCCCTGTGAAGTGCTCAAATTTTTACCAGGAATTTGGTGACGCCATGCTCTGTCCCATTCTGTCCCCCAACACACACACACACACACTGTTTACTGGGATGAGGGAGGAGCAGCTCTGCAACTCTTAAGGACATCATACAACTCAAAAGTGGGAAAAGCCATATCTAGTCAAGCCTCCAGGTTCCCAAGATTCTCAGTGAGAGATGTGATGGCCAGGGAATTCTGGGAGTTGCCCACAAAACCAGAAAGTTGCCCCAAAAAAGCAGGCTTTCCAAGGTGGTGTGCAGGGACACAACTTTGAAGGAAAGAGACCCAAGGATGTAAGAGGAAGGTGTGGCTGCTGCAAAGCTCTTCCCTACAAAGTGGGTAACTTGGCAGTGCTGAGTGGAAGGAGTGTGAATTTGTCAAGGATGGGATTTGGGGGTGGGGGTGTCCTGCAGGGCAGCTGGCTCCTTTCCCAAGAAGGGAGCTTCTGCTCTTCAAGGCCATAGGAGGGGAAGAGCTGTGAGCCACTTTCTCAGCCTGGCCCCCTGCCGCATTACCAACATTAAAGGGCTCTCAAAAAGAGAATTGGTTGGACTTACTAAACACTGGGCATTTCCAGAGCAGCAGCTGCCATCACTCGTGATAGCAGGAAGGAAGAGCCTGAGATTAACTAGGTTAAAGAGGCCAGTTTCAACAATTGGTTAAGTAACGCAATTCCTAGGGAAGCACATGTATCTGCTTTTGTCATATTGGCTGGGAGTGAAGCTTTGCAGAACTGAGGAGGCTCCATTGGGGCCAGGGGCCCCTAGGAACCTCCAGGTGGCAGAGCAAGAACGCTGGGAGAAGAGAGGGAGGTCTACTCCCCTCCCGTCTCCTTACAGTGCCAGAAGCCAGTCTGGTGGCTGCTCTCAGGCTGGCCTGCTCACTGATGGCATAACCAGCTACTCACAATGCTTGCTAGATGAGCAGCAATCCGGCAAGCCAGCTGTTTAGAAGCAGAGGCTGATCCAGGTGTTGGACCAGTTCTTTCCCTGCCTGACCAGCAGATGGCAGCAAAGCTGCAGGTGTCCCCTCTGCAGCTGTCTGGAGGCCAGGGGAAGTCTGCCGAAGTTGGGCTGGGGAAGGCTCCCTCAAATCTCTGGTGCTGATCTTACAGTCCTTTAAGTAGGATGGTTTTTTTTGGGGGGGGGGGAGAGCAACAGCTTCCCATCAGCTCCTGTCTGATGTTTTCCCATAAATTTTCCTCCATTCAGACTTTCAGACATGTATGAAGTCATACAAATAAGAAGGCAAACTTTCTGCTTGTTGGATTTAATCTTGGTCTATTATTATCCTCCACTCACTTGAGAAGGCCCTTGAGGGCTTGCCCTCTCTTTGCAGGGTAGTCCAACCCTTCTCCAGCCCTCCTGGCTGGCTCTTCTGGAGCTGCAGCTCCCACTGATCCCAGGGACCTGGTTAAGGCATCCTGAGCTTGGCCTGCCTGGAGGCAGGGACCGGAGAAGCCCTCGGGCTCTTCGTCTTGGCCTGTGGAATGTGCCTAACAGCCATGGATTGCCAACATGGCTAAGCACTCCCTGATAAGTCCAGGTGGAAGGAAGGCCCAGGAGTGGCAGCTAAAGGGAGAGCCGTGGGCAGCAGCAGCCAGCCACGGACGCCCATTTCCTCCCAACTGAAGCCCAGAGGCTGGGCACCGGAATAGCCCTGGACATGCTGTGCCCATGGAGGGACCTCTGCCTTTGGCTGTCCCTCAGGAGCCAAGGGCGGGTGGGAGACCTGGGGAGGAGTTTGAGATCCTTTGTGCTCTGCAGTCCCTCCCCCCAGTTCCCTGGCCCCTAAAATCAGTAGGAAGCGCATGAAAATATCCGTAGCCTGATGTCCCAGGCTCTCTTGGCCTGGATCAGGTTCTCTGCAGCTGCGGTCCAGTCCAGTTTTTCCATCACCAGGCGGCACTTTGGCCGGCTTCCTCTTCTTCCATCCCTCGTTTTGGGTGGTTTCAAAGCAGAAAATAGTTCTTGCCTGTCGAAGTTCATAAGCCAGCATCTGAAGAAGCTCTTTGAGGAAAAGGAAGGCAAATAAAAGAACAAGAAGTGATGGCCTTTTGATTTAGGCATGCAGGTGGGGATGGGGGAGCTACTCCAAAGGTACCCGGGATACAGGAGGGGTGCCAAAAAGGTGACAGCCCAGAAGGATGGCAGCATATAAGAGTTTGGAAGCAAGTTCCAGGCAGAAAGCATTAAATTCTAAAATTTGCATGGAGGACATCTTCTTTGACAAGCAATCAATTTATAATTAATTCAGTTGGCAGTAAAGATTATTGTAGAAAAATGAAAAAAGCGGGGAAGATGTGGGCCTGTCGTCTATTTGACAATAATGGAGTTGGACAGTTTGTAAAATCCTATATACTGTTTGGAAGTATTTGTGTATCCATCAACAATTCTTCCTCCTGGATGCAGATTAGCAGCAGAGCAGATATTGGCTGCCAGAGGTGGGGGTGGGGGTAGGGATGGGGGGCTTTATTTAAATAAAGGACAGCTTTATTTCTTTCGATGTCCCTGGATGCAAGCTGTGCAATGCCAGAGACACTTAAACCTGCATGGCTGTTTCACCTTTTGAGTGTCAGTAAATATATGTGGCCCGTGTTAAGGTGGAGAAAAGCAAATGATTCTGAAGGGGAAAAACTGACCAAATAGCCAGAGATGTTTCCCCCATCTCTGAAACAAATTAACAGGAATTCCAGGGAGATCTCAGCCCAGGAGGGAAGCATGTGAACTGCTCAAAATCTGCTGCTCTTTATTGTTTAAAACAGTGGTTCTCAACCTTTTTAATGCCACGACCCCCAAGCGGTCGTAAGTCGAGGACTACTCAACCAGTCATAAGTCGAGGACTACTCAACTGGTGCAGCACCGTTTACAGAATGGGCGGGCTCAGCAGGGCAGAGAAGCCTGGACAATTCCTATTGGCTTTTGAAAGCCAATAGAATAAAAGGGAGTAGCACAGCTAAGGAAAAGGGGGAAAAATGGCAGACTGCGTTGTTTGGCGACCCCCGTGAAATGGTCGTTCGACCCCAAATGGGGTCCCGACCCACAGGTTGAGAACCACTGGTTTAAAAGAAAAGGGGTCTTTCAGTTTCCAGGACCACCAGTCCTTGGAAAGGAGCTAACATCCAGCCATCAATGTGCAAAAGCAAGAGAGATGCCCTTGTGTGCCAGGCCAGGGTGCCTTCCTTTCAGCCACAGAAAAGGCCAATGAAGAAGGGAACCTGCCTCCGATCCCAGAGGAGAGGGCAGAAGTGCCACAGCATTGCCAGCTGGCTGACCCACAGAACCCATTGGCCAAGACCTTCCCTGCCCCTTCCCCACATGGCAACGGAGCAACTGGCTGCCCAATCCTCCATAAGGTGGGGCTTAATCTCTCAACACCTTGAGGGTGATGGCCAAAGCCCTTCTCCTCTTGTCTGCTTTGATGGATGGGGTGTCCCAGAGGTGGGGGCCACCCATCACGGGACCTTGTGGGATTGCAAAGGGACCCAGCTCTCCTCTTGGGTGTGCGTGGAGGTTCACACCTCCGGTTTCCCCCATCCCTCTCTTGCCTTTCAGCTGGCTGATGGCAAAGAAAGAGCAACAGTGCTCCAAGTGTTTTCTGTCTAAATCAAAGCAGAGGCTGGGGCTGCCTGCCCCCCCTCCGTGGTGGTTACAGATGTGTTATTTCAGCAGATGCAAATTTTTTTAGGAGCTCCCAAGCAAGGACTAGGAGGAAGCCGAAAGGGAAACAGGAGAGAAGGAGAGCGATGGCAGCAGGAGGGCCGGGGGGGGGGGGACTTCTCAAGCCTTCTGCCCCAGGACAGGAACCCAGCAGCAGTGACCAGCAGGGAAAATGGCCACGATAGCCCTTCAGACATGTCAGGCACTTGGAAGAGGCCTGTCTGGAAGGGAGCACTGCCTGCTCTTGCTTCTGCCCAAAGAAAAGAGCCACAAACCCATGAAAAACAGCCAGGGGAGACGGGCTTCGTGAGGACATCTGGGCTTGGCAATAGGCATCTGCTGCTTCCACCGATTCACCCTGCAGCCTACCTGGGGGGACGCTGCCTTTCCTTTGGGAGTCAGCATGCCGCTTTGGGTCAGCCTTCCCTAATGTGGTTTGAGGCTCTACGGACCTGCTTCCCTCCTGCTCGGTGGGCCACCTGCTGGGGTTCAACTGGCGTTGGCTTGAATGTGTTGGGCCAGACAATGGCCCTCCCAGCATGCACCTAGGTTTGAAGAGCGGGAAGCAGCCGAGCCCAGGGCTTTGCAGGCCCCAGCCCTGCATTCTCTGTGCTGCTTCCAAGTCTCATGCATGCCTCTAATGTGATCAGCGCTCTCCTCCAGGCGTGTTCCCGCATCACTATGTTTTGGCACCAAGTGCTGTTTTCAAACACGCTGCAAAGCCAATTCAGGCTGCCCGTTGTCTCCACCAGTACAATAGTTGTGTGTGCATTTTGCAGGCAGATGGAGTGGCATGAAAGTGCTGGAAAGATTATTATTTATGTCAAAATAAAAATGATCTCACTTGTAGGTAAGCAGAAAAAAGCACCACAAGCAGGACAAAGAGATAGAATGGTTTGAAGATTAAAAATGTATGCTTTGCTAAGAAAATCAAGTGGCAGAACAGCAAAGATAGATATTTTCTTCTTTAATATTGCCTATCTTGCATCTCTTCCTTTGTTTAGAACTATGCCAACCCTGCAGCACTTCCCAATCCACTGAGTAGCAGCTAAGTTGGGGTCCTTCCCAGGGAAAGAGCAACAGCAAAGAAATGATGGTCAAACACATTGGTGGGGGGAGAATGGGGAGCCCCAAGCCAGACAGCTCAGAAGGGTTGAGTCCATCAGCTTGTGCAGGGTCTGTCACCCAGACTCAGAAAGAAAAGCTTAAAGGCTTTCAGGCACAATTCTGAGAAAGAGAACACGCCAACTCGCCTCTAACGTCCTCAGCCGTGAATGCAAACACTGTGGTCAACCAAGAAGACGGAGGAGTAAAGGCTGTTGGGTTTAATTTGCCATTGAGAAAAAGGAAGGCCTCTGGGCAGAGACAGCCAGAGTTGTAGGCAGCTCCTCCTGGCACTGACCTCTAAGTCAGGTTCTCCTCCCTTCCTCAGTCCCCCTTCCGGAGCTAGCTGCTCTCGGGTATCTATGCCCAAGCAGGCAAAAGAGGTCCACTCTTGCCCCTGAGTGCCTGCAGTGGATGAAGGGGGGCACGAAAACAGGGCAAAAGTGGATCAATTCCGCCATGCTCAAAAAACACAGATCTGCCTGAGGATCCAGCCAGGGGCCAACAAGGGTCCTAGGGAGCCCTTTTTTTGGATCCCCTGGTAAAAGTCTTGTCCCTGCAGACCCTCTTGGCAAAAGGAAACAGGCTGCTTGGCAGTTGCTGTCAGGGCAGGTCTGTTAAAGAAGAAAATGGGCAGGACAACTCCCGCTGCCCAGCTCTGCTCATCTCTGAGGTTGCTTAACTCTGTTTCCATCCAAAAAGTATTTGCCCTTCCATCATCCACGATCTCTAAACAAAGCCTGCAAATGGGGAGTCCAACTGCCCCTGCTTTGCTTCTCTAATCCATGAATATTTTTTAATCCTGACCCCTGCAAACCATTTCACCAGGTTTTACAATTGAGCAAGAGGGGTGAGAGGGCCAGAGGGCTCTGTTCCTGGTACTTGGATTGTAAATGATGAAAAAAAAACTGTTATCAGATGTTGTAGTTATTTGAAGTTTGTTGCCCTTTAACATCATTTACCAATGGTGGTGGATGCAGGATGCTCTCAGGGCAGGAGAGAGGCTGCTGTGGGCCCAGACCCAGAGATGCCTAGCCCTCCTCTGTGAACACCTGCTGGTAAAATAAAGCTCAGGTGGGGGAGCCAGAGGAACCCCCATGCCCAGAAAGCCTTTTCTTCCTGGCCAGCTTTGCATCGGGCCTGATGAGGGCCAGAAGGGAGGCCAAGACTCTATAAGATGGGGCTTTGCTTCAACTGCAGGGTTGGCAACACCACCTCGACTTCTCTCCCTCCCTCCCCCCCCCCAGGTGCTGCCACCCCTGCAGGACTGTGGAATCTCAGCAGAAGAAGAAGTGGCTAGGAGACTTGTGGCCAAGCCCGCAGGTCTTTCCTTGATGTGCGGAGAAACCCTCAGCTTCCTGATGACAAAAAGGAGCGAGTGGCAGAGCTGCTGCCTCTTGGGAATCGCTGCCCATCTTATCGAAAAATGAAGAGAAGTTTCTGTTTATCTACAGACTCATCCTGGCTTGATCAACTTCTATCAACTGAATAATTAATGGGTAAAATAATTTAGTATTCTTTCCTCAAGTGGCTGACTTGCTTTAAAGTCAAGAGGAGAAACAGAGGAGCTTGTTGGTTTTTCTTATCAAGAATTTCACAAAGGGACTTGAAGTGTTTAACTTTGGTTCCACTGTTAGCAGCTGAGACCTTCAGCTTTTCTCCTGCTTTCTGTCCTCACAAAAGGAGATTGTTCACAGTCACCTCCCCCCCCCCCGCCGCCATTCCCCCTCTGATTTGGGGAGGGTGCTGCTTGGAAGTCTTTGGAGGTGAATTTCTTTGCTCCCCATGAGCTCATCTTCCTAGCAAGCAGCCAAGGGTCAGAGATGGGGAGAAGGGCCAGAGTAAAATGGACCCTCCGAATGGACCATCACTGCTATCCACCTAGCAGCTCCTGCTGAGCCTCTTTGGACAGGAACAAGCTACCGGCAGGGAGAAGGCTTCTTCTGGAGGCTCCCTCCCTCCCTGGGGCTGGATTTGCCCTTCTGGCCTTGGTGCCTGGTCAAGGCAACAAATGGTGTTGATGGACAGGGCTGAGAGGCATGTGAAATGAGGAGCATGCAAAGAGACACTCCTTTTGACACTGGGCCATGGAGGGCTGCCAAGGAGGTGCCAAATTGGTGGGGCTCACAGGATGGATGCCCTGCCAAATTGGGAACTGCCAACTGCTACTGGCTGGCATTGAGGCCAGGGGGCAGGGAGGGTGACTGGAGGAGAACCTGGCCCAGCCTGCCTCTCACCCTTGACTGCCCCCCCAGTTAGCGCCTATCCCCTGGGCTTGGGGCACTTCCCTACTCTCTGTTTGAAGAGATCCCTCTGGCCTGTAGCCCAGGGGCACAGAGGCAGCCACTCTGCAGTCTGGCATCTTCCCTTGAGAGCAATGGCACAGCCCAGGCACTAAGCTGCCCATCCCCAAATCAGCAGCTCCTGATTTTTTCTGCAAAGGCCCGCTCTCTTTGGCCCTCTTGAGGCTCCCATACAGACTGTGAGCTGAGGATGGAAACCTCTTGAGTGTAACGAGGGGAACTGAGGAAGGGTGTTGGGGCAATAGTTGCCTTTCCAAGTAGAGTGAATGGCCCCAAATTGGCAGCTATCCACTGGCTTTGCAGGGGGCTGCTCCCTCCAGACTTTTTGCCCTCTGAGCTTGCGGACAACTCTTGTCTTCTTCCTGCTTGCCTAAAACTGCTGCAGGGCCAGACGACTAATTCTTTGTAGTGCCCAGCAGAACTTAAAGGGAGCCTGTGTCCCCCCTTACTGCAGCCCTCAGAGACCTTCTGAAAGCTGCCTGAGTGAGCCTGGGGGTGAACTGAAAGAGCTTCCCAAGCAGGAGAAAGCCATCGCTCTCATCCCCCCCATGTTTGGCAATGGCAACCATATGGGGAGCACCCCAGCAAATGAGCCGCCCATCCCTCCAGGTCTGTTCATGGCAGAAATGGCAGGTCAGCAAGAAGTCCCCTGAGCCACACGCCCCAAAGACTTTGGAAACACTCCTCCCGTCTCCAGGCTGTGATTCCCAGATTCCAGGGCATTGGCTTCATTTTCCACCAGGGAGCTGATGGGCAGGTAATGGCTGGCTGTCCTCCCCTTGCATCCTGGAATTGGACAGCCCACAGGAGAGGAGAGGCTATCCCTCCATCCGTCCTGGGGCCCTGTGGTTCTCCTGATCCTGTGGACATCCTTGTCTTCCCATCTCCCCAAGGCCTCCTTCACCCCCAAGAAGGTGCTCCCGTAAGCGTGAATGGTCTCCACTTTGAAGCAATTGGAAGCCAGCGGTGGCTGCCTTGCTGGGTGTCCACGGCAAGATTCCCGCCTCCTCCCTCCCTTGACCCACGGCCTTCCATTCCCTTCCTCTTGGCCAGGCCTGGTGAAGTGTCATGGATGTGTTCCTTTTGGGGCATTCCTCTGAATGGGGCTTGGGAGTGAGTTGGGGATTCCAGGCTGGCTTGTTGCCCATTGCCATGTGGGAGCTTCAGCGCTTCTGAAGGGATGGGGTCCGGAGGGCCGTGGGAGCCCAGAGTTTAAAGAAAGGAGAGTTGGAGAATGCCGGCTCTGTTTGTGTTGCAAAGGCAGCAGGGACAGAATTATGAACAGTTAACCATCTTTCTCCTGATTTCAGCATTGCTTGATCCAGGGACAAGAGGAGTGAAAAGCACAACACCACAGACCACACCCTCCATTGAAGAAGCCCAGTGGCTGGAGGAGAGAGCCCAACCCTACCCTGAGCTCTTAAAATGAGCTCACTGGTCCCCAGGTTGGGGGGACGTTTTCCTGCACAGGTTGACTTCAACAGGTTTGCCAGAGGAACTTTCTTAGCCTACATGGTCCTTTCCAGCCTCTCGGAGCCTGACGCCCTCTCAGGCATCAAGTGACTGGGGCCAAGCTGACCTTCGAAGGCTGCCTTATTTAGCCATGGCGTTCCCAAGACCTCAGTTCAGCGGACTTGATCCTGGCAGCCTGTGATTGTTGTTCCTGCCGGACTCCCCGCCATCTGCTTTGAACTTCTTGCTCTCCCATGCCAAGCCAGTCAAGAAGATTTATGGTGCTGTCTTCCAAGGGGCCATATTTTATGCTTAAAAAAGACATTCACTTGCAAGGAGCATGTTCATCTTCTTGTTATCATTACTGAATCCTGAAGGGAGTTATTGGAAAAAATGTGGACTTTCTGAGTTGAATACTTGGAAATCCAGCAAGCCTACAATCTCGCTGTCCTCAGGCTTAGGAATCTAAGGATCCAGCAGGAGACTTGAAGGCAGCCGAAAGCCTGCAATCCTTCCAGTCACCCAAGGTTGGGCAGATGCCTCATGCAGGGGTCAATCCCTAGAGCCCTTGAGGCCCTCTCTTTCTCTGACTGAGAACTCCCGTGAGATGGGCAGCCAACTAAGGAAGGGGATCCTGCCTCTGCCTGGCCATTCTGCTTCCTGATGGTCCACAGTCAGTGGAAGACACTGACGCCTCAGCCATATGAAGATCCCATTCTGGGCAGAGGAGGCTGCTACTTAATATGAGAGTTAATGGACTGTTTAATTGGGTGGGATCTGAATTGCTTGGTCTGGAATAGCAGGATTGGCCCCTCTCTGCTGCCTTCCTGTCCCTTCTTCTGAGCCCCCCCCCCATCTCTTCCCTTGTGAGCTCTCTGGCCTTTGGTCCAGAGGACAGAGGAGAGGCTGGATTGGGCCCTTCCGGTTTTAAAACCATTTTTGTTCCAATGAGTTGCTGTGAAAGGAAAAGACAATGCTTGCTTGATAGGTTCCTGCCTGCTCTGATTTTCCTTCAAGGCAGATCCTGAAGGAGACCTTGATCCACGGATATCCTCCAGAGGCTCTTTTAACATGTGACTAAGCAGAGGCTTCAAATTAGGGGCAAGTGGGGGAACAGAAGCCCCACTGCAGCTGCTGCTGGATTTGAAGTCAATTGCAGCAGTAGCTTCCTTCAGCCTGCTGGTCAGCAGCAAGGAATCCAGAGTCCTTCAAGCAACTGGACCACTTGGGGTCATCTTAGGTCATCAGGTAAGCCATCTTCCTACATCTCAGAAAGGGACCTACATTTGAATGTCTTCCAGGTGCAAAAATCATCAAAAAACAATGAAAGCGTCTTAGCGTGTGTGAACCCTGGACTGAAAGACTGCGCAGAAGGCAAGCCAAGCCAAGCCAAGCCAAGAAAGTTTGCAGGCCAGGCATCTCCGGACTGGAGCTTTGCACACGTTCCACCCCATTCCACCTTTAAAGATCCTCCACTGCTTTTCAGGTCAGGCACACTGTTGTATATTTCGTTCGCGTGCGAATGATGAAGACACATGGCGATGCTGAACAAACACTGTATTCTCCTTCTACAACAACCAAGCGAAAGCAAAAGGCACGCAGGCCTTTTTATATGGCCAGAAGCCTGGACAGTGACAACCAATAGGAACAGAGCGTTTTCGCACCTTGCGCATGCTCACAAGGCCGGCACCACTTTGTCTGGTCCCGGGCAGCTTTTGGAATGCCCAGGACCAATGCAACGTCCCGAGCCTGCTTTTGCAGGCTCAGTATACAACATCCCTCCCCCCTAGATGAAACATACTTCGCGTACACACATGTACGTCATGCATTGGGAAGAGTGGCATACAATTGCATTATTCAAATGCAAAGAGTGTGGAATACTTGAGTCTGCCCTCAGGCAAACCCCCTTCAATATTTATTAATACAAATAAATGCATCCAAAATCAAAAATAATACAAAATAATCTACCCACGAGTTATTTAGGGGCCTCATGAACAGGTCCCTCATGATTTGACAGCAACCTCACAAAGTCTCTCAGATGTTTGGGTGGGCACTTGGCCCGCTGCAACCTTCTAAGGCCCGGAGAGATTGCCTGGCCCACCTGCTCGCCTACCAGGCTAGGCAGGCCAAGACGTTGCTGCCCTAAATCCCCAGGTGACCCTGGTGAGGGTGCCTTGCCTACCTGCTCACCTACCAGGCTAGGCAGGCCAGGACTTTGCTGCCCTGAATACCCAGTTGACCCGCCTCGCTGCTGGCTGGCTGGACCCTCTCTAAGTCCAAGCCAGCATACCTTGGAGGGGTAGAAGTCCACGAGTCCACAATGGACCCCTCTTGGGAACACTGTCCCTCGAGCCCAAGGCCAGCAGATGGAGAGGGCTGGGTAGCAAAAGTGCCCCAGTACTCTGTGGCCCCCAAGTACGTGCCCGAGGTGCCAGAGTCAGGAGTCGCCTCCATGGCAACCCCCTTTGTTGATGACTTCCTTTTGGGAGCAATTGCGGAATTAGGCAAGCGCCCTTGATGGAATTCTTTTTCTCTTACTGCTAGTGATTTGTGTGGATACCCCCGGTCAGTCTCCCTGTCTGGAGCACTGTCTGACATATGTGAATACTGTGGATACCCCCGGTGTGACTCCCTGTCTGGAGTAATTATGGATGTGTGGGATGACCCCCTATCCAGTGATTTCCTGTTTGGAGCACTTGCGGAACCTTGGGATGAATCCCAAACAGCCTCAGTAGCAGCTAGTGAGGGCCTGTTAGGCCTGGGAAACTGTGACCCAGAATGCATATTATGGTCCTCCTCCTCCCCCCCCAGAGCAGAGCCAGGAGCGGAAGGGTGAGAGTCCAGTCTCCAACGCAGTTGGTCTATGTGTCTGCCAAGAACGTGGCCGTCCCCCAAGGCAACTTTGTATGACGATGGCCCAGAGACCTTGCAGACCACAGCTGTGACCCAGAGATGTCCAGGCCCATAGTTTCTTGCCCAAACCGGATCGCCCACCTGGAGTCTCCTAGGTGCCCGCGGTTGTGACACCTGTGAAGCCACCCGGTCAGGGTGCAGCCTGTCCAGTTTAGTGATGAGGCGGCGACCCCAGCGGAGTTCAGCAGGGCTCTTCCCTGTGGCTGTGCATGGTGTGGTGCGGTGTGCAAGAAGGAAATCAGCTAACCTGTGATGCCAGTTACCGTAAGTCAGTTTCTTGAGGGCATCTTTGGTGGTGCGCACCATTCTCTCTGCCAGTCCGTTGGAGGATGGATAGAAGGGTTGCATACCAGATCAGGTTAGCCTGAAGGAAAGCCTGGAACTCAAAAGATGTAAATTGAGGGCCATTATCAGAAACCAGGACATCTGGAAGACCGTGCGATGCAAAAATTCCTCTCAACACCTGGATGGTCCTGGCAGTAGTAGTGAAGGAAACAGGAACAACCTCTAGCCACTTGGAATGGCTATCAACAACAACCAGGAAGAATTGTCCCTGAAAGGGCCCAGCATAATCTATATGCACCCTAGACCATGGGTGTTGAGTCCTCAGCTTAATGGCGAATAAGCACAGAACATCTCGTAGTGTCAAGAAGCCTTTATTGTAGTCTCTTCTGCTCCGTTACAGCTCTGAGGCTCGCAGGCCTCTCTGCTTCTCTTAAGAATGCTTCCCCGGGCCGAATGGCAACAATTGGTGCACGAAGCCGGCATCAGCCAGTCTGGTCCCGGGCAGCTTGCAAGTGCCCGGGATCATTGCAACGTCCCGGGCCTGCCTTTGCAGACTCAGGACACAACACTCCTTCCCCCCCGGCTAAGACTAATAAACTATATGAATAGTTACACGCGACCTCAACACGAGCGTGGTGTGCCAACCCATGCTCCAAATGGTACCAGGCTATTGTTCTGGGGATTAATACCCAGTGCCCGTATTTCCATTTTTCCCAACAACAGACACCCTCCCACTGTTTCTGCTTTGCCAGCAGAGTTACAAAGTCTTCAAGGTACTTAGGAGATCTCTTGACTCTCTGTGATCTTCTTAGACCCTGAGAATCTCCAATTTCATTTTGCCCAGAGGATGACATGAAGTTGCCCCCTCTTTCAGACCCTGGTGGTCCCCATGGACCGTGCCCCATTGCCTGGTCTGCTTGCTTGCCCACCGGGCTCGTCAGACCAGGACTTTGTTCTCCCAATAACCTGGTTGACCTGCCTAGCTGCAGGCTCTCTGGCCCCTCTATAAAACTGCCACTGTTAGGCAACTCTGTAGAGCCTCCCAGGCCCACACTGGACCTATCAAGGGGCTGCATTCCTTCGCTTCCCAGTCCCGTAACGGGACTGTCTGGGGTTTCAGTATTTCCCCAAAACTCAGTTGCCCCCCCATCTGTGCCAGAGGTGTCAGAATTGGGATTTGCCTCTCCGATCACCTCCCTGTGTGAATGCCTCCTTTTGGAAACAGCAGCAGTACTGGGCCAACTAGACTGTTTATGTGCCAGCTCTCTTGCAATGTTTGAGTTATTAGGATGCTCCCGGTTATTCTCCCTGACTGGAGTACTAAATGGTATTGGTGAATTATGAGTATGCCCCCTGGGTGACTCCCTGGCTGGAGTAGGCACTGGTGCCTGTGTGCTTCCTAGTTCCCATGGATTCCTGTTTGGAACACTTGCGGAACCTTGGAATAGGCCGTCTGTGGCCTTTCTGTTTGGGCCTGGCTGCTGCCAACACCCATCCCTTTGCCCATAGTGGTCCCCCCCCCCCGGAAAAGGCCCAGGAGTTTCTGAGGTTCAGTCTTCTACGCAGCTGGTCGATATGCCGCCGCAGGACACGACTGTCATCCAACGAGACCTTGTATGACAAAGGACCAGTAACCTTGCATACTACAGCAGGAACCCACAAGTGACCTGGCCCATAATTACGGGTCCATACCGGGGCACCCACTTGCAGATACCTCGATGCCCTGGGTTGTGTAGCTTTAGGGGGCAGTCTGTCCGGGTGCAACCGGTCAAGTTTAGTAATCAGTTTGCACCCCCAGCGAAGTTCAGCTGGGCTTTTCCCAGTAGAAGTTGAAGGTATGGTGCGGTATGCAAGAAGAAAATCTGCCAACCTGTGGTGCCAGTCCCCATAGGTCAGTTTCTTTAAAGCATCCTTGGTGATGCGGACCATCCATTCAGCCATACCGTTGGTGGAAGGGTGGAATGGTGCAGAGGTGGCATGACGAATCATGTTGGCCTGTAAGAAAGCTTGGAATTCGGAAGAGGTGAATTGAGGGCCATTGTCAGACACCAAAACATCTGGCAGCCCATGTACAGCAAAAATCCCCCTCAGTACTTGAATGGTCTTGGCAGCGGTGGTTGAAGAGACAGGCACAACCTCAAGCCACTTTGAATAGCTATCAACAAGGACCAAGAAGAATTGACCCTGAAGGGGCCCAGTGTAATCAATGTGCACCCTGGACCAAGGTGACTGTGTTTCCTCCCATCTATGTACAGGAGCCTGGGGCATTTCTGGGCGTGAGCGCTGACAAAGGTGGCATGCATGCACCTTAGCCTCAATTTCCTTGTCTAACCCAGGCCACCACAAATGGCTGCGCGCAAGCACCTTCATTCTTACAATGCCAGGATGGCCCTCATGAAGGGAACCTAAGACCCTAGATCTCATTGAGGTAGGAATAACAACTCTGCTGCCCCACAGCAGACAACCCTGAAAAGTGGATAACTCATGTTTCTTAAGCCAGTAGCTCTGAAACTCAGTACCTGGACAACTCTCTGGCCATCCAGACAAGACCCAGGATAAGACACGAGAGAGTGTGAGATCTATGGCTGACTCAGCAGCCACATCCCTGGCATTTAAAGGTGACTCAGACAGTGCCTGAATGGAAAGGATGTTGATGGCAGGGGCAGGATCAGCCTCCACTACTTGTAAGGGTAATCTACTGAGGCCATCAGCATGGCCCACTTCTTTGCCAGGTTTGTGAACTAAAGAAAAATCATAGGCTGACAGAAAGATGGACCATCTCAGCATCCTGGGGGAGATGATATGGTGGGTTTGTTTGTTTGTAGTAAACAACCACAACAAAGGCTTATGGTCAGTGTAGACCGTGAAATGTCTGCCATATAAAAAATCAGGGAATTTTTTAATTCCAGCAAAAACAGCTAAGGCCTCCCTGTCTATCTGGGCGTAGTTTCGCTCAGCAGAAGACAAGGTTCTGGAGTAATAAGCAACAGGAACCTGAGTTCCATCAGGTCTTAGATGGCTAAGTACTGCTCCCACCCCATAAGGGGAGGCATCACAAGCGATGCACACAGGAAGAGTTTCATTAAAATGTGCAAGCACATTATTGGATATAAGTAAGGCCTTAACCTCATTGAAGCTTGCTTCATGTGCTTGTGACCACTGCCACACTGCCTGTTTGTCCAGAAGCCTATGAAGTGGTTCAGCTACATTAGCTTTGTTAGGAATGAAAGCATTATAGAAATTCAAGAGGCCCAGAAAAGCTTGTAGTTCAGCCTTGAACTTAGGCCTAGGAACTTGTATAATAGCCTCTAATTTAGACTCAGCAGGATGAATGCCAGTGGCATCAATTTTGAATCCCAGAAAATTTGTAGAAGGCACCCCAATTTTACATTTGTCTTTTTTAAGCTTGAGCCTGTTTTCCGGAACCGCAGCAAGACAGCCCTCAATCTCTCAGCTAAATTTTGAGTGGAATCTCCAGCAATTAAGACATCATCAAAATAGGGGCAAACCCCTGGTATACCCCTCAAGGTATTTTCCATTACGCTTTCAAAAATTCCAGGAGCCACATTTACTCCAAATTGTAGTCTTTTGACTTTGAATGCCCCCCTGTGTGTTACAATGGTTTGTGCTACAGCAGCAGCTTCATCAACAGGTAACTGTTGATAAGCCTGTGCTAAATCTAGCTTTGCAAAAACACGCCCCCCCCCCTTGAGGGAGGCCAGAATATGGCTGACTACAGGTACAGGATATGCATGTTGTTGCAATGCCTTGTTTAGAGTGCATTTGTAATCTGCACAGATGTGAATGTCCCCATTAGCCTTAAGAGGCGTGACTATGGGAGTTTCCCACGGACTGGAGTCAACAGGTTCTAAGACTCCTTGCTGAATCAATTTGTCCAATTCAGCATCAATTTTTCCTTTTAAAGCAAAAGGTACTCTCCTTGCTTTTACTCTGATAGGAGTGACAGTGGGGTCCAACTTTAAGGAAACTGGGGGCCCTTTGTATGTACCCAGCTGCGGGCTGAAGACATCTGCAAATTCTTTGCAGACTTCTTGTAGACCTACTGTTTGCAAACTGTTAAGCCCTGTAACTTGTATTCCCAAGGCCTCAAACCAATCGAGTCCTATGAGACTTGTGCGCTCACCCCCAACTACCAATACATCTAATGGATCTTCAAAATCCTTATATTGTACATTAAGGGTGGCCTCCCCCTTAACACACACTTTGGAGTTTTGAAAGTCTGTTAGAACTATATTGGATGGCCTAAGCTTGGTCTGGAACCCACTGCTAGAGCAAATCTTTCTGAATGTGTGAATGGAAATAATTGAAAGTGCAGACCCAGTATCTAGTTCCATAACCAATGGAACTCCTTGCAACTTCACTTTAAGTGACAGTTTCTTTTTGAGTGGCTTGTGTGTGCCTGTCCTATAAATGCTTCTTCGTGAAGCACAGAAACCCATCGTGAAGCACAGAAACCCACCCTGTTTTGGCTGGGGACCCTGGTACCTTTCAGGTGCAATTCTTCTCAGGGTTGTACCTTCTGACGGCAGAGACACACAGCTGCTATGTGGCCTTGCTTTCCACATGCTCTACAGATTGCAGAACGGAACCTGCAGTCGGTCCTCTTGTGGCGACCTCCACACCCGAAGCACTTGGGTAGAGCTGAAGACTTTTCTTTGCCTTCCTTCTGCTTCCTTTCTTTGGCTGGGAAGAGATGATCCACCTCGTCTTCAGGATCCTCTTCCGAGCTCTCCTGGACTCCCTCATGGTGCACGGAAACAGCTTCTGGAGTGCTCCTGATAGGCCTCATATTCTTGATTGCCCCACCTGCTGCCTCTTCTGCAGTAACCTCTCAAGGCATCTTGGAACGATATGTCTTCCTTTGCAAAAAGTCTCTGCTGCAAGTCTCTGTTTCTAAGCCCACATACAAATCTGTCTCTCAGCCTTTCTTCTAAGTCTTTAAACTCACAAGGCTTAGCTGCTCTTCTCAAACTGCAATGTATTCTTTAGCTGATTCACCAGCCCGTTGATCCCTCTGTTCAAAAGTATGTCTCCATGCAATAACAGACAACTTGGGCTGAAAGTGTTCTTTTAGTAATTTTTTTAAATCTGTGTAGGTGACAGATTCAAGAGGCACAGGGGCTGCTAAGTTTTCAGCAATTTCAAATGCATCTTGACCACAAACACGCAGCAAGGTAGCGGCCTTTAAGTCATCTTCTCTTACTTGGTTTACTCTAAAATAATTTTCTACTCTGGCCACATAAGACTCCCATCTTTCTGGATGCGTGACATCAAATTCAGAGAGTCTCCCTATCTTTGCCATTTTCTCCTTTGTAAGGAAGGGGTCTATCAGCCAGCTTACCTCCAGCGATGCTGTACTGGCAGGCAGGTGCTGAATTTAACGCCGTCTTCCTAGCTGCTCTCAAGACTCCTGGGTAAGCTTACAATTCTTCTTAATTAATTGTAAGGCATCCCACCTTCGTCGCCAGTGTTAAGTCCTCAGCTTAATGGCGCATAAGCACAGAACATCTCGTAGTGTTAAGAAGCCTTTATTGTAGTCTCTTCTGCTCCGTTACAGCTCTGAGGCTCGCAGGCCTCTCTGCTTCTCTTAAGAATGCTTCCCCGGGCCAAATGGCAACAATTGGCGCGCTCCGCACCTCGCGCATGCACACGAAGCCGGCGCCAGCCAGTCTGGTACTGGGCAGCTTGCAACTGCCCGGGACCATTGCAACGTCCCGAGCTTGCCTTTGCAGGCTCAGGACACAACAATGGAGTTTGAGTTTCCTCCCACCTATGTATTGGGGCCTGAGGCATTTCAGGCTGAGACTGTTGGCACAGCTGGCACCCATGCACCTGAGCCTTGATAGCCTTATCGAGCCCAGGCCACCAAAGATGGCTGTGCGCAAGCGCTTTCATCCTGACTATACCAGGATGTCCCTAATGCACAGAGATCAAGATTCTAGACCTCAATGAGGCTGGGATCACTACCTGCTACCCCATAACAGGCAACCCTTGAAAGTGGAAAACTCATCCTTCTTGTGCCAGAAGCTTTGGAACTCAGTATCTGGGCACTTGTCAGGCCATCCTGACAACATCCATGTCAGCACACGTGTAAGCGTGTGATCAGTGGCGGTTTCTGCAGCCACGTCCCTAGCATTGAGGGGAGATTCAGGCAACTCCTGAATAGAGAGAGTATTGATGGCAGGAGCAGGGTCTGCTTCAACCTGTGTTAGAGGTAATCTGCTTAGGCCATCTGCATGGCCCATTTCTTTTCCAGGTTTGTGAACTAAAGTGTAGTCATATGCTGACAGGAAGATGGACCATCTCAGCATACGAGGAGAAATGATATGTGGGGTCTGTTTGTTAGTGGTAAACAAACCCAGCAGAGGTTTATGGTCAGTATAGACCATGAAATGGTGGCCATATAGGAAATCATGAAATTTCTTTATGCCAGCCACTATGGCCAAGGCTTCTCTGTCAATTTGAGTGTAATTTCGCTCTGCAGAAGACAGAGTCCTTGAGTAATAGGCCACAGGGACTTGTGTCCCATAAGCCTTCAGATGGCTAAGTACAGCTCCCACTCCATAAGGAGATGCATCACATGTGATGCAAACAGGCAGTTGCTCATTGATATGCGCTAAAACAGCATTAGAAGTGAGCAAGGCCGTAACCTCATTGAAACACTTGTCATGGACTTTAGTCCACTGCCAAGGAGCCTGCTTGTCTAAGAGCCTGTGTAACAGCTCTGCCACTGCAGCTTTATGTGGGAGAAATGTATGGTAAAAATTTAATAGCCCCAAGAAGGCTTGCAGCTCACTCTTGGACTTCGGGCTTGGGGCCTGCTGGATAGCTTGCAATTTAGTTTTAGCAGGGTATCAATCCTGAATCCTAAGAAGTCAGTAGAAGTGACTCCTATTTTGCATTTATCTTTCTTTAGTTTAAGGCCTGCTTTTCGAAAACAAACCAAGACAGCGCTTAATCTTTCTGCTAAATTTTGAGATGATTCCCCAGCAATGAGGACATCATTGAAGTAGGGACAGACCCCAGGAATACCTCGAAATGTGCTCTCCATGACATTTTGGAATATGCCAGGGGCTACATTTACCCCAAATTGTAGTCTCTTGACCTTGAAGGCCCCCTGTGAGTTACAATAGTCTGGGCCTCTGCAGCTGCCTCATCAACAGGTAGCTGTTGATAGGCCTGTGCCAGGTCAAGCTTCGCAAAAATGCACCCCCCCCCCTTGAGGGAGGCCAGAATGTGACTTACCACAGGCATTGGATAAGTGTGCTGTTGCAGCGCCTTATTCAGTGTGCACTTATAGTCTGCACATATACGTATTTCCCCATTAGCCTTTAGAGGCGTTACTATGGGGGTTTCCCATGGACTAGAATCCACAGGTTCCAAAATGCCCTGCTGGAGCAATTTGTCCAGCTCAGCATCAATCTTTCCTTTGAGGGCAAAAGGTACCCTCCTAGGCTTAACCCTGATGGGCGTGATGGTTGGGTCTAACCATAGCGAAATTGGAGGCCCCTTGTAGGATCCTAGTTCTGAACTAAACACATCTGCAAACTCCTTGCAGACTTCTGCAAGGCTCAACATTTGCAAATGGTGCAGCCCAGTTACCTGGATTCCCAGAGCCTCAAACCAATCAAGTCCAATAAGACTCGTACGTTCACCCCCAACAACCACCACATCTAGGGGACCTTCAAAATCCTTATGCTGTACTCTAAGGGTGGCCTCTCCCTTAACACACACCATAGAATTCTGAAAATCAGTAAGTATTAGATTCGATGGCCTGAGTTTAACTCGAAGGCCACTGCTGCTGCATATCCTTTTGAATGTGTTAATTGAAATAATTGAGAGAGCGGACCCAGTGTCCAACTCCATTGATAGGGGAACCCCTTGCAACCTTATGTTAATGGAAAGTTTCTTCTTAAGGGGCTTGTGTGTCCCTGTCCTCAGAATACTCCTGCACGATTCACAGAAACCCACCCTATGTTGGCTGGGAAACCCTGGTACCTTTCAGACGCAATTCTTCATGAGGTGGGACCTTCTGGCGACCCAAACAGATGGATGCGATGTGGCCTTGCCTGCCACACGCTCTGCAAATGGCGGAGTGGAACCTGCAGTCAGCTCGCTTGTGGTATCCTCCACACCCAAAGCATTGAAAAGATGCTGGGGCTTTGTGCAGACGTTCCTTCTGCCTCCTTTCAGCTGGCTGGTGAAGTCTGTCCACCTCCTCTTCAGGATCCGCTTCCGATCCTTCTCGAGCGTCCTCTTGATGGACGGTAGCTGTGTCTGGAGGGTTCCTGGTGAGCCGTAAGGCCTTCACAGCCCCGCCTGCTGCTTCCTCAGCTGCCACCTCTCGTAGCGCATCTTGGAAAGAGACATCTTCTTTTGCAAAAATCTTCTGTTGTAAGTCTCTGCTCCTCAAACCGCATATGAAGTAATCTCGCAGCCTCTCTTCCAGATCCTTGAACTCACAAGGTCTGGCTGCTTGCCTTAAGGCCGCAATAAAGTCCGCAGCAGATTCACCTGGCCTCTGGTCTCTTTGCTCGAACGCGTGCCTCCAAGCAATGACAGGTAACTTTGGCTGGAAGTGTTCCTTCAACATTTTCTTCAAGTCAGCATATGTTACTGACTCCAGAGGTGCAGGGCCACCAGATTCTCTGTGATGTCAAAAGCTTCCTTTCCACAGGCACACAAAAGAGTTGCAGC
This sequence comes from Crotalus tigris, assembly GCF_016545835.1. Taxonomy (NCBI): domain Eukaryota; kingdom Metazoa; phylum Chordata; class Lepidosauria; order Squamata; family Viperidae; genus Crotalus; species Crotalus tigris. The sequence continues at coordinate 546,249 of NW_024096608.1, forward strand.
CTTCAGGCCATCTTCCCTAATCTGATTTACTCTGAAGTAGTTCTCCACCCGTGCTACAAAGGAATTCCATCACTCTGGGTGGGAGACATCAAAATCAGACAAGCGGCCAGTCTTCGACATCATACAGTTTATGACCTTCACCACTTGCTTCCTCTGCAAACTGCTGTTTGGGGAAAGGGTCCTTTAGCCGAGCTCACCCTCCAGCGACGCTATACTGGCAGGCTGGGATGCTGATTCAGACACCGTCTTCCCCTCTTCAGGACTTCCTGGGTAAGTCCTTAAATATTTTGTTTCAGCTTGCAAAGGATCCCATCCTCGTCACCAGTGTTGTATACTTCATTTGCGTGTGAATGATGAAAACACATGGCGATGCTGAACAAACACTTTATTCTACAACAACCAAGCGAAAGCAAAAGGCACGCAGGCCTTTTTATATGGCCAGAAGCCCGGACAGTGACAACCAATAGGAACAGAGTGTTTTTGTGCCTTGCGCATGCGCACAAGGCCGGCGCCGCTCTGTCTGGTCCCGGGCAGCTTTCGGAATGCCTGGGACCAATGCAACATCCCGAGCCTGCTTTTGCAGGCTCAGGACACAACACACACCTTTCTGTGGAGAGGAGCCATGGCTTCCCCAAGGAAAACCGGAAGGTCCCTGTGACAACAACTTTTCTGGAGGAGGCCAGCTTGCTGGGAGGTGAACATCCCAGGAGGGCGGGGAGGGGCAGCAGGGTGCTGTTGCACAATGTTTGAGGTGCTGGAAGGCATACAAGCCATTAACACATCAAATGCAGCAGGACTGGTAGGAGAGCCTGGGAGCAAGCCACCTGGGTCAGATTGTGAGTCTTTTTACAGTTTTTGTTTGGCAAATGGACAGATTGCAATGGTGCCTTTGAAGTGGATGATGTTTGGATAGTGTTTCCTTTCCCCACTTATCTACATTGAGGAACAGATTCAAGGGACAGTGTTCTCAAAAGGCACCAGGTGTCTATCCGAGTCCAGGCCCAGATAGATCCAGCCAGGCAGGCAAAGGAAGGTCCCGAAAGCTCCACTGCAGGGCTTTTAGCCCTGTCCCAGGCCTTGGCTGGGCTCTCTGGCTGCTGCTTGACCACTGGCAGCCCTCCTTCCCCAGGGCTCCGGAGGCAAGGCCGGGATGGGGCCTTGAAAGGGAGGTGCAGGGTGCCCCAAAGGTGCCCGCACCCTTCACGAGCCCAGCTGCTGGCTCTGGGCTCCTCAGCCTCGCCTGCCTTGCTAAGCTGACCCAGCCTGAGACTTTTCTCTCCCTGGTCTTTATGGGCCCTCTGACACGGGGCCGGGGGGGGGGTGCTCACAACGTTCATACGTGTGACTCATCCACAGAGGAAATAAAATCATCCCTTCTTAAAACTTTATCCAAGAGTCCTGCAGAGAAGCCAGAGTTTACTGCAGAGGTCGGTGATTCACTTTCGCTGATAGCTTCACTTTGTGGCCACAGGGGGTGAGAAAGAGTCTCCTCTGACCTGGATCGGTGATCTAGAGCTTTTTTTTTCTTTAAAAAAAAGAAAGTGATGCAGCTGCAATAATATTCCCTCTAAAATCTGTTCTCCCCCCAGTTCAATTTTGAAGGAAATACTGCTACTGAGAAGCAGGCCTCGTCTGGCTCAGACAGGCCCTCTGGGGGTCCCACCAAGAAGAAAAAAGGGGCAACCCCTTTAGTGGGATGCTTTAAGGGAAATGAGGTTTTTCTTCTTGGGGTCATTGCTTACTCCTAAAACTGTATGCCAGATTCTAAGTGATCTCAAGAGACTTCCAAGACTTATGCAACCTTTGAAACTGAATCCAGCCATTTGTTAGTGTTTCAGGGAAAATGACAAGTTTGTTACCTAACAATAATTGTTTATTTGGAATTACACACACTGACACCACACATATATTGTAGAGTATATAGTATAAATGCTTATTGCTAGCAGAGGTCTTTCTGAAGGTACACAAGACAAAAAGAAAAAATCCTTTCACCATGAATACTGGATATAACAAGAAAACTAATTTCTTAGAGCATTTTAAAAAAAAAAACCACAATCTTCTGCTGTAACACTACAGGACATGAATTCATGTTGCACAGCTCAGGAACATTTGTATCTTGCTTGCTTCACCACTGGCAGAGAAGAGCTGCGATGATGCCCAGAAAATGCTAGGGGGTGAGGGAGTGTCCGGAGGGAGTGCTGCCCCCCCACAAGGACTGAGGCAGTCCCCCGTGTCTGGCAGGTGGGAATGGAAGGCACCTGCATGCACGCCCATTGTGTGCAATGAGGCTTGCGTAGAAAACACCTGCTACTCTGGGCCACATGGTGTGGGGGGGAGCCATCTGTTTTATGCCACGGAGACCCCTGTGCTGCCTGAAGCCAGTCTTGGGTGCTGCCTGACACAGAAGAAAAGCGGAGTGTTTCTGACACACAATCATTTTGGAGATCCATTCACCGAACGCAGCTGAGTCCACACAGCTGTCCTCCCAACAGGTCAAATGCAGCCCAAGAGCCACAGCTCAGCACAGCCACTTCAGCCTTTGGGCCCCTGATGCCCTGGGAGGCACCCTGGGCTTTGGCTCAGCTCCTGGAGAAGCCTAGCCAGATCTGGCGGAGCGTGGTGCTGCGGCCATGCTGTTTTCAGGGGCTCCCAGCTCCTCAGCCAGAACTGGGGAGACGGTGTTCCAGGGAGCCACTGAGTGAGTTGAGGGCTCCCTCTTCGGAACAAAAGTTGCTGCCTGAAACCATTTCAAGCAGAAAGCAGCCGAGGAGGATGGTTCCTGCTGATGGCAGGAATGGGACCCATTGACGGGGGGGGGGTTAACTCGACTCCATCTGCCAACCTACGGCTTTCAGTCTTAAATCCAGCCTCCTGAGGCTGAAGGTCAGCAGAGTTTTTTGGGGGGGAAGGTTCTCCTCAAAACCTTTGCCAGTGGTGGGAGGGACATCTGTTTGGTCACCACTTCAAAGCCAAAGAGGGCCAGGTTGGCAAGGAGAGGCAAAATCATCAGAGGAGCTGGAGTCTGATGCCTGGCCGAGGGAAGAACCACCTGGATGATGGGGACTTTGGGAATTCTGAGGCCCCTGCATAGGGAAGGAAAGCATCTCCCCACCCCACCCCCAAAGGGCCTTCTGCAATCAGATAAGGGGAATAAATGGAGGCGCCAGGAAGCCCATTTCCTGAAGCAGCAGTGAGGGCTGCTGAGGAGGGCTGCCTCTTAGTGACCCCCGGGGGGGGGGGGAAGGAGAGAGAGCAGGAGGAGCCAAGGCCCTCCAGGAGCCCCACCTGGCCAAACTGCCTGTTCCTTCCCCCTGAGGAGAGCTAGGAGAACCTCCCAAGGCAATGGCACAGGCAGCGGGACGGGCGCCCACAAAATGCTCCAGGCCTGCCTGGCTGGGTTGCCCAGAGAGCAGAGGGGCTGTGCCAGCCAGGGGCTGCCTCCTGCCTGCTCCTCCCCTGGAAAAGTCCTCTCAGCGCAGCCCTTCTTGTCCAGCCAAGAAGACAGTGTGCCTGTGTCTCTCAGCATGGGAATCGGCCATCCAGCTCAAACATGCTTCAAAAGATTTCTCTTTTGAGAGAAATCTTGCGCAAGATCAAAAGAGCGCGGTGTCAGCAGTGGAGAAGAATTCCTCAAGTTGAATAATGAACCTGGTTGTGATGTTACTTTTTAAAAAAAAACAAATAGTGTCACTTTTTAAAAATTCCTGAGTGCTCAGTCCCTCTAGAGAAAGATAGAGGCGCGTCTGGTGCTGTGGAGCCCCCTCCTCTTAGGAGTTCTTCTGAGGAATCTTTATGGTCACCGTCTTTATTTCGGAGTATTCTCGCAAGCCGCATTCTCCCCTGGCCACAAAAGGAAGACAAGGAGTCAAGGCCGGGCCCAGGTGCCCCCAACCAGCACTCAGCCTGGGCCACCGACGGGGCCAGTCCCCATGTGGGCAGGAGGAGGACCGGCTCAAGAAGGCACGTGTGGGACGTGGACAGTTCAGACTGAAGGGCCGACTGCAGCCTCACTCCCCAAAAGAAGGCGAGAGAAGGCAGGCCACTCTTGTCCAGCTGTGTGGTTCCAGGACAAAAGGAAATCCTGGTGGGTTCACCCCAAAGAGGGACCTGTTCTCCTACCCCCAAAATTCCTCTGAATTGGGAGCCTCTGGGACCCTCCAGACCTTCCCCCCAGAACCTGCAAGGCAAGTCCCCATCCAGAACAACCTTGCTTACATTTCTCTTCCGTTGCCGGACATCTTGAAACCTCCGAAAGGACTCTGGGCATTTAAGGCATTATAGCAGTTGACCCTGGACAAAAGAGGGAGCATGGCATGAGGACAGCGCCCACTTCACCCGGAACCATTGCCCAGCTGTGCTATGAACCTCACCAGACGGTTCCTGCCTGCATGGCAGAGGAGACAGTCAGCGCCTTGTTGATGTCGCTGGTGAAGACAGCGGCCACCAGCCCGAAGTCGGAATTGTTGGCTCTCTCGATCACTTCCTCCATGGTTTTGAACCGCAGGATTTCTTGCACAGGCCCAAATATCTTTGGGGGGGGGTAGAAGGAGGACAAAGTCATTGATGGGAACAAGTCCACAAGGATTTGTATGCTGCCCCCGGATGAGGATCCAGCAGGACAGGGAAACGGATGGCTTTGTAGACACACAATTAATTGCACAAAAGAAGTTCACCAAGCTTTAGGCCTGGGCCAATGGAAAACAAACAAACAATGGGAATGGCAGAAAAGGGTGTGCCCCAGAAACTTTTCCCCATGGGGAGCACCAAGATCTCAGGGCAGACATGCAACCCCCCCAGGAGACCCCAGCTGCACGGCTGAGAAGCCCCTGGTGAAAACTTCTCAGACCAGACCAGAGAAAGGCCTCTGGCCAATTGAAGAGGGACTCAGGTATCCCTGAGGATGGACTTATTGGTGGCTCTTCCAGAAAACTGTGGAGATGTTGGATCGAGCTCAACATCCAAGTAGAGCCGTAGAGCCCATCAGCTCAGCTGGACTTTGGGGTCTGGCTGAGCCCGACCGAAGGGACTGAAATCATAGCAGAGGAGGGGGAGAGTGGAGCCTGTTTTGGGGGGATTAGCTGGGTACCTCTTCCCTGGCGATACGCATATCATCAGTCACGTTGGAGAAAACGGTGGGTTCGATGAAGAAGCCCTTGCGCCCAAATCCTTTGCCCCCACACTCCAGCCTGGCCCCTTCAGCCACACCACTCTGGATCAGCTCCAGGACCTTGTTGTACTGCTTCTTGTCGATCTCAAGAGAATTGGGGGGGGAGGCTCCTTGGCACCGCTGGTCCTGGACCCAGCGATGCTTTCCCTTCTGCTCCACAGCCACATCCACCCTGCCACGGTGAGTCTGTCCCTGCCCTTTGCTCAGGCTTAGGCTCCAGACACAAGTGGCCCACCCTCCATCCACCAACCTGTGGTCCTTGCTCGGTGGTGGGGTCAAGGGGGCTGCCCACAACTCTCCTCTTGGCCCGTTCCACGCTCCTCCGGACAAACTCCTCGTAGATGGTCTCCTCCACATAGATGCGGGAGCCAGCCGTGCAGCACTGGCCTTGGTTGAAAAAGACCCCCTGGTGGGCCTGCTCCACCGCATGCTCCACTGCAAGAGCAGAGCGGTTCCATCAGCCAGCACAGCCGGCCTGGCCCTCCGAGGGGGCTGCTGGGATGGGGGGGGTAAAAGACCAGGGCATCCCAAGGCACCCATCCCGTGGCTGGAGGGGGGGGGTTCCCTTTAAATAGGGCAGAGTTCAAGATGATTTCCAGAATCTGAGCAGAGCTAGGAGACACCAGCTCTGCCCACAATGGACTAATTCATGGTTTTGCTTGCACAATCCGGGCTGGATAAAATCTGAAACAAGGCAGAATGGGTCCTGGGTTCAAATGCAAACACAGTAGCTGCAGCCTTTTGCCTCTTTTGTCTGTTGGGGTCCAACTTGGACCCCTGAATGAACCCCTCCTTTCTTTTGAGGGAGGATTTTGATGATTAGAAAAAATAGATTATAAAAAATGTAAGCCGTGCTGTGGTCGTAGAGTAATAGGCTAATTTACACTTACAAGTGCTATAAAAGAAAATCAAAAATCATATTTTATTTCTCTTTTTTATGCACTTTGGCCTTTGTCTTATCTCTTTTCTCTTTATTCAAAATATTACTTCTCCTTAGTCTTCTCTCTTCTAGAAAGAGGGGGAGAGTTGTTCAGAGAAGAGTGGTGACCTGCTAAGGGGCCAACTTACAATCTGCGTCCGCAAAGATAATGTTGGGGCTCTTCCCCCCGAGTTCCAGCGTCACCCGCTTCAAGTTGCTCCTGCCGGCTGCTTCTTGAACTAGCTTTCCAACCTGAATGGAAAAAGAAGGGGGAGCCTAGCAAAGTTCAGCCCCTCCACTAAGCCTGCTTTGGGTGGGCCAGAAGCCGCGGCCGAGCGGACCTGCTTCCCTTCAGAAGTGCTTGGGAGGCAGACCAGTCTGGGGAAGACGAGCCGGTTCTTCTCAGGTAAAGCTGAGCTTTTACTCAGAGAGCGGCCACAGCACTCGGCTCTCTTAACCCCCTTCGACTTGTTTTAGAGGAGGTTTTGCATTTGTTTGATTCACGCATAACGAGGTTTCTCTGACTTCAGAATTACCAAATAACAGCCCAATAAATTTATGCAATTTCAGTGGGAGGGAAAGGGTGTCAAAATCCTATTTGTTCTCTACCCTCATTCATTCATGTTGTTCTTTGATCCAGTTTGTTTTGAATTGCTTTCTTTGTGATTTGTTAAAAACTCTGTTTTAAATTTGCGGTAAGCTGCTTTGGAGATGTGGTTTATGGCTGAATGGAAAATACTTATATTAAAAGGGAGGAATGTAACCCAGGCAAAGGAGCCCCTTGCAGGTACTGGAGACCTCCCTGGAGCCTTGCGGAACACGCCATGGTTATGCAAGCCTCTAGGAGGGGGCCATTTGCTGTGCAAACACCCCCCCCTCGGGCCAACATAGAAATCTGCTCCCTGAACCGGTCAGCTGTTGGTGCACAGCTCTGGGCCCAGCCAAGCTCACCCTGCCAGACCGGCTACCACAAAGCCCAGGAAGAGGTCTCTGCCCACCATACACACAGAATTGGGCTGTAGCCAAGGAGGGCAGAAGGCTTGACCAAGACATTTCAGTGCCAAGGTGAAAAAGTCAAATGAGCTGCTCCCCAGGGGAGGTTCTGTACTTATCTGGTGAAACTTGAGAAGGAGACCCTCTGGGCAAAATGGCTTCCTTTGGCTCCAACAAACCTGCTTCCCTGACATCATCCACCAACTAGCTTTTGGGTGCCCGTGGCTGGGGACAACTGCCTAGCCTCTCAAGGAGGCCCCATTCAGGGTTGCCACTGAGATGGAGATCACTGCCACATTTGGGTAGAAGGTCTGAAAAGAAGTCCAGAAGCCCTGCAGAAAGATTTCCCCCTGGCTCTGGGTATCTCAGTCCCGAGGATAAGACGCCCTGGGAAAGGTGCAGGCCCAGGCCTGCTGCTCCTCTCGGAGGTGGCCGGCTGGCCAGGCTCTGGCAAAGGGACAGGAGACGCCGGCTGAGAAGGGCAGCGATTATCAGCGTTAAGGCAGCTGTTCGCTCCAAACATTTGCTTGGCGTGAACCAATATTGGCCTCTCCCGTAGTTTGCTTTGATGGTCCTGCCCCGTATCTTGTTGACTAATGACGAACTCAAGCTTTGTTCAGCTCTTCACTGCATAAAGAAAACACCCGCATAAGGCAGGCAGGCACACTCTTTCCCAGGCCTTTGATTGAAGTTGTCGAGGGACCTGGCTAAATATCTTGGACTTTGCACCAAAACCATTAAAAAGAAACACAAGTTTGCAAAATAGAATGAGTCCAGCTCACTGGGGTGTGTCCCTGCTGCACCACCCAAACCCCACCATTCATTTCTGCACACAAGCTGCATCTGATTGCGGAGGGAAAGTAAACTTGGATCAAACTTCAATTGTTCTGAGATGATTCTAGAGTTTCTGTCCACAGGAGACAGAATGGGGGTGAGGAAACATAAATCCTCCTTTGAGAGGGAAACAACAATGCAATGGCTTTGGGACAGAAACTCCAGCTAAGCATTGGAGATTTACAAAGCTGTGCGAAGAGAAGCCAACAGAATGTGGCAATCTATGATGAATTATTGCTTTCCAGCTCCCAACAGTGACACCCAAACCTGCCTTCCTGAGTAAATCTCAGTATGTTGCTGGCCTTCCCCCCCCCCCCCCAAGACTTGCCGAAGGGATCAGTTCAGGTCAGGCTAATCGAGTAATCCAGCCTTCAGTTTCCACGAGCTGCTATGTGAGGGGCCCCGGGAAATTCCCAGGCAAAGAATTTTAAAAAGGCCCAACTGGGAATATGGCTACCAAATGTCAGGCATAAGAGATACTCTGCAAGTCCTCCTAATTTTGGAGAGTTAATTGCATTTCAGTTTGTAACTTGGTTTAGGAAGTGCGGAGTAGAAGCATTTCTCCCCAATCTCTGCTCATCCATGTCTTCTTTCTGTTGTTCCACAGATTTAATGGAAGGTCTTCACTCCTGACGCTTCACCTCTTTGTTCAGCAACCCCGCATTTTCCCAACTTAATACAAAAGGGTGCCTCCTCGGCAGTGAACACCCCCACACACACACACTTTTTGGTTCAGCAGTGGAAAGGAAGCAGAAGGCACTCCAGTCCGGGGGGGCGCATGGAAATGACCCACAGGTGCAACATCACCTGCTTGCCTCCCCAGCCAATATAGGGCATGCAGAGCAAGGCTGACTTGGGACAGACCTGCTTGGTCCACAGCCCCAGCCTGGCCCCCAATCTTTCAGCCTGAAGGGTTCCTCTCTGGCACCACAATGGCCCGTGTGGTAACCCCCAAATGGTCAGCCAGATTCCATTGATGGCCCGGGGAAAGGAAGGCGCAACTCTGAAATGGCAACGGTGCCAAGCAACTGAACGACAAAGAGCCGCCCTCAGAGGGGCTGGCAGGGGGGCCTGCACTGGTGGAAAGGGAAGAGAGAAGCAGGACCTTCCTGACTCCCCCATGCCCAGCTTCTCCAAGTGCTGCTTTGCAGAAGAAGCCAGGCACAGAAGGTAAAGGGGAAGCTGGCAGTAACCATCCCTCTGGGGAAAGGATGGGCCTCAAGGGAGGACTGTTTTGCTCATTTCCCCACTTCTGCTGCCCGAGGGTCAAGCACAACTTTGGGAAAAACAAGGGCAGCGCTGGGCTTCCTTTGCAGCACCATCTCTAATGAGCCATAGATGAAAAGCCTGCCATGGGGACTGCATGGGGAAGTGACCCATGACCAGAGAGTTTGGGGAAGACGATCCCTGGTGGTGAGAGGCTCCTGGGCTGCCAGCCCTCCACCTGCAGGAGGTGAGCCCTGCACAGGGGTGGGGGCTCCAAGGAGGCACATCAAAGGGTCCCAGGGAGAGCATCCATTCCAGTGCCCAGGCAGGAGGAAGAGAAATAGTGCCTGGGAACCAGAAAATGCCAAAAAGGCCGAGTCAAACCTATGTCCGTCCCTGGCTGAGCATTTGCTCAGTATTACACTCAGTGGTACCTTAACTGCTGAATGCCTCTGAGTTACCAGCTTTGGCAGAGATCCTATTTTTTCCACCAGAAACCCTCATGAATTTGGTGGCATTTTTTTCTGAACAGCATTCAGAGGTCCAGAGCACAACTAAGAGTTGAAGAATAAATGCAGCCGCCATTTCCAGAAGCTGTGCTGACTGTGTAGCTATTAATATGCAGTCAAAGAATTCTGGGGAAAGAGCTTTGGTGGCAAAGGGGTTCACGGTTAAGCACTGCATTAAGAACTTCTTTTGCTATGGATGAGTTAAAGAAAGAGGGGAAGGGGCTGCAGAGGGGTGGAAAACTTGCTTCAGAACACTTCCTCTTCCCCACCAGCCTTCTCCAGGATGGATCCAAGCCCCACCGCAGGACTGTAAACCTTGCCTCTTTTGAGACATTGGCTGGCCTGAGCCAAAAGCTCTCAGTCTGCTGGCTGATCAGCTGCTGCTCTGGCCGAAACTGGCAGCTGCTGGGCACCCAGGAGCAGACCAAGAGCAAGGGGGCTTCTCGGGCCCAGCAGGCCAAAGAACCTATCTCAAGACATCTCTTGCTGCTCCAAGAATTCCACGGGACAGGAAATCAAAACCAACATGAAGCAGTTTACACTCAAGTTAGATTAAAATATTCCAGCTGCTCCTGCTTTAGATTTTTTTTCATCCTGCAATGCTTTTCACTTCCTGTTACCAGCTTTTCAAGGCAAATACCGAATTAGGGCAAAAGCCCAGGCATTTTAATTTTAAACACCTATTAAAAATGAAAGCCCTCTGAAATGACAGGGAACATTTATTTTGGCTGCAATCGGCAGTTCTGAAACCGAAGCCTTCTGTGTTTCCTTCCCATAGTAAGTCAGCAGCAGCCAGTGCGAGAGTCTCCTTAACCAAACACAGGCCAAAGCCATTCAACAAATCCACCAGGACACCTGACTTGGGCATAGTCGGCTCCCCCAAACTCAAGAGAGCCCGAAGGGAAGGGGGAAGTCCCTCCCTCACAGCCTGGGAGGTGCCCTGAGGGTGGGCTGAGGTGGGACACATAGCCCTGGAGCAGGGGGGAAGGGATTACACACGAGGTTTGAGAAACGATGGGAAGAGGAGTTGCCATTACTGGAAAGGCGGCAGAGTACTGGCCCCGACCTCATCCGGCATCCAGTTTCTTCTTGGTATAGGGGATTCCTAAATGCTTCGGTTTCTGAATGCCAATGTAAAGGATGGGGTGATGCTCTCTTCTCCCCCCCCCCCAGCACCCAATCTTACCTCTGTGGAACCTGTGAAGGCGATTTTATCAATCCCTGTGTGCGAAGCAATTGCTGCCCCCACAGTGGGTCCAAATCCAGGCAAAATGTTGACCACACCTGGAGGAAACCCCGCCTGTCAAGGGAAGGGGAGGGGAGAGAGAGAGCATGGCTGAGGAAAAGCTGGCGGCAGCAGGGGCTCATGGCCACACGTGTGTCAGGGGCTCCTTACCTCCTTGATGAGGGCGCCCAGGTGGAGGGCGGTGAGCGGGGTTTGCTCGGCCGGCTTGAGGACCACGGTGTTGCCACAGCAAAGGGCCGGTGCAATCTTCCATGCAAACATCAGGAGGGGAAAGTTCCACTGTGCAAGCAAAATGCTTTTATTGTGAGTTAGTCAGCACATCATTTTAGCCCGGAAAAAAAAGGTGTCTGAATTGGTTGACTGGACGGATTAGCTCCATCCTTATTCTTGCAGCAAAATTCTCTCTCCTTTTATATGGTCCCGGTTGACAGGGAGCATACAAATCAAGTCTGTGATCCTGCCCCACTGATTGCCCCATAGCCCTCAACTGACTCTGCGCTGTGGCTCAGCCTGAGCATGACATGAGCAGAGTGATGTGGACACATGGAATGCCTTTTCCCAGAAGAAGCCCTTTGTTGCCAGCTCCTGCATAAAATGGGGAGGGGGACAGCAGATGCCACACAAGTGAGGGAGACTGGCACAGAGGGCCCCTTAATGCCCCTTTGGAGCCCCTGCTCCTTTGTCGGACTTTTTGACACTCTTCCTGCCAAAAACACAAAGCTGTGGTGCTGTGCTTCTGCTTGGTCCCCAAAGGGGAGGAAGAGGCCGGCTGTCCTCTGCTGGCCCAGGGAAAGGGAGGCCCTTCAGCTGCACTGCTCAACAGATCCTCCTGGCCCCCTGGGAAGACTGGCCTAGTTGCCTTGGGGTGTCTCAGGAAAGAAGGCATAAGGCCTCCCTGCTGGGTGCCCCAATATTTTGGAGCTATTGAAGACAAAAGGTAAAATGCTTCCATAAGGCATCCTATTTCCTTCCTTCCTTCCTTCCACCTCCCTGCCTTTCTTGGCCAACAGCCACCAAAGGCTGCTGGATTGTTTGGCTCTGGTCCTGGGAATTCTGAGGCTGGAGGCTCCCCTAATAATGCTGCTCTAAAACTCTATTAAGATGTGCAAATAAGCAATGGAAGGGCGACTGATGGCTACAGATCCTCCCGCAGTGTGTTTTCCCTGCCTCTCCCCTGGCCTGGTCACCCCTAATGAGAAACACACCCGGGCTGAAGCTCCCTTCAAGGGAGCCGATTCCAATGAAAATAAATACAAGATGTATTGGAGAGACTCACCGGGATGATCTGTCCACACACGCCGATGGGCTCATGCCTCGTAAAGGTGAAATAATCTCCGTCTGGAAGAGAGGGACCTGTTTAGTCTCACGAGCACCCTGAGAGGAGCAGCCAGAGGGAGAAGAGCAGCACACTCTGTGTGTGTGTGTGCACGCGTGTGCACGCCTGCGCACTTGTGCGTGCAAGTGTGCGACAAAAAAGAAAGATGGTGCCAGGTTCTCTGGGGAGCATCACATGGCCAGCCACAAAGCCCATCCTCTGGCCCAAACAAGGCCTCCCCTGCTCCCCTGACCATTTCTGCCTTTCAGGGGCTCCCTCTGCTCCTGTGCCCAGAGTCCACCACCTGGTCAGGGGCCCGTCCGCCAGGGACTCTCTGCCTTCAGGAGGGGCCAGCCAAAGCCCCCAACCTGCTGCCTCATCCTGTGGACTTCCTGGCTATTCTGTTTGGAATGGGCCCAATCCTATCCCTGTCTGGGAAGGCTGTTTGGAAGGGTTGATTCGACCAAGCGCCACCAGGCCTGTCTTTGCTCAAAGGCCGGCCAAGCAGGACCTGGTCAGAGAGGCCTGGTGGTGCTGGACATTGTTTGTCTCGCAGAAGGCTGCCGTCAATCCGGGGGATTCAGGGTACACTGGGGGCCACCCCTGTTCAAAAGGTGCCCTGGAAATGAACCCCCCTTGTCTTGTTTCACTGAATGCCATCAATCAATACTGCTTTGCGGAATAGAGCTGATGGTGCCTGTTCAGCCCTGCATCTTCTCCCCCCACCCCATCACTGATCTTGAGCTGTGGGGTTTTGAGAGGAGAACGCTATTGTTTCTGTTAGCCTCCCCATAATTTAATTCCCACTTTCTAAACAGAGATGTGAATGATTTAGCCCACTGCTCCTGGCTGGGGGTCCTAGCCCACAACTACAACTGGAGGGCAGTGCATTATGGGGCTGCTCTCCTGCTCTATGGAGGGGCAGCTTTTCTGCTTCTTAATTCCTTCCAAAGGAAGAACTGGGGTCCCTCCTTGCATGAAGTAGAAAGGGGGAGCAAGGGAGGCCACATGGCTCACCCCAGAGAATGGAAGGGGAGAGAAAGGTGAGGCCAGGACAGGAACTCGTGAATGGCCGGCCTGCCAGGATTTCAGGCAAGATGGGAGGGCTTCTATGGGATGTGGGACATTTCTCCAGAGAGGAGCTGAGAAGGACCCTGCCAGCCTTTGATCATGGAAAACCTGGGACTTCCAACGGCATCTGAGGTCCAGCCTTGTTTCCAGCCTGACTCAGATCAGCCACAGGCTCTTTTTTGCCTTGCTGTACTTCCCCACTTCTTTGCGCTGAACAATTTGGGGATGGAGATGGAGGGAAGAGGGTCTGCCCAGCCAGCTGGGATCCACTTTGGTGAGCAGTGATGTTTTCAAGGCATTCCAAGGAGCCACATAAAGACCGGCCAGTTATCAGCAAAAAGGGAGTGGAGAAAGGAAGCCAGCCAGAGCAGATAAGGGAAGCTTCCACCCCATGGAGTGAGGGGGGAGGACTGGGGAGGCTAATTAGGAAAAGACCCAGAGGAGATAAAAGGAGATGGAACCCCCCCCCTTCCCGTCCTCCTGTTGGGTAGGCCAGTCAGCAGCCAGAACCATCTGGAGGGCGTCAGCTCTGGGTAGATCATACCAGGCAGCACAGCTGCAGCCAGCTGTTTCTTAGAGAGGAGCTGCCTCATCCTCAAGGGATGTTTGGAAGTTGATCATTTTCAGACCAACCCCATTTGGGAAGCCAAAGACCCTTTCTGGACCCCGAGCCAAAGACACAGCTCCGGAGGAACCATTTCCCCCTCTGTGCCATGGCTAGCCGGGTGACTCTGAAGCGATTCAGAGACATGGAGCAATTGGGCTTGGACTGAGGCAAGAGGCAGATGGCAAATTTCAGTCTCAGATTTCCAGAGACATTAAAATGTAATCCCAAGAGAGTGAATATTCCTCATGCCCTGAATGGACCGAAGCCTCTTGCGGTGCTCCTTCCAGCAAGAAACACCCCACGGAAGCTGCTAGGAATGGAGAGCCGGTTCCCTGCCAAGCTAAAGATGGAGAAGCCCCATGACCCCACCTAGAAATCTGCCATGGGAGTGGGCATTCGGGCACTCAGGCCTTCCCTTAAGGGCCCCCGGACTTTGGGGCTTGATCAGTCAGTTTGCTGCCCAATTTCACCAGGCTGGACCCCACTTTACGGCTGTTCCTGATCTGAGATGAGGGTGCAGATGATGAACTAAATTGCGGCTTGGGACCAGGCAAGGCTGGATCCTCTGACCTGGCTCAACCTGCCAGGACTTCCAAAGCTCGAGGTGGTCTTTGGAAGCACCTTTTTCTCACCCTCAGGATCTGCAGTTTGATGGACCACTTTATTAGACTTCCCTTGTGCAGAAAGGTTTATGGGGAGGAGGGAGATTAAAGTCGGCTGTCTTCTCCGTACCTTGCCTGCCCACCTGATGTGCACTATAAAATGGGTGTCAATGAGGCCGAGTAACAATGCTTGACAAAAACAGACCACTTTGCCCAAACGTTGATCTTTCTGCAGCTGGGAATTGCCCTTATGGGCGGAAACTGAGCAGGCAATGCTGAAAGTTTTACTGTTTCCATAAAACCACTGAAACTACCTGGCAATTAAAAGAATCCTGCTTTAAACTGGGGCAGGAAAGCATCAGGCCGTTTGTGGTTCTCATCTGGCTGTATATCCAGCATCTTTCTCGGCTCAGGGGAAGGTGGTCATGGCTGGGGGGGGGGGAATCAGCCAGGGTGCTAAACTGAGTCTGACAAGCACACTCTGCCCCAGAGAATGATGGGTCTGCGGGAAGACTAGGGGCATGGAAGGCCAAGCTTGGCCCCTTTCGCGGAGGACTGCCCTGCGCCCCCTCACAGGTGACCGGTCTCCAGCTGGAGATGGTGCTGGATCTTGAGATGGCAAAGGTGCTAATGACCCAGGCCTGAGTTTAAGGGAAAATGGACCTCCGGGTACAGTGGAGGAAAAGAATTGGGGGTGGGGCTCAGAACACAGCAACTCCATGCAAGTGCCCCAGCCTGGCGCTGGAGATACATATGCCACAGAACGAATGCAGGGCAGATTCTAACGTACCCACTGGGATGGTCAACCCATGAATCTTGTCTGCCCAACCGGCGAAATACCGCAAGGTCTTGATCACGCCGTGAAGGTCAACGTAGAAGGCCTGGAGGAATGGCTTCCCACTGTTCAGCGACTCCATGGTCTGGGAGACAAAGAGGAGCAAGAATCAAGGCTTAGTTTTCGACTTGGTAATAGAACTAGCTGTAAGGAATGTCCAATGGGGAGGGCTGCAACAGAGTGGTTCTGGACACATTGAGCTGCCAATGCTGTGGCCAAGCCAGTATGCACTCATGTGTCTAGTCCACATTTAGAGAGGTGGCACAGAGCAGACTGCTGAGCCACCTAAGAGCAGAAAGCCGACCGAGGGCTAAAAAGGCGCAATTCAGGTCAAGGCCAGCTGAGCTTTGGTGGGATCCCAGTGTGATTCATCTGGAGTGCCTCCCTTGCAAGGTCAAAATCCTGAGACATTGCTAAGGGGGCTGCTCAGGACACCTCCACTGTGCCTTGCACTCCACCTAGTTCTGTGCTGGAGGAGAGCACTGTCCTTTTTCACAGGATACATCAAAGCAATTCTGGCAGCAGTTTTCTGTCACGTCCCTCTGAAAGGCAGGGTGGGGGCCCACAAAAGCACCCTGGCCCAAGTCCCCCAAGGTCAGGAGATGCCATCTGGCCCTCCTCGGGGGCTGCCCTGTCCAGGTCATTCAGATCAACCTTTTGGCCCCAGCACAAGGCAAAATGTCCTCCAGCTCTCTCAATGCTGGGACCAAACAGCTGCCTAAAGAAGAGCTGGACGGTCCTCCAGGGAGAGCTGAGCGGATGCTCAAGAATGCCTGTCTTAGCTGCTGCCTGAGGCTCCTCTGGCAGTCAAGATAGCTCCCATGCCCTTCCCCACAGAGGCTCCAAACCAATTAAAAGAAGCCGCAGGCTCTTGTTGAGGGGATATTTCCATATTCCTCTTAAGGAGCCCCATAAAATGTTTGCTGCAATGGCTTAAATCACTTTTAAGAGGCCCCAAATGCATCCGTGGAAGCCGCTGGGTGAGAGCCATAAATCCAGTTGAAGCACAGGAGGGCTGCTGCACCTTCATTTCTTCTGCCAGTGGGGCTGGCAGCCATGTCTATGGTGGACAAATTCAACAAAGGTTTGGCTCAGGAACCACAAATCCAGCCACTGGCAGACGGCCAGCTGATTTGCTGAGCCCCTCCCTTCTCCCTGTGGTGATTTTACAGCGTATGCCGGTGGTAAGATGATTTAAGTGTTGACAAAGCTGGAATTAAGATGTTTGCCGGCTTAGTTCAAAGCGCCTGACATGTGGAAAATAACATTAGCCATGCCACCGTGTCGGGGCTCACCACGTGCTCCACCACAGTGGGCCTGCAGCTCAGTGCCTCTTGGGCACCCTGGGTGGGGGAAGCCCAGATCTGCCCAGGGTTGACCAGGATAGCTTTTGCACCATTATTGGTCGAATTTGCCCTGGAACTCAAAGGCTACTCTCAGCGCTCTCCCAAGAACTTACAATGGCTCAAGTAGACGTTAGAAAGGCAGTTAACCTGGGCAGTGCTTGGCCTCCTCCCGCAGCGTCCCACCCGCTTGACTTACGGCGAGGAGGGCCCGGTCTCTCTCCACCAGATCGGCCAGCTTTTCCAAGAGGTGTCCTCGCTCAGAGGCATCCATCCTCCGCCATACTGAGCCCAAGGAAAAGGCCAGCCGAGCAGCCTGCACCGCTTTGTCTGTATCAACCTGCGAAATGGGAGAAGCATGAGGGCCAGCGGCGCTCAGGGTACCCCAAGAGCCACCCCCTCGCTTGGCAACTGGAACCTCCCCCTCCATCCCAGAAAGCAGCACCCTGCAGTTCCTGCAACCTCATTGGGGGGCTGGGGGGACCTGGATGCCAGACCTTCCCTGACCATGGAGCCGGCCGGGCCATTTGCATCAGGCCTTTTTTCTCTCAAGCTGACTTTCCTTACAGGACCATTGCAGGGAGATGCAAGGGCAGGCTAGAAATGCCACTTATCTTTACCTTGTCAGCTTCTTGCACATCACAGATCTGTTCTCCTGTTGCAGGATTAAATACAGGGAATATTTTCCCACTCTCAGAGTTTTGCCACTCGTTATTGATAAAGATCTGAAATGACAAGAAAAAAATGAGCCTTTTTGGTTTTGGCTAAAATGCAGAGGTTCCCCTTCATCTTCCCTCTTCTGGCACTTTTGGGGTGTTAGAAAGCCTCCTCCTTTCCCTCCTAGAGAGGCCTTCTTCCTGCACCTGAGTCCTTTCAGGACTACCATTCCCAGCATTCCTCCAGGGGTCATGGGAACCATAGTTCCACTAGCACAGTGGTTCTCAACTTTTCTAATGCCACGACCCCATAATATAGTTCCCCATGTTGTGGTGACCCCCAACCACTTATACATCACCGGGTGCCAGGGGCGTGGCTAAAGAAAAGGGGAAAAAATGGCGGACAGCCTTGTTTGGTGACCCCCGTGAAATGGTCGTTCGACCCCAAATGGAGTCCCGACCCACAGTTGAGAACCACTGCACTAGCACGAGGGTCACCAGGTTGGGAAATTCTCCCTAGGCTGCTTTCCCTGGTTTCAGGGTTCCCTTCTGGGAGCCTGGACAGAGACTGCCTGAAGGACGCTTCCTGCCCGCCTTGTTGTTGGTTGTGTGCAACTGACAAAGACACCCCTGGCCATGTCCTGCCTTAGAGGAGGGGGAATTCCTCTGGTTTTGGCAAAATCAGGGCCCTTCCTTCAATCCCCTCCCCATCCGCTCTCCGAACCCCCCAAATGGATTCCCTTTTTCTTGGGGTGATGCCCTCAAAAGCAACTGGCAACAAGCAGGCTGAAAGCCCCCCAGGAACCTTCCCCACCCGAGGCGGCTGAACATTGCAGGGGTGCCCTCTCGGGCGTCACATGGAAACGGCTCGGTCAGGGCCTTGAGTCTCCCAATGCAGGAAGAGGCAGTGGAGGAGTTGCTACTGTTAATGGTTAACATTCACTTCTTCCTGTCCCACGTTGTTCTATAAACAAAACTCAGGCTTTGCCAGATCATTTCTGTAAACGGACTGCCTTCAATTTGGCTGTAAAGGAGGAATATTTACTCTCTCCTCCATATAAAGTACCTCCACCAACTTCCTGGAAAGGTTTCAAGTCCTGAAATTCAGCAGCTGGCGGCTTTACAAGCCTGATCTCATGCTGAAATAACTCACTTTTGGGGAGTTTAGGCATTTGGTGTCAGGTAGTGCCATGCCACAAGCCCTTTCCCGCCCAGAGGCAGAGTCTTCAACGATAAATGAGGCTTTGCCAGGACTTTTAAGAACTTCCAGTGGACGTTGATTAAATGCTGAGAGCTGCACATTTGATCTGACTTTCATTAGGGCCAGTTCGTAAAAATGCCACCGGCTCGGACAAGAATGACACATTGTGCGAACAGGGATCCCTGCGAAGCCTCAAATGGGGTTTTCATCCCACTCGCTTGTTTTGTTCTTATTTATTGCGACCATTGTAGTGGGCAACGTTAAATCAAGGCGGCTATTTGACAGCAAATGTTGCTATCAGTGAATTATATACAGCCCTTCCCCAAGCCCAGAGGGAGAAAGGGATAGCCCCAGGGAGAAAGGGCCCCTTTGTAAATCATGCCCAGATTGGCACCGCCCAGAGGGGGCATTGTTCCTTCTCAAGTGGGAAAGCTCTCCAGCCGGCACAATTGCCCTGGAATCAGGGTTAATTAAGGCTAGCTGCAGCCATAAATCAGCTGGGGGATTTTTACAGCTTAATTCAGCCTTAAGCCACAGTGCGTGTGGGTGAATATATGGATGGTAACTGATTAACCAGGTTTCCCAAGAGTTGCTAAGACGTGTTTTGATTTGAGCCCAGAGTTATTGCTCTTGGGGTGAGAAATCAGGGGGAAGGGGAGTAGTTAGCCATCGATGTGGTCATCCAATGTGGTCGGAGTTCTGACTGTGGGGGCAGGCTGGCTCAGTCAGGCGGGGGGGGGGTTCATCCTAGAAAGTGTGGGTGCAAAGAGCTCTTGGTACCCCAAGTCTGTCCCCCCTGCCCCTCTCTTAGCTGCAGATCAATGGAATTGTGGCTAGTTTTAAGGGTAGAGAAATTTTCAAGAAGCAAGTGGAATAATTTCAAATGCAAAAACATCTTCCAGACAGGGTATCTTTTTTCACAGCTGCCTTTTGACAAACCAGTAAAGAGCATCACCTTGTAATGGCTTCTCTTTGTGGCCAGAGAGACCATCTGATTCTTCTGGCGCTCACCTGACAGACCAGCCTTTTCTCTCAAAGGGAGAACTTTGCAAAGGGAGACAGAGATTGCCCCCCATTTGGCTCCCCGAATTCACACTCGCTGTCCAGCCTGGCAAACTGGAGGCTCTCATTTCCTTTGCTGGGAGATTCTCCTGTGCTGCTGCGTGTGATACGCAATCCTCTCCGTACCGCTGGGATAGGTGTTACCAGCCGCCCGTGTCCAGCCAGAGCCTGAATGTGCTTCCTCAGGCCTTGCTTTTCCCCAGTTTTAGTGAGCCACGTTCTTGTGCTTTTTGACATTCCAGGAGGATTTCCCCCCTTCTGTACAGGAAAGGGATTTCAGTATCCATTTAAAAATAGGCTTCCCCATAGGGGAGAAGCAGATTTGTGGATGAATCGGAAGGTCCTACTTGCACTGATTTAGTAGCTGGTTACAGTTTCAGTTCCATCAAAGTGATTGTTTTTCATATGATGATTGATCCTCTGAGAGGTTTTGAGGCCAAACCTGTAAAACTGGAGCAAGGGGGGGGGGTGTCAAATGCCAGAGACGTTTCTGGAGGAGTCACAGCTGTTTGGCCCCAAGCGACCATCCTGTGGCTGAAGAGCTGAGTACATAACGGTACTTTTTTTGGACAATTTTGAAAACACGCAAAAAATGTGGCAGCTTGCATTTCCCTTGGTAGGTATTTCATAATCCCGCTGATGCTGGGCCAGCACCTGTGTTTCTGGATGTGCTCAACCCTTCCTCTTCTTATTCTGGACAAATGTTTCCCTAACCCTGGTGCTGTTCCAAAGGTTGAGCCTCGATGCATCTGAATTTCTGAGAATTCATTTGTTTTTGGCCTGGTGGCTGCCCTGATCCACACGGGACCACATCCATGCAGAGGAGACTTGAAGATCCTGGGCTCAGCTAAACATGGGGAGATGTGACACCCCCCCTCCAAGTACTCCTCCACCTTCTCCTGTGAAGGTCAGTCCTTTCCTGGTTTTTGCCCTTCTATAGGTGGTGGGGTCCAGGGACCCTTGTCTGAAATTGCTTAACCCTTTAAGAGAGTGGCCTGCCTAGATAAGTCCTCTTCCATAGGAAGAGCATCATGGAGACAAGACACAAAAAAGATGCCATGTGGGTCTCTCTGTCTCTCTAGGCCCCAGACGGGGCAACCGGCCTCCACTGTTCTCTGCCAAGAGGGCCCTGAGAGCCAGAGAGGCTGAACCTAACAGTTTTGCTCTGTTTGCATGTTCCTCCCTCACCAGTGGCTGATTTCAGGTATCCAATTGGGGGGGAGGCTCACAGGAGACACTGAATAGCAAATCACATAAGCTAGTGGGGTGCCAGGCAGTCTGTGGCAGCCGGGTCTGTGGTCCTTTCTGCTGCAAGATGGCAAACACAGATGCCCCAGGAGAGGAGCCACCACTGCAAAGACGTAACTCCGGCCTGAAAACTGGGGACCACTTTGAGCAGAGCCTCAGGACTGAAGGGGAGGCAGAGAGGCTGGCTGGCGGGCAGAGGAGGGATTGGGGGAGCAGCGGCGTGAGCAGGAGAACTAGATGGAGCGCTGAGAGGAGGAGGGAACCTCCCCTTTGGGATGAGGTCCACATCACTCCCAATTCATGAACCCCACTTTAGGGAGGCAGAGAAAGAATCCGTCCTCAAAAAAGTAGGGAGAACAGGGCCTGATCCACCGGCCATTGCCGACCAAACGGATCTCAGTTCAACTCCTAGGACTCAATGGCTGCTTGCAGGGAGCAGCTTGACACCAACCAGGTCCTGCTGGGAGTGTTTCCTGGTGGATTGGGCCCCTTTTCAGTAATACAGAGTTGAATTATGCCTCTCTGTGTTGTTTTAGGTGAAGAGAGTAATTCTAGCCTTCCTGTTAATAATCAGCTTCTGAAAATGCTGTTCTTTACTACAGAACACCTCATCCTTTTAGGACGGACAAGATCTCTCTCAATATTTATCTCTTAAAAAGCAAAACAAAGAAAGGCCATGGGAAAAAGAGGGGGGGGAAAAGCCCCCAATTCCGCTCGGCTTGGGAGCTGCCTTCTCTACGCAGATGAGAAACGGCTGGAATGCCGCTGGCTTTGTCCTTCCCAGCCCCTTTGCATGATAAATCATCGGCTGAGCATCCACCTTGGCCTGTTTGATCTCAGCTCAGCAAGGTTCAGTTTTGAAGTGAAGAACTCCAGGTCTGATAGGTCAGAGATGAAGCACAGAGCCCCGTGACCACAGAATGGCCAGGCTGGCCAGGCGGCTTTTGAGGGCCCAATGCAGCCCCTCCCCTGCCAGCCCACCTCTCTCACGCTTTTCCAAGCTGAGCCTATCTGGGGGGCTTAAGGAAGAATTCACTGGCCCAAGTGACCTTCCCAGCCAAGCGCTCCCCCTCTGCAGTGCACTGACCAAGGGATTGCACAAGTGAAGCTTGCACCCATGGCGTCAGTTAGCCCCCACCCCAAGAGTTTGTCTTATAGGCAAAAGCATCTTCCGGGCATTTGCTAATTAATGGGCAGTTCCTGCAGAGAGCTTGGCCCGGCTGACAGCGTGCTAGACATGTTCAAAGGGCTCCCTCCATTGCAGTTGCAGGGAGCTCAGAGGGCGGGCAGCTTTGGATCAGCCCAGGTGGGACTTCCTAGGCTTGCGCTACCTTGAGGCCTCAGCTCTGGTCCCCTGCAATCCCTTTAGACTGAGCAATTCTGGGGGCCGTGTGAAGGGAGGGTCTCTTTCCCCTCCCCCTCCCAGCATATCCCCAAATCCCTCCTTGCCTGCTGCAATGTCTCTGGGATCATCTCGTGCCTGGATTTAGGCCATTCTGAGCCTGCAGAGGAGCCAGTTTCCCAGGGTGACTCTTTAGCAATGTGCCAAAGCCCTGAAAAGCAGGTCCTCCCCTCTTATCCTTGGGGTATCCATCCACCCTGGCTGGCATTAGGAGTCCCAAGGATGCCCAAGTCCACAAGAGCGGGCAGAGGTCCAGTGTGCTGGCTTTATCCATGGACCTCAGTGGCTGGAACCAGACATTCTGTCCCCTTGAGGAAGGTGGGGTGAGCCAGGCAGGCCTTTGGCCCATTCCGCAGCTTCTGGCCCTCCCCTTTGCAGCTGCTGCCCTACTTTCCTCGTGAACAGCACCTGGTGCTGGTGCAGAACCTCCCGGCCGCTCACTCAGCCCAGCACTGTGCAGGCAGCCTCCACCAAGTGAGGGGGGAGGAGGGGAGAAGGAGGGAGGCCTGCAGCTGCACAGCAGGAGCAAGGCAAAGGGATAGCCTTTTGGTTTCCCTCTCGGCGGGCCGCTGCTGCGGCTCTGTCCTGATGTGGAGGCTCAGCCAAGGGTGGCAGTTCAAAGAAGGGGTTGCAGGGGAGACTCCCGGATCCAGCCAAGTGCCTGGTTCCAAAAGGTGATCCACCCCCTGCTGCAGAAACCAAAGGGTCATCCCCTCCTCCAGATTTTGTCCCCCCCCCAGGCTTCCAGGAAGTCACAAGCACTCCGCACAAGTGCCCCCAGCCTCTCATGATCCTGGCCAGCAGTGTCCGGGGGCATTTGGTGTTGGACTCAGAGCACCTCCCCCAAGTCATCACTTGGTCTGTTTGACTTTGGCTTAATGCAACATGGGAACCTGGCTGTTGTGTATTTCCTAGGGCAATTCTGGCTTATTCCACAAATCATCATTACATGAGGCTGGCTGTGATTAATACTGGTGGTGGCCCTTTCTTCCATGTGGGTATTGAATGGGCATCTAACCTCCTTTTTCCCAAATGTCAGAGTCGGGGCAGCCTAAGAAACATGAATTGCCAGCAGGGTGTCCCGTGTGGCTCTTTCAGCCATGAACCTGGGGCCAGTGGTGCCCTCCGCTCTCTTCTGCCCACCACAGGCATTTTCTTGATTCTGGCAGGGACCCAGGGAGCTAGCAATGCTTCACAGACAGAGACAGACCATAACAAGCTAACATTAATCCAACATTCATCTAGTGGTTCAAAGCCTTTTCTGCTTTCCTGCAGCTGGAAAAGTTCCCCAGGCTGGTGCCATCAGAGACGTCAGATTGGGTGATGGAGGGAAGTGCACTGGGTGCTGTGCTAACCCAAGTCGGGCTCTTTTCTTGCAGGGAGAACCAGGATGTGTGTCTTAGGCATATTGGGGCGATAAATCCCACCATGTTATCCAACCATTCGCGCAGCGTCCCTTAATGGGGTCTGTTTCATTTTGACACTTTCTTCCAACTTTGCTGCTTAGTTATTTATTAAATGTACATCTTGTCACAATTTCATGGCTCTCAGCAGTGTGCAAGGAATATAAAAGAAAAATGAAAACTTACCTCATAAGATTGAATGATAAGAAAATAAAAACTAAACTACAAAAATGAATTTAACAACCATTCTCAGCAGAACACTAAAAATAAAGATGACAGGGAAGCTGCCTGGAAAATAGTTCCTTTTTAAGAACCTCCAGAAGGCCTTCGAGGGCGGAGGGGCTCGATCTCTGGGGGAGCCAATTCCATCAAAAAACCCCTGGCCTTGCAGGCTACACCCCCTTCACCCCCCGAAAGGGTGAGAGGTCTGCGTTTCTGGGCTCCCTCAAAACCCAGCAGATTTTGTGCAAAGGACCTCCAGAGGGGTCCTCAATGTAACAATCCAGCAGAAACTTGATATTAGAAATAATATGGAAAGAATTCAACAAATTGGCAACATCCATGGAAGCCCCCAAGGCTGACTGTAAAAATGGCCGTCAAAGAGTGTGCAAGATGGAAGATGGGCGGGAGGGAGATCTCTGAGGCCAACCAAGAGGTAGCCTAGGCCAAGGGCACTTGCGATGTCCATTTTCAAAATCTGCCTCCCCTCCACCCCAAATTTAGCTTCCAGCTGCAGGCAATGTTTCTGTTTCCAAGCCTTGTCCTACCTTTGCCATTCTGCAAAGATATTAAGGATCCCTTATTGTAGCCTCGTCCCTGCTCAGACCCTTTTCACGGAGATTGTCTCACCCTTTGCT
Organism: Crotalus tigris; assembly: GCF_016545835.1. Lineage (NCBI taxonomy): Eukaryota > Metazoa > Chordata > Lepidosauria > Squamata > Viperidae > Crotalus > Crotalus tigris. The sequence goes on from NW_024096608.1 coordinate 570,725, forward strand.
TCAGGGGAACAAAAAAGAAGAGCAAAGACCTATTAAACCAACAAGAGATGCTTGAACAGTCAATTGGAGAGATCTGGATTATTTCAGACCAGGAAAAAAGGGGGAGGCGTCTCCCCCATCCCAGCGGTTGGATAGAGAAGATGTGTCCCGCTACTCCCGGCTATAAACTATGGGGGGGGGGATAGAATTCCACTCCTTCTGTCAGCACAACTGTCTAAGCGCGTAGGAGTCTCGGGAGCAGAAGAGGGGCCCTCTTGGCAGCCGGGCCAGCCAGGAGGGGGCCTCTGCTGCAAAGGGTCTGCCTCTTCCAGACATCGGCTTGTCTCTCGATGTGCCCAGGCCAGAGCAGGCTGACCCGGCCTGCTTGTCTTTGGCTTCTGCCCCTTCCCCCTCAGCTCCCACCTGCGCAATTACTGCTGGGTTATTTACTACAATTTCCACCTGGCTGCCTCCTCCCTTTCTTTGCCTGCTGAAGGGGGCTACCGGGCAGAAGGGGCCAGCCCCACTTGGAGGCTCCTAAGGAAATTGGAAAGGGAGGACCAAGAGCAAAATCTGCTTTTTAATTATCGCTGTCTTTTATTCTTTGTAGAATAAACAGACCTCCTGGACCAGGAAAGATATTGGTCAAAGACAGACAATTCCAGCAATTACAGTTTTTGCTTCACAGAATGGCAATGTGTTAAAATTTTGGCTTTCTTCTTGCAGGCTGCGGGGGAGGGGGGACAGCCGGCCTGACTTACTGCTTCTGGAGTGCCACGCCGCAATGCAGGAGCGTGGATTTAATTTAAAAAGGAAGCAAAATTTGAAACTCCCTGCATGAAGTTTGGAAATTGGAGTCCATAGAGCCAGCATGAAAGCAGAAGTCTCCCTGAGCCTCCCCCAAGAAGCCTCTCCACCTCCGAACATAAGGAACAAGCTGGAGGCGGTGGGGGGAGCGAGGTCCCCAGGATGCCCCCAGCCATCCTTAGAACAAAGGCAAAACCACGGACTGGCTTTGGTGCTCAGCCAGCACAAACAGAGCCTGACGTGGCTGTCCCACTCATGGGCCTCCCTGGCCGATGTGGCTGGGGAGCATGGGGAGGAGGGTCCAGCCAGGGCTAGAGATGTCGTCCTTTCTTGCAGGGGAAGAGAAAATGGCTGTTGAATCAGATGGGGACAGATCTCCCTTCCTGACCTCTGCTGGGCAGGGAGCCCAGCTGGGGTGAAGTCCAGCTGGTCCTGCTCTCGGCCTGCACAACGTGGACTCGCTTGTCAGGGGGGTTGTGGTTGCAACGAGTGGGGCTGGTCTGGATGCCCTCCCAGAGCCCTGTCAATTCTAGCAGCCTGCCGTGCCAGGTGGCCATTAGGGGAAAAGTCATGGATTGGAATTAATCGTCTGGGTGAGTTGCTCAGAGAAAGAAGAGCAAGGAAGCCATTGTGCCTTTTAATAATGGAGTTGGAATGATACAGCTTAGGTCCAAGGACTATTAATCACATCATTTAATTAATTAATTAATTTCATTTATTATAGCTGCCCAACCCAGCTTCAATAGACTCTGGATGTTTTACAAAACCAAAGAAATCCATAGAAAAAGATAAAACCACAAACTAAAATCATTGAAAAATGACATTAATTCAACAAACCAAAACCAATAAGAGATGGACTCCTAGCCTGGGACTAAGGATGATGAGCCTGTCATTGCAGCCCTTCATGGCATGCCAGCAAGCAGGAGACTACAATAAACCATCATCCTCAGCCCATGCAGGCCAGGTAGCATCATCAGGACAGTCTGAAGGGTAAAACAAGTCGAAATAGTTGCTGCAGCAGCACAACTGAAGCAAAGCAGTTGGGTTTTCAGTCCTACGGTGTGGCTGTCATGTTGACTTTTTTTGACATGTGTACCATCCTGACTTTGCCACTCTGCCTCTTCTGAAGTGTGAGAGCAAACAGGTCAAACGCCCCCCCCCCACTTCTGCCTGCTGCAAACCACCCACTCTGACCACCAGCTTGTGCTTACTCTTCCCAGCAGATCTCCAGAAAGTGATTAACTGGGTTTATATAGCTGAGTTGGGGGGACTGGCTGTGCTGCAGCCCCTGGTCCACTTGTCTTGGCACTTCTTCATCCTGAGCACAGAGCCAGGCGAAGATCAACAGGGCTGTCTCACCGTTCATAACACACTTTGTCTTCCATTGCGGGGCTGTTTATCCAAGCCTGTCCCAGCAGCTACACTGGGGGTGGGAGGAATAGGAGGGCTGGGTGGCTCCCCAGATTCAACATGGGAAAGGGGTGCAACCATGTGTCCTGCCTTCACATCAAAGCTGGACAAAATGGTTATATTTTTAGGCTAACTGCCCCCACCATTTCAATTTGGAGCTAAGGGAGCAGGATTTTCTCTTTTTTAGCACTTCCTGCCTGTGCTCATCCCTCTGGCCTTTCTCCCCACCCCCAAAGTCCACAAGAGGCAGCCTCTTGCCACAGCCATCCCGTGTCTGGGACCCCCGAGGGAGGCTCATCTTTGGAGCAGCATTGATGTGAAAAATGCCCTCGGGCTGGGAAATGGGAGCAGCCCAGCTGGCAATCCAGGTGAGATTCAAAGGAAGCCAAAATACCTTTTAGAGGGACAGCCCAGTACACCCCCTCCCCTCCTGAGGACCACTTGGATCAAGGGCTAGTTGGGCCCTCATGCCTGTGAGGACCCCACCCCAAGGGAGCCGCTGGCAGAGCCCGGAAGCTAGAGCTCCAGGGCAGAAAAGAGCAGCATCTCAGCCAAACTGGCTGGGGCTGCAGGCATAGCCTCCCCCACCCCGAGAAAGAGCCACGGCTCGGGTAGGAATGGCTTTTGATGCCACGGAGAGGCCTTGGCGCCACCCTCAAGGCTCACTTGCAATCTGCTGGGTGGCTCCAGGACTCCTGCCTGCCACTCCAGGAGTCCTGGGCTGTGAAGAGGGGCTTTGCTCCGAATAGTTTATGCCTCCCCACTTCCTGCAAAGAAGAGCACGCATATCCTGAAACATACTTCCCGGGAAGCATTGCCAAGCAAAATCCTTGGAATTCATTTGCAAATAGTCCAGATGCAGCCTTCTCCCCTGAGCAATACCCAAGAGCACCGAAGGAAACAGGGTCCAGGGCCACAAAGTGCATCTGAAAAGGGAGGCATGCAATCCATGCCCCTCTCCCCCATCCTGAGCCACCCCAGCCTCAAATGGCTGCCTTTCTCCATCTGACGGATTGACCCCTAATTAATCTGCCTGCCCCAGGTTTGGGCTGGCAAGAGCCCAGAAGGAGCCACAGAGCTGCAACCAAGAAGTGGCCGCATCTTTGGGCAGCCTCTCCCGGCTAAGCGGCTGCCCCACGGCTGATGTGCTGAGACTGGTGGGCCACTTTCCTTTAATGTGCATTTTGGCAGGCTGGATTTATTTCACACAGACTTCTAGGCGATGTAAATCATTTCTAGAGGTAGCAAAATATTTCCTGAATCTTCTCCCCACCTCCCGCCCCATAGATGAGCGTGTGGTGAACAAATGGAGAAACAAATGCTGCTGCCCCAAAGGGCGGGAGGGGAGCATCCGAGGGGGGGTGCCCCTGGACAAAAGATTCAGGTGCCCTGGAAGCTCCAAATGAGACCCTCGTTTTCCCTAGTAGGTGTCCTGCACAAGGTGGGAGTCCCTCTGAAGGTCTCCCGACTGATGTGCAAACTCCGGGGCTAGGAGAGTGCAGAGCCTCACGCTGATTCCCTACCTTCTTCTACAGTGGTAAATAAGCAGCAGGAGAAACAACACACACACACACACACACACACACACACACACACACACACACACACACACACAAAAGGAACATTTTTGAGATACCCAGGATAGAAGCAGCTCTTCCCAACTCTGCTTCTGAACAGGATTGTTTAGAAAAGTTGTCCTTTCAGACTGACAAGTGAGCCCACTGCATGAAGGAAGCCAGTCGGCTCTTTTCTGCCTCACTGTTTTTCTTTCCAAAAAGTGAGAAAGGTGATCTGTGCCTGGATGAAAGTCTGGCCAGAGAGCCAGGACACCCGATTAGAGGCTCTAATTAGCTATAAATCACTTGTCAGGCCAGCCCAGGGAGGCGAAGCCAAGAGAAGGTCGATGTGGGGGAGAGAAGCGGGGACCCCAAGAAAAACACCCAGGGAGGGGGAGGGGAATCAAGGAGTAAATCACTTTTTTCATCCTTTCCCACTTTTGTTTTGTAAATGCCTTCCCAGATTCTCCCTGGGATGTTTGGAAGAGGACTGTTCCGCTTATCATCACCAAAAATGGAGCTCTGCAAAGCAAAATCTGAGAATCTGTGAGAGTGAAGCCTCTGCAGCACCCAGGAAGAAAAGAGTTTGATTCCCACCTGACCATCCTCTGCCCCTTGCTTGATCTTCCTCCTGGGCCACCTTCCTCCTCTGGAGGCTCAGCACCAACTCAACCCCCATTTTTAAGTCTCCAGAATCAAGGTCCCCTTAAAACAGACCTGGGTGGCAATTTTGCCTCTTCCGGTTCTACCACGCAGGAGGCTTGCCCATCTGGCTTCACATAGCCTCACTGGCAGGAGCTCCCGGCCCCTCCAAATGTGCTAAGTTATAATGCCAGGCACCCCATCTGTCACAACCAACAACCCACGGAGGAGGACGCCCCGGCCCAGAAGAGGAATTAGCAGAAAACCTTTTCTTCCTCCTACATAAAACAAGCAGCTGGAAACCTCAGTTCTCAAGTGGAGGACCAAGGCCAGAGCTCTCCCCCCAGAAAGACTGCCTGGCACTCTGCAAGGCTGGACCAGCAGCCCTACCTCCCTTTTGCTGTCCGGATGCCAGGGCAACCACCTTGCCCCTCTGTAGACATCTATAGGAGGAAAGATACCAGAAGAAGGTGGGACCTCAAGAGATGCTTCAAGACACATGGAGAGATTCTGAGCTGCAGCTGAGGAGTCAGTGATGAAAAAAGAAGGGGAGCACTAATGTTGGTCCCCCCAGTTAAAATGAACAGTTAAATAGAAAGAATAACAAAGTAGGAAGGGACCTTGGAGGTCTTCTAGCAGGGGGTTGCCCCTGCTCAAGCAGGAAACCTATACCATTTCAGACAAAAGAATTAAGCAAACGTGGTAGACATCCAGAGGAAAGTGTATCCACAGCCCCACACCACAGTGATGTCCAGAGGACTTACAAGCTGCTTTGGCAAAGTTCACTGCGGCCACAATCTACCTAAAACACACCTCTCACTGAGGTCAATGCATCCCTTCTCTGGAATCTGGTCGGTGATTTACAACGGGTGTTAAAAAAATTACTGCAAACTAACTGAAGGATCTATTTTTAACATGAATGTGGATAATTGATCAAAACGATCTGCAGGGCTACAAAAAGACTTTTAAATCTGCTTAGCCTAGCTATTCCTTAATTTTGAAAAGAAGTGGGAAATGAATAAATAAATGTAGAAATTCAATTTGAAAGTAAAATGATATTTTCAGCAAATAGGAATAAAAACACCCCATATATAACCATCTTATTTTTAACTCTTTTAACTTCAACTGTGATTATTTTTTCCAAGTCTGAAGCATTGAATTGCCTTTTAAAGCATTTCAGGATTAGAGAACAAGGAAACTTTGATCTTAGGCTATGATCTAGTGCAGTGGTTCTCAACCTTTCTAATGCCGCAACCCCATAATACAGTTCCCCGTGTTGTGGTGACCCCCAACCACTTATACATCACCGGGTGCCAGGGGCGTGGCCAAAGAAAAGGGGGAAAAAATGGCAGACAGCCTTGTTTGGCGACCCCCATGAAATGGTCATTGGGGTCCCGACCCACAGGTTGAGAACCACTGATCTAGTGGGATCATCTCTTGCAAAATTTCACCCAATTGAAATCAGCTTGAAATCCGTGCCAGGAGTCTTTCCAGAAGATCATGCCCAACATCATCAAGTAATATAAACAGGAATTCACAGCCAGAAAATTGCAAACTTCAACCCGCCAATCGAACTTCAATTCGGGGTAAATTATCTGAACCTTTGAAAAATTCCAAGTCTGCCTCATGTATACATAAATACATAAAACAAAGACTTTGGACCTCAGGATGAACCTTGAAAGTGATGAAAAGCAAAAAAAAAAAAAAAAAAAAAGAGCATTTCCCTGATCAGTCTCTGCATTATATTTTCTTAAGAAGGAGCTCAGCGAAGGAGGACTTCTTCCAAATTTGCCAGACTTGACTGGATTGCATCTCCTACAGGAATGCTAAAGGAAAAGCCCAAGGGGTCCAATGACCGGTTTAAACAGAAAACAAGAGAAAACATTTGCAGCTTTATTTGGAAAGAACTGGGTTTGGACAAAGGAACTAGTAAGTTCCTCTAAGACTCATCTGGAACAACTGACATTTAGAAAGAAAGAAAGAAAATCTTGGAAACAGAAAAATCTGATGCAGTAAGTTAAAAGGAAGGCTGGGTGACTTCAAATTATGGTGTGGGTCTCCCTCTCTGATTCAGCATCGCATCAACTACTCGCGCACGGACTCCAAAGAAGCTCTGGTGGGAACTGCAGCGGAGAAGATCCCTCTGAAGGCTGCTCCGATTTGCCAGCAGCCAAAAGGTTTCCCGGAAAGAAGTAAAAAAGGCCACTTACTTTGGTGTACTTAATTTCCAGGTTGAGGGTGGGCGAGGGCAGCAAGTGCAGAGAAGCCATCAGAGCCGCCGGATCCGCCTTCATTCCAGCAGGCATCTCAATTTTGCTTGAAGTCATCGCGTCTCCCACCTCTGTCTCTTCCAGCTCTTTCCAGTTCTGTCCCCGTTATCTGGCTGAAGATGATGATGACGGGGGGGGGGGAGGAGAGAGAGACAGAGAGACAGCGAGAGAGCGAGGCAGAGAGACAGAGAGAGTTGATCTACGTTATTCCCCGTCCCCCAAGACGAGTGCTGAAGATGTGGCCGCTCTCCTCTAGGCAGGTGTTAAGGCAGCCGCTTCTTATATAGGCCCCGAGGGCAGGGCCAAAGAGGCCGGACCGTCCTACCTAGAACGGAGGCTCTCCGTTTACACGAGTCCCTCTGCTCCCCACCCACCCCGGCCTTGGAGGGCGCTCAAAAGGCAACAGGTCTTCCTCCCGGCTGGCAGTCGTCCAGGCAGCGTCCCTCTCTTCTCCAGGGCTTCCTCGGATGCCCGTATGGGAGGAAGGGGAGAGCGAGGAAGGTGCAACGGGGGCTCCTGATGGGCAGGGAGGAGAGCAGAGAAAAGAGAACGCTTTCTCGGGATAATGAAAGGAGAATTAGCACCCGGGTCTTCCACGCAGCGCAGCCGAAAGCCAGCCGGAGACGGGCAGAGGCTGCAGAAGGGGAAGGGGCTTCCTACAAGCCGTCTAATTAAGCACCCGTTGCGGGTGGGGGAGGAAAGTCATCAAGATGTCAGACCCAGAAAATCTATCCGAGGGTGCAACTGCGCTCTCAATGCAGCTGGTGGCTGTGCAAAATTCTGGTGCGGCTCTTGTATGGATCTCCCATGGCCGTCTCCACCAAGCGAGTGCTGGAATTCAGCCTCAGTTTCCTCTCTGAAAATGGGAAGATCCCATGGGAACAAATGTGGAGTTGAGAATAAACGAAGGGACAAAGAGAGGAAATCAGGTTTTCTTCCCCTTTGCACCCCAGAAAGGGGAAAAGACACCCTTGCCCGAGCTTGCAGGAACGACCCCTAGCTCTGGGCCTGCAGAGCAAATGGGTCTGCTTGAAGGTGCCTCGGGCAGCGGGGGCAACGGAGAAGAGCAGAAATGGCCGACACCCAGAGGAGGGGCGGCCTCTTGGCAGTGGGGGCAAAGGCCCAGGCAGCGCCAGGATCGGGGCGAAGGAGCCCTGCTGTTTGCACCCCATTCTGCAGGGAGCAAACTTGTCCCCTCAGGCTCAGGAGGGGGGCAGTTGCAGGGAAGCCCCTTGGCCTTCTGCCCCAACCGGGGGGGGGGCTTCTGAATCTCGCTGGCCTCTGCTCCTGGCTTCCCTACGAGGGCCGTTTTATCTTGAGAATCGCCAAGCGGCCTCCAGCGTTCGACGTCTCCCTGCATGAAAAGACAGAGAAACTCTCCTCCATGGTCCCCACCCTGTAGAAGGCTCTTGCCCGCCGTGGGTGCCCGCTTGCCAGCGAGCCAAAGGTCTTGGGGGCCACCGGCTCGGGCCCCTGGAAGATTTGCCTGGCCCAGGTGGACGAGGCCGCCCGGCCCGGCCCGGCCCGGCCCAGCCTAGCCTTCCCGAACCTGGACGCAGCGCCACCCGCGGCATCTCCTGCGCGTTTGCTGCCCTCTGCTGGACATGGATGGAAGTGGCCTTTCTCTCGCGTTGGTCGGCGACCTGGTCTCAGCGGGGTGCCTTCCTCTGCGAGGCTCTCCAGCTTTTCCGCCGTCTGGGGTGGGGGGCTGAGGAACAAGACAACAAGATTTGCAGAGGGGATGAAGATCATTTCATTAACTTGGAAGAGAAGTGATGAACACCGCGAAGGAAGGAAAGAAGGAAGAAACTCATTCAGGGGACATTTGAGGGAGGATCTGACAAATAGTAAAATGAAGCCCCCCCCGCTTCAAAGGCAGTCTAACTTTGAATGGCAGATGGAACGTCCATCTCCATCTTAGATCGGGCAAAATAGTTCCTACATCCCGGTGCTTCTTATATTCTCTTATGCTTCGGTATTTCAGCTTTGGGTATTATCCCTCATTAATTGCTTTCCAAGGTGACTTGTGATTTAATTGTAGGGCCAAGAAAGGACCCCTCTGGCCTCCCTTCCGCGCGTTAATTGAATCAATTCTTTAAGTGCCTCTGAACCCGGGGAGATTTCGGAGCAAGCAATTTCTGGCTGCAAATGACAGCTGCGTGGGAGAGCCAGAGGCGCGGCCGATCGGGGCTTTCCCCGGCCCAAATGTCGCTCCTCCGGAACTTTCTTGAAGGAGAAGCAGCATCTCCGGGGGAGTCTGCCCCTGCTTGAGCAAGTTGACCCTGCCCTGCCAGCCTGGGCGCGCGCCCCCCTTCCAGGCTCCGGGCCTACTCGGGCAGCAGCAGCTCCCGGGTTCCGCAGCTCCCGTTCTCCCGGCGCTTGTCGGAGCGCAAGGCTGCCGACAACACTAGACAGAGGCCAGGCAGGCGCAAGCCGGCCGACAGAAGCCACGCGCGTCGGGGGGACTTCTTAGGACGCGGTTTCAGGCTGGGGGGGGGGACGAGGCGGGGCGAGGCTGGGAGTTCTGCCTGCGGAGAGGCCCGGGACCTCTTTCCCCGCCGTCGAGAGTCTGGACGACGGGGGAGGATTTCCCCAAAGTGCCCCCACTCCGCCACCAGCCGAGGCTGCTCGGGGCGGACCCCTGATCGGTCAGGCCCAGCAAAGCTCTTCCGAGGGGGGCTATTGGCGCGTCGGCGCAGAGCCCCCTTGAGCGAAGGGCTCCGCGGCCAGCACCATGGAGAGCTCCACCGGTCTGGCCGCCCAGGCTCCCTCGGGGGATGAGGGAGGCAAAGGGAGGCGGCCCCGGGCACAGGCGGCTCCTCCGGTCCCCCCCACCCCGCCTTCAGATGGCCTGGCGAGCAGAGGACGCCCATGGGCACACCAGGGAGGAGGAGGAGGAGGAGATGACACCTGGGGATTCCTGCCTCTGCCAGAGAGAGGGGGCCAGGGGTTCCCCCATTGCCCTCCTTTGGGGAGCAGCCCCAGCAACCCACAAGCCCTCTCGGGGGGGGGGCGCTGAAAGGTCAGCACAGGCCATTTTAGCTCTCTCCCTCTCCTCCCCCAGCATCTCCAGCGCCCTCTGGAAATCATGTCCCCACATCTGATGGGAGCTTCCCCTCCATCTGCACGTCAGGATCTCAAGGAGAGTTGAGAAGGCCAAGCTGGCTTTGCAACTCCTGCTTCTTGGTTTCTTCTCCCCTCACCCCCCCCAAAGGACGTGTTACAAGTACATCTGACAAAGAACGTAGGGAGATACCTGTTTATGGAGTCCAGGATGGTCACTTGAGGTAAGCTTTGCTTTTTCTTTGCCCTTCAAACATGAAAGATTGATAGTGCTAAGAACTTCTCATGAGGCAGGGAGTTCCAGAGGCCAGAGTCTGAGCAGAAAAAGCACTGGTCCTTTTGCCCTCAGGATGGACTGGGGCCTGAAGAGCACCTTCCCAGCCCCAGAGGGAGCCCTCGCATGCCATGGCCACTACAGCCAGGGCCACACTGCTGCTTGGCAATGCCTTGCTGCTTCTTCCATTTTCAGCTCTACTTTACTTCCTCCTCATTCGTCCCCCCCAAATTTACTCTCAGAGAAATGCATCAAACCTGGAAATGGGGTGACCTTTTGGCTAATGGACACTGTCTAATTGAGCAGATGCCATTAACCATTGTACTCCCTGAAAATCCCATTCTCCCCCCCCCCATTCATCATTGCTAATGCTCCCTTTTCTTCTCCCACTTACATTTTTCATTTTTACCCTTTCAACCAAAGGAATAAGTCTTCCATCTAATTAGGCAAAGATACATATTCAATTAATACAGTCATTATGCCTTAATGAATACTGGTGAAGGCAGCCAAGGCTTCTGCTGGCAAGGCCCCATTTCTTTGCCCTGATTCCCTCTTCCAGCAATAGGGAGGAGGCAGGGCATGGACGACCCCCCATTGTGCCACTGAGGGCCAGGCACTGGCCATGCCTGACCTCCCCCACAAGGCCGGTTGGGGCAAAAGAGGCACCTCTCTGGCCAGGCCAGTGGAAGGGGCTGAGCCACCCAAGGCCAGGGGCAGGAAAGAAGACTCAGTTTCCTCTCTGGCAGCAGCAGCAGTGCCTGGCATGTAGGCCCAAGGGCGATGGGGGGGGGGAATAGCTCTTTGGCTCTTTTCCCCTGCAGTTGTTGTTCCAGGAAATGCGGCAGGGTCACAAAGGCAGGACGTTTCCTTTTGTTTCGTTTATCCCTCACGGCCGGCTTCCTTTGACACCAGCCCAGCAACCGGGGGCAAACTGCAAACTGGAGCAAACAGAACAAGCCCAGCAGTATCTGCACTTCCATCATGAAAAACATGAAAATTAAACTTTTGCACATGCCCTGCACTCCCACCCCGTGCACAAAAGGAAAGTGAAGCTCCCCAAAAGGGAATAAAATTGCTCCCCTTTCTGGCATGTTGTGTGGGGAAATTCCCACAGCAACACGGTGGGAGTGCAGGAAGGCAGGAGCGCATCTGGAGGTGCTTGGGACTTGCAGAGCCGTCGATCACTGAGGATTCAAATACAGCTGCTGCAGCCTTCGGACCCCGCGGCCCCCAGCTGCCAAAGTTTCCTTGGGTCTGCTTGGAATTACCCCTCTCCCAGCCAGATGCAGGGACCCTTGGTCTTTAGCCAACTGGACCACCGCAGCCTCCATGCTGGAGCTGGACCACTCTGTGCCTCTGGCGAACTGTGAGGAAAGGCTGAGTGAAACCTCACATAAATGGACAGCAGACTCACCACTGAACTTTATTTTTGGAGGCCTGCAGTGAGTCACGAGAAGCTGCTTTGCTTGCCTTCCAAGTGGGAAAAAGTCCCATTTCTGGAGCTGTTTATTTAGCCAAGAAAAATCAATGTTGATCAAAGAAGTTACGAAACCATCCTTGTCACAAGGACATAGAAAACATGGCTTCTCCCCTTCTCCGCATCTAGAATAAAGGGTTCATTGATGAAACCGTTGAGAGAAGTTTCAGGAACAAAAGGAGATGAGGCAGTGCAGAATTCACCTATAGAACTCCCTGCCACAAGATGTGGCAATGGCTAAGGGAAGCGTGCAGATTGCTGGCAGAGAATCAGCCTCTTGTGGCTTCCTGCTGGGAGGTTCATGCTTTGGGGCCAGAGAAATGGGTCTAAATGTTCTCACCAGGGCAAGGAGACAGCCTGTGCCCCAAGCCAGGAGTGGAACCTGCGGCTTAAGTGTGCCTGAACACATCTCTTGGCAGCCTCGAAGGGCTCTGTGGCACCAGCCAATCACCAGCCGGCCTGTGGCAGCTATATAAAGACAGGCTTCCTTTCTCCACTCTCCTTTTTCTCCTGCACCTTCACAGGGTTTAGCCACCACAATCGTGTGTGTGTGTGTGTGTGTGTGTGTGTGTGTGTGTTATTTGTGCAATTGTGCTGCAAGTGAGGGGCTGCCCTGCCTTATCTCTGGCCTGATATAAATAGCCTGGCGCATGCCGGGAAGGCAGCACTGGATGGGGTCTCTTGAAGAGTGATCCGGGAAGGCAAAGGGAGGCCCAGACACCCCCAGGCTGGTGAGAACCGCAGTTGTGGGGCTCTCTGCCTTCCTTGGATGAGGAGTGGGCTGAAGCTCAAGAGAGCAAGAGGGACACACATTTGACCGCACATTTTCCAAGTCAGAACAAACAAGAAGAGGAGACGCCAGGATGACAAAGAAAGCAGGAAAGAGCCTGAAAGAAAAAGTGGCCCTGAAGAACCACCTGCTGAAGGAAGCGCTGGCCGAACTGGGGACCTTCGTCTTGGTTGTAAGTAGGGCCCCTTCCCTCCCTCCCATGTGCGAGGTTGGGTGCTGGAAATGTTGCTCAGAAATTAATGTACACAGAAATTGCTGTTGCAGCTTGTTGGGTGGGCACTAGTTTGGCCAGCCTTGTGAAGAAGACCTGAGCCTGTTTCTATCCCAGGCCTCCGACTGTCTTGGGGCACTTCTGCTACTCAGAGTGCATTCTCTCTGCATCAGGGCTGATCCCCGGGGTGAGACGTGATCCAGCTTACAAATCAGAAAGAGAGGGAGGGAAATACGAACAAGGGGATGATGTGCCCAGGCCAGTTCCAGCTCTGGTGTAAAATTCGGTCCCTGCCCTATTGAGAGGAGCCATCCCATCAGGAACCACGACGGACCATTTACAGCCCCGGGTGCCAATGCAGCACCCCTTTTTTCTCACGTCCATCAGCAACGGATGTTAGACATTCTTGCAAACCAGGAAAGATAAACCACAACATCCCTGGGGTGTCTGAGGGGTTGGTTGAACTGCTCATTAATCAACTATCAGACAGCAGAAAGCTAGACTGGCATAGACTTGGCTGTTACCATGACCCACCTCTCCTGTCTCTGTTCTCAGCTGCTGCCAGGCCTGGCCTCTCATTCAAGGTGACAAAAGCAGCTGGGCTCTGTGCTTGAGTTGCCCTTGGCAAGGTCAGCCCAAGAGGCAGACACGGGACTTGCTCAGGGATGCAGTTACCATCCAGACTGTGCCATGGCTCCATGAAGACAGGGTCCCTTCTGGAGACCTTGCTCAAGACAGGATCCTGCTTGGCTCCTTGGGAGGACCGGAGTTGCAATGCAAGCTCCTTGGAATAAAGAGTGCCTCCTATTCTAAGCTAATCCAGACTTTTCTGAGAGGCAGAGTTTGTAGCTCTGCATATTTCTACATTTCACTTAACTACTCATAAAATGAAGCAGCCAAAGTGCCAGGGAGCAGTCCACCCTTTGAGATTTCTGTTTACATTAGGATCTCATCCCAGCAACGGACAAGGCCACAGCCAGGAAAGGGTGAAGCTGCAGGCTTGATTCTGACCTTTGTTTAAAGGCATTTATTTGCTTTACTAATGTGTGAGAGGTTTTCCCTTTCAACCTTGCAGTTGGGGGTAGAGCAAGATGGGTGGGCTCAGAGCTGCACCCATGACAGGATCAAGGAGGAGACCCATCTGGACGAGTCTCAAAATCCAGGCTGTGGAAGCCCCCTTTGGCCTGTGGCAGAGGCTGGCTTCCCCTTGGAGTAAGCCTCTGTCTTCAGAGACCACAACCTGAGAGTCAGGGAGAATCCGGTGGTTTTAACAGGACAACTGATTTGCAGCTAAGCCGGTGGCTGAAGACGCATCTCTTGGTGGGACTTGTCTTTCCAAGCAGCCATCCTCCTCTCCCCCAGCCAGCCCCCCCACCCCCACCCTATGCCACCTGAAACAAATGCAGACCATGCTTGTGCAAAGCACTTCACAAGCTTCTTTGCCCCCTTGAAGAATCCATGTTCAATTCCACAATCAGCTCCGAGCAAGAACTGCCTAGGTCAAAAGATGATTTCACGCTGGAAAATATGGATGGGGGGGAGTTCCTGCCCCTTGCAGACCTTGCTCTGCCCAACTGGTACCCGAGTTCTTGTCTTGGGTTCTCAAAGGGCCAGAACTTGATTCTGTAGCCTGGTCTCTTCGGTCTTCAGAGCTGCCTCTTTGGGGAGCCTCTTTCCAGGCCAATCCTTTCCCAGACATCTACTTAGCTCTTTCCAGCACAGGTGACCCCCAACAACCCCTACCCCAAACAGGCAGCAGGAGACACAGGGGCTGTGTAGTCAGAGTCAAAGGTTAGCCAAGCAGAGGCAAGTTTGTTTTCCTTTACCGGCTGCCCCATGTCCAGGAAGAGAAAAGGGGGAGGGGTTGGGTGACTTTCTGAGGAGGAGCCCAGGAAGATGGACCCCAGAAGGGACTGATGTCAGCAGAAGGCCTCCGGACCCACACCAGCTACGGCGCTGGGTCTTTCCATTGGGATGGCACCTGGCTGGCAGACGCTTCCCCTACACGCTGGGCTGGAGGCTTAATACTTGCTCTATCCGATGCCTCTTTGATGGCAGCTTGGTGCCGTTGTTTGCTCCTCATTTTTGGTGATTTCACCCTTGCAGGTTCTGTATTAACTTGTTGCCCAACGCAACATTCTCCTCTGCTCAGTTCCTCCTGCAGGTGGGCTTGTTGTGAGAGCAATGACAGATCATGTGTGGGTGGTGGGCGGACGCAAAGCGGATTTAATGCCTGTTTGATTTGATGCCTCTTTGCTAACAGCTTGGGGCCCTCAGGTGTTTTCTACTCGTGGAAAGCCTGAGTTTTGGTGATTCCACCATTTGGAGAGTTCTGTTTTAACTTGTTTCTCAAGACAAATCGAGGCAGGAGAAAGAGAGGGAACACACCACTGCCATGCCCGAAAGGAACCTGCTGATGCTCGGATGGTGCACCTGCCCAAGAATACGTCGCTTGCCCAATGTCCAGCTTTCTTTTCCCCTCTCTTGGTTTCTTCTCAGTCCAGAGAGAAATCCGTCCCTCCCAGCAGCTTCTTCTGTCGCGGCTCCTTTTTGCTTGGCGCCCCAGTCTCTGCTCTCTGGCCCATTCCATGGCTGGCTCCAGGTTCAATTAAAGGGAGGGATGGGATGGCCCAGGGAGTGCTGCAAGAAATCTCTTCTTGGCATCAGAAGCCTTGAGACACAACCCCAAGGCTGGCTTGGCACCAGCTTTTATACAATCAGGGTGGAATGCAGATGTACAACTTTCCTTTGGAATCCCAGAAGACACAGGAATATCTGCCTAGAAAAGATGGCTCAGGCCACTGAAAGGCATTATAGCCATCAGCAGCACCATCACCTCCCTTTTAGTGCCCCCTCCCCACCTGACCACTTGATACTTGCTCAGAAAGTCCTGAAGATCCAATGGCCACAGTGGTGGCCATGGGCTTGGAGGGGGGGGCACGTGTCCTTGGGTAGTTCCTGTCGCTTATCTCCCTCAAGGTCACCTTCCTTACTCTCTGCAACTCCAGACAGCCACATTTTCGACTAGATGAGTTGTGGCCATCAGAGGCCATCACCTCACTTGCAGGCAAACTTTTTTTTGCATCCTGGGAAGTTCCAAATTTCATGAAGGGCTGAGATAGTGTTCTGCTCTCTCACACACAAACCCTTTCCTTCGTCTGAGATCCTGCTCCCCAACACTGGCTTGAAGGGCAGTGGCACCTTCCTTTCCCGCAATGCCCCCAAGGCCTCTTGGTCTGCAGGGACCCGGTGGGGCAGGAGCTGAGGCAGTTTGGGAGGGGGCAGCCAGCCCAGCTGCCTGGCAACTGATGCTGGGTGATCCTGGGTGAGGAAAGGGAAAATGCTTGTAGGGGAAGCTCTCCCTTTCCTACCCAAGGAGCCCACTACCAATCAGGCTGCTGTTTTTATACAGTGGAGCAGGGGAAAGAAAAGTAAAAGAATTGCTGATTGGTTACAAGGTTACAAAGTTACATGACAGTCACACACCTACATAAGGCAAAGCCATCCCATAATACATACTAGTTACTCCTACCTCATTACCATACATTGGCAAGTCAGCTATCCTGGGTGTGTTGTTTATTGTGCTAACGATAAACTCTGTTCCCCCCAGGACCCTTGTCCGGGTGCCAGTCACCTTCCTTGCTCGCCAGGAGGGGCTCCCTTGCCAGGACAGAGTCAGAGGCGCCTCCGGACAGTCTGTCTTATGCAGCAGCCCTTTGCCTCCTGCAGGGTTGTGCGGGAGCCCTCTGGCTCTCACTGGCTGCGGTTAAAAGAAATGTTACTTTTTGCAGAAAAGATTGTCTGGGCAGCAAGTAAATCAGATAAATAAATTGATAAAGTCGATCTATAGCTTACAAAAGCCTCTAGTTACTTATTTATAATTAACTTGTCTAGCAGAGCCTGTTCAAAATGCCCCAGAAGTTCCTCCCCTCCCTTCTTCTTGGGGCGCCTTGAGGGGCAGGGGGGAAATGCTCTGGAGAAAGCACAGAGGCCTCCATTTCCTTCTAAATCATTTTTTTCCTTCCAGAGGTCCTGACTGAAAAGGTTCTGAGTAGCCCCCCTCTTCTCAAAAGAGCTTTCAGGCTGACAAAATAGGCATGTTTAAACTGTAGGCTCCACACCCCATTTTGCCTAATGGCTCCCAAATGATTTAATCATTGTGACTGATTAAAAGAGAAAGAATTTAACCACAATATGGATAAAAGGTCTAAATATAAGTCCATTCCATAAAACCCCAAATCTTTTCTGCAAGCAACCACTGCAGTGCCGGAGAATCTGGCCCTTTTGTTCACAGAACCATTAATCTTGAGCCTTCCTGTTAAACAAAAGGGGGTTTTCATCCAACAAATATTTGTCTGACACAAACTATGCACAAAAATTATGGCACATCAGAGCCATAAGCAAAGATATGCAAAAGGCCCTATGTAGTCTTAAAAGAATGACAAATTGCCTCTCTCTCTCTCTCTCTCTCTCTCTCTCTCTCTCTCTCTCTCTCACACACACACACACACACACACACACACACACAGAGAGAGAGAGAGAGAGAGAGAGAGAGAGAGAGAGAGAGAGAGAGAGAGAGAAATACACTTTAGTCCAGGGCAAGATGTTCAGATGATGCCACCTGGAAAGAATCCGCTTCTAGGGATCCGGGGCCTGTTTCCCACAGAAACAAGCAGGGGGGACCTCTGGTGGGTGGGAGATACAAGCTGTCTCTGGCTGACGATAATTTGGTTTTGAGTGGTGTAAAAATGCATCTCAGCCACAAAGAACTCTGCACAGTCTTTGCAACAAACAACAAACAGCTCCAGGAGGGTCTTTGTACCACCTGGGCGAAAAGGTGAAGGGCCCCCAGAAATGGGAAGGCCTAACTGCTCAGCTGGTGGGAAGCAGTTTTTCTCACCCTTTTCTTTCTGAAACCACAGGCCCTGGGCTGTGGCTGCGTGGCACAAACGGTCCTGAGCAGAGGGGTCCTGGGAGGAGCCCTGATGATCTCTGTTGGCTTCGCCATGGCCGTCACCGTTGCCATCTACGTGGCCGGGGGCATCTCTGGTAAGCCGGCATTTGCCACCCATCGGTTTGGGAAAAGGAGGGGTGGGCGGCTGCCTCATTCTTGCAGCTGGAGCTTCAGCCCCTTGCTCAGAAGGTCAGCCCTTCCTTCCTCTGAGAGTCCCGAGGGCAGCAAAGGGTGGGGAGCCTCCTCCAGCCCGCACACAGATGATCAGCCTTCAGATGTGCTAGTCTCAGGTTGGGGAAAGCAAGTCTGGCACACCAAGGACAAAGCGGCTTCAGAGGGCATCTCATAAAGGCTGCAAGTGGGCCTCGGGAAAGTCTCTGGTGCAAAGAGCGGTTGTGTCTGTGAGCTAAGAGGTGTATTGTGGCACAACGGAAGCAGATGAGGAGAGATTTCAAGCTGGGATCTTTCAAAATGTCTGCCCTCTGTTTTCTCGCCTTTTGCAAAGAGATGCGGAGACATGAGCATGCCAGACCAAACTGGGGGGGGGGAAGTTCCATTAGCACATGGTTTTCTTATCAGAGAGAAAGGAATATGGCCCTGCAAAGGAACCCTGGGAAAACAGCCCCCCCCCAGCACAAGACCTAGTTATGCCTGCAAGCCAAGAAACTTTTGGGGTCAGAGCCTCTTTCGGAGGGGGAGAAGGGGCCTCCAGGGCTCAGCTGGAGGAGCCCCTGCTTGGGTCTGCCTTCTTCGGAGCTCCAGAACTTGTGGGAAATGACATTGGATACCCACATTCGGGGGGGGGGTGTTGCCAAAACTCCCGTCCCATGATTGGAAGCCTGAGGCAGTGATCTTGAACCCGATTCCAAAAGCCCTGTTTTGTTCCTCGGCCGTGACCCCCGTCTGCCCAAACTGAGTCTCTGGTGATCCGCAGCAAGTACTGCTTCTCTCTTATTCATCCATGGATGGTCTTCTGAAATAAACCATTAACCTTCACCCAGGACTTAAAGGATATAAATAATTGGATCCCATAATCAGGCCTTAAAAGAGACAATGAAAATGTCACCTCTTGAGGGCTTCATATCTCAAGTGACAGATACATATTCCGGTCAAACAGTCATCCCCAGTGCTCCCCCAAGGCAACCTTCATCGGAGCATGTCAGAAGTGCAGTGATTTATCTGCTATTGCTTGCCAAGTGCCATTCCAAAGGGTATTGAGGAAATTGGGTGATGGGATGCTCTCCACCTCAGACCTCCCCCCTGGAAACCAGGCTGTCAGGAGAAGTCCTAGAGAGCCCCCCGGCAAGCGCCCGCCCGCCCACCCACCCATGGCCCAGGCAACTGCTGGGGGATGGTCCAGCCTGGGTTCTACGACGAGACCTCCAGGATTGCCCTGCCTGTCCTGGGATGGGGGCTCGGCGGAGCCCACATTCCCAGGAGACCCAACCCAAGGATCATCTCCGTGGCAGCTCATGCTGAGCAGCCTGGAGAAGTGATCCCAGGGACCAAGAGGGGGGCATCCACCAGCCTCTTTCTCTCTTCCTCGTCTCCAGGGGGTCACATCAATCCAGCTGTCTCCTTCGCCATGTGCCTGACTGGGAAGATGAAATGGGTCAAATTCCCCGTTTACGTCCTAGCACAATATCTGGGTGCCTTTCTTGGAGCCGCTGCAGTCTTTGGCATCAACTACGGTGAGCGGAAGAGGGCTGCCTTCTTTACCCTGGCTGGGATTTATATTGAAAATTTTTATTTTTTTTTTCCATTTAAACATTATAAAAATACAATACAATTTTAATTTTAAATAAGATAAATTCATAACCATTGGTGCAACCCGCCCACTCCCCCCAGGCTGCCGTCCACCCTTTCTTAAAACATTCCCTACTTCCCTCCTCTTTCTCTCCTCCCCTCCTACTCTTTTCCCTTCCCCCTCTCCTCTCAATATCCTACTTCCTCTCTATACCTTCTCTCCTCCCATCCCTATCAAACCCATGAACGCAGCATAAGGGGAGTGCCCGGTGCACTCCTATAAACAACCATTATCTATACTACACTTACCCCCCCCTTACCCTCCCTCCCGCCCCCAACCCCCCTCCCTCACTTCCCAGAGCAGAATACAGGGTTAATAATAACAAAATTTATAATAATAAAAAGAAAAAAGAAAAGAAAAAAGAAAATATCATAATTAACCTTTAACTCCATAACCTATAAAACAATTCTCTATAATATTTATTATAATATTCATTCATAAAATAAGTGAAACTTTTTAATTCCATACTTTTTCTGAATATAATCTATCCATCTTCTCCACACAGTGATATATCTTTCTTATGTATGATCCTTTAAATAAGCAGAAATTTTTGCCATTTCTGCAAAACTAGATACTTTAAATGTCCATTCTTCTAAAGTAGGCAAAGAATCTTTCTTCCAATATGAACCTACTGATAACCTTGCTGCAGTTACTAAATTCAACATCAAGATAGTTTCTTTTTCATTTAAATCAACAAAAATACCCAATAAAAATAGTTGAGGAGTAAACTTTATCTTCCTTCTAAAAATCTTTTGAATGTTCCACCAAATCATAATCCAAAAAGCCTTTACTTTTTTACAATTCCACCAAATATGAAAATATGTTGCATCATTATTACCACATCTCCAACATTTGGGCTGTATATTAGAATACATACAAGATAATTTTTTAGGATCTAAATGCCATCTATAAAACATTTTATAAAAATTTTCTCTCAAATTTTGAGCTTGTGTAAATTTAACATTTCTAGTCCAAATTATCTCCCATAAGTCCAATGAAATCGGTTCCTGTATATTCTGAGCCCATTTAATCATACAATCTTTAACCAATTCTGTTTCCGAGTCTAACTCTAATAATACATTGTAAATTCTTTTTATATGAGCCGGGCTCTGATTTTTAATCTGAATAACCAATTGTTTATCTTCTAATGTTATTCCCTCTTTCTTATCTACAGTCCATCTATCCGCTATTTGTAAGTATTGAAACCATGACTGTAGAATATTTTCCTGCCTTAATACATTTAGGGATTTCAAATGCCAATTCAAACCAGACCAGATTAACAATTCTTTATACGAAATTTTATCACAATTTATCCCCTTAGAATAGTGGTTCTCAACCTTTCTCATGTTGCGACCCCATAATACAGTTCCCCATGTTGTGGTGACCCCCAACCACTTATACATCACCGGGTGCCAGGGGCATGGCCAAAGAAAAGGGGGAAAAAATGGCGGACAGCCTTGTTTGGCGACCCTCGTGAAATGGTCGTTCGACCCCAAATGGGGTCCCAACCCACAGGTTGAGAACCACTGCCTGTCTGGGAATCCCCCAAATAGGTATTTTATAATTTAATCTATAATAATACTTTTTCCAGACACGAAGTAGGGCATTCCTCAAAATATGTGATCTAAAAGTCCGATCGACTTTCTTGTTAAAAATTAAGTATGCATGCCAACCATATATTAAATCCCAACCTTCCAAAAAAAGAATATCCATATTTGTTAAATTAAGCCAATCACTTAACCAAGTTAAGGCGGCTGCATCATAATATAATTTCAAATTTGGTGCCTTAAGTCCCCCTCTTTCTCGAGCATCCTGTAATATCTTAAACTTAACCCTTGGTTTCTTCCTGGCCCATATAAAATTGTTGATACCCTTTTGCCATTCATCCAGATTTGCCTTTTTTTAAAAAAATAGGTATCATCTGAAACAAAAAAAGAAACTTTGGTAGAACATTCATTTTTACAGCTGAAATTCTCCCCAACAATGACAATTGCAATTTTTTCCAGTCTTTTAAATCCTTTTGTACTTTTACCCATAATGGTTCAAAATTATTCTTATACAATTTTCCATTTGAAGCAGTTAAGTATATTCCCATATACTTAACCTTTTTTACCATCTGAAAACCTGTGGCTTTAATCCAACTTTCCCTATCCTTAACTGACATATTCTTAGATAATATCTTGGTCTTATAATTGTTAACTTTAAAACCAGAAACATTCCCATACTGTGTTATAAGTTCTAATAAACAGTCAATCGCTTGATTCGGTTGTTCCAAAAATAAAACCAAATCATCCGCGAAAGCCCCCAATTTATACTCATTCTTCCTTATCTTTACACCCTTGATTAACTTTGATTCTCAAATCTGAATCAATAAGATTTCCAGCGTTAAAACAAATAACAATGGGGATAATGGACATCCTTGTCTTGTTCCTTTTTGAATATTAAAATTCTCAGTCAATCCCCCATTTACGACAATTTGTGCAGATTGTTGCTGGTATATAGCTTTAAGTGCATATAAAAAATTATCCCCAAAGTTCATTTTCTCCACCAATAAGAATAGAAATTGCCAGTCTAATTGATCAAAAGCTTTTTCAGCATCCAAAAAGATAAAAGCCACAGGAATCTGGTTGTTCTTATCCAAGTACTCAATTAAGTTAATAATTTGTCTAACATTATGTTTCATGTATCTCCCTGTTATAAATCCTGCTTGATCACTATGAATCAAATCTTTCATAACCTGCATTAATCTATTTGCTAAAATTTTTACAAAACTCTTATAATCAACATTTAATAATGAAATTGGCCTATAATTCTTAGGCTCTGTAAGATCCTGATCCTCCTTCGGAATCAATGATATAAAAGCTCTTTTCCAAGAAGGAGGAACTTGCATACCCAACAAAATACTGTTAAAGAGTTCCTTTAATGGCCCTATCATTTCTTCAGATAAAATCTTATAATACCTCGAGGTCAGTCCATCTGTTCCAGGAGACTTTCCAACCTTTAACTGCTTGATAGCTAAACCAATTTCCTCCACAGTAATTAAACTATTCATCCCATTTTGTTGTTCCTCTGAGAGTTTAGGAAAATGTACTGATTGTAAATATTTATCTATGTCAAAACCCTTTATATTATCACTTGAATATAATTTTGTATAGAAGTCTAAAAAACTCTTTTTAATCAGATCTTGCTGAAAAACCTCAGTACCTTTATATTTTACTTTCTCTATAATTCTAGCTTTCTGTTTCTTTCGTAACTGATAAGCCAACCACCTCCCAGGCTTATTCGCATTACAAAAAGTATTATGTCTCATATACGACAGATTGGTAGCCACCTGATCTGCCATCAACATATGAAATTGTTCCTTAAGCATCTTTATGGATATCTTTAAATTATTATCAGTTGGGTTAAGAACCAATTCTTGTTCTTTTAATTTAATCTCTTCTTCTATTTCTCTACGTCTTCGTAACCCTTTTTCCCTAAAAACTTTATTCAATTGAATCAAAATTCCCCTCATATATGCCTTACTGGCATCCCAAACCATAGACATTGATGTACCCTTATTCATATTTATAGCAAAAAAATCCTTTAAATACTCTTTACGCTTTTGTACGAACTCTTCCCGATTAAACAAATTCTCATTCAGTCTCCAAGATCTTCTATTCCCATCTTCCAGATATAGTTCCATCCACACCGGACTGTGATCTGACAATGTTCTGGGAAAAATTTTCACCTTCCTCACTCTAGAGAGGAAGTCATTAGTGATCAAAAAAAAGTCAATCCTTGAAAATGACTGATGTCTATCCGAATAGAAAGTAAAGTCTCTGTCACTTATATTCCTTTCTCGCCAAATATCAGTAAGCTCCAATTCTTCTTTCAAATAAAAAAAAGTCGTAGGTAATTTGGTTTGGGTAAAAGTTTTAGAAGAGCTCCTCTTGTCCATAGTTGAATCTAAAACCCCATTCCAGTCACCCATCAAAATTACCGATTTGTAATCCAACTGAGATATCTTCCCATGCAGCAACTTATAACCCTGGCTGGGATTTCATATAGGAACCCAAAAACGTTCTTGCAAAATTAGGTGATTCTTTTTCCCCAGACGAGCCAGACTTTGTGACCATTTTTGTGCACCGTTTGTCCATTGTGGAAACCCCCAGGAGGTGCTTTGGAGCAGAGATTTTCCTTCCCCCCCCCCCCCCGAAGGCAGCTGCAGCCCAAGAAGCCAGTTTCACTTTCAAAGGTGCTTTTCCAAGGGGCAACTGAACTTCCTTTTTTTCTTTGTTTTGTTTCTCGTCCAAGAAATTTCTTTAGCTCAGAGCTTCTTCAACTTCTTGGATGAGAAGCGAAACATCTTCAAAGAAAAACAATAAAGTCCAGTTGCCCCTTGAAAAAGCACCTTTGGGACAACCAGGACGTGGACGACGGAGAATCCTCATAGACAGGTTCGCTGGCTTCAGTGCTCTGGAAGGAAACAAGAAGCATTTTGTTTGAGAACTGGAAAAGGGGTTCTTCACATCTAAGCAAGGCGTCCTTTCCTGTTTCTTGCAAAGCCCGATCCGACCGTCCCTCTCTCAGGACTTGGCTCTTCTGGGGCAAGGAGGGCTGTGAGGGCGTCCCTTCCCTCTCCCAGGCTGCCTTCTAAGGGCCCAGCATTGCTTCCTGTCGCTTCTTCCACAGACGCACTCATGTTCTACACCAATGGCATCTTCGCTGTCAAAGGACCGAATGCCACAGCGCACATTTTTGCAACATACCCTCAGGAATATTTGTCCCTGACCAATGGCTTTGCAGACCAGGTAAGGAGTGGGTGGGCTACTTGGGTGGGTGACCTGCTTTGCTTCTTTTGGGAGGGATTGTGACTTTCCCTGGCCCCAGGAAGGAGCAGGACAGAAGCCGGGGTCTTCTTAAGGCTAATAAAAGGCACCTCCATGGAAAAGGTGGGATCAGTTCCCATCATCACCTGAGGGGCCCCGCTTGCCCTGCCAGCTGCTTTCAAGGTCCGAGGGCTGGGGCCAACCTGGGGCCATCACGGGAGGGGTGAACTCCTTGCCTTTCTCTGCCAGATGATGTCCACGGCCTTTCTTATTCTGGGGGTCTTTGCCATCATCGATACGGACAACTTGGGGGTCCCGAAGGGGATGGAGCCCATCGCCATCGGCCTCCTCATCATACTGCTGACCTCTTCCATGGCCCTGAACAGCGGCTGCGCCATGAATCCTGCCCGAGATCTGGGGCCCCGCCTCTTCACCTACCTGGCGGGGTGGGGGGACGAAGTCTTCACGTGAGTCCTTGGCTTCGGGCAGAGGGGCACCTTTGACCATCAGACATTTCCATCCACATGTTCGTAGCCCCCCCCCGAAGAATCTCCACGGGGGGAGGGCGGTTCAGTTGGCCGCGCGTTTCCTCTGCCCTGAGGGGGCTGGGAGGCTGAGCAGGAGCCTCTTGCCCGAGGCCACCCCACGTCCATCCCTGGAGGATCCAGCCGGGCTGGCTGGCCGGGCTCCCCCACCTCCGTAGCTGGAACAGAGTCCAGGAGCAGCAGGACAGGCGGAGAGCCGATAGGTAGCTCTGCCCTCCCGGTGCCTGGTAGGGCCAGTCCGGCCCGGCCTCGCCTCCTCGGCTGAGCCGGCGCATCGCAGGGCTGCCATCTGGTGGCAAATCACGGCAGTTGTTTTTCACCAGAGCGAGCAACCCAGCGCCCACGCGCCTGCCTTCGCAGGCCCTTTTGTTTAGCATCGGCGACCTTTTAGCTCTGCGTGGAAATTCATTTCCAAATTAAGGGGACTTTGCAGATTGAACAGGCTTAATTCTTCTCGGAAGCAATGCAGTTGCCTCAGGAAGAGGAAGCAGAGCGGCTGTCTGCTGCCCCTTGTTTCTTTAAACAATTGCATGTAATTGGCACCTTGTTCCCTGTGGACCCTCAAAATACATACACAGCAACTCAGCAATGTCACTGTGTGGGTTTTAGGCAAGAAATACAGGCTCCAAGGGAGCTGGTGACTAGTGAGATTAAGTACCCCTAGAGCAACTTTTTAAATCCACAGTAATGAAACTGGCCTATTTTTTTTTTCTCCCACACAGAGCCGGCCATAACTGGTGGTGGGTCCCCATTGCCGGCCCCATGGTTGGGGCAGCCCTGGGAGCTGCAACCTACATGCTGTTCATCGAGGTCCACCACTTCCCCCTCTCCCCCTGCCAGAAGATGGACAGGGGCGCCCTCCATGAACATGAACTGACCCACCTGGAGGAGGGGAAGTAGGGCCCAATGAAGCCCCCTGCCCCACCCCCTTGAGAGGACCACGACCCACAGAAAATAGGTGGCAGGAGTCAGAATCAACAGCCTCTCACCCCTTGCCCTCAAGACAGTTAGGTTTAAATCTGAAAATGATTCATGACATTCCGCCTGCCTCTGCTCCATCCCATCCCCCACCCCGTTCATCAATCTCTATCCCCTCCAAACAACAAAAAGTGCCTGGCACCACCAACCCCCTGCAGTGCTGGGTCAGCTGAGCCGTTTCCACACCTGAGTTGGAAAACCATCCTTGGCTTCAATCTGGGCAGCAGGAGGAGAGCAGCATCCAGAACCAGCTCAGCCCTCCTGGGCACAGAGGTTTCCCACAAAGGAGCTGCCCAGAGAATGGCGCTTCCTGAACTGTTGCAACACCTTTGGCCTTTCTGTATGGGGGAGGGGCTCGTGGAAGAACAGGCTGCCTGGCAAAGTGACCGGCCTCTCTGTTGCTTTCTCCCCCCCCCCACGCAAGCCTTCTCCCCAGCTGCAGCACAGCTGAGTTGCCCACAAAGCTACAACCTTGACCCAGGTGTGTTGTGGAGCTGCAGCTGAACCAAAGGAGGGAGAAGGAGGCCCAGCCAGAGGCACCCAAGGCAGAGGAAAGGGCAGCTCCCCGTGTGGGCCCTGAGCAGCAGCACAAACCCCTCCCCCCAGGCGGTGCAGACAGGGCCGGCTTCAGAAAGAAGCCCTGAGGTGGAGAGCATAGTTTAGAGCAGTGGTTCTCAACCTTCCTAATGCCGCGAGCCCTTAATACAGTTCCTCCTGTTGTGGTGACCCCCAACCATAAAATTATTTTCGTTGCTACTTCATAACTGTAATTTTGCTACTGTTATGAATCGTAATGTAAATATCTGATATGCAGGGTGTATTTTCATTGTTATGAATTGAACATAATTAAAGCATAGTGATTAATCACAAAAACAATATAGCAATGCTCACTGGAGAAGCTTACTCTTCCTTGCTCAAAAATGTTGGGAGGGAGGGAAGGGGAAGGAAGGAAGGAAGATTGAAGGGGAAAGGAAGGAGATGGAGAAGGAAGGAGATTGAAGGAGAGGAAGGAAGGAAGATTGAAGGGGAAAGGAAGGAGATGGAGAAGGAAGGAGATTGAAGGGGGAAGGAAGGAAGGAAGGAGAGAGATTGAAGGGGAAGGGATGGAGATGGAAGGAAGGAAGGAAGATTGAAGGGGAAAGGAAGGAGATGGAGATGGAAGGAGGTTGAAGGGGAAAGGAAGGAAGGAGAGATTGAAGGGGAAGGGAAGGAGATGGATGGATGGATGGATGGAAGGAAGGAAGGAAGGAAGGAAGGAAGGAAGGAAGGAAGGAAGGAAGGAAGGAAGGAAGAATGGATCTTTGGAGAGTCATGTTTTCCCAGATGGTGATGAAATGCAACACCCAGCATTCCCCACTCTTCCACAGTGCTTTTTAGGGCTGCTGGGGATGGTAGTCCAGTAAGGTCTGGAGACACACACAGATGTCCTAGCATGGAAAATTGGCCGGGTAATTGCTGCGACTTTACTTGGAGGCATTCTGCAGCTCCTGAAAATCACTTTAACAAATTTTCCCTGGTTCGTCAAAGGCAACAAGTAATAAAACAAGCAACAGGTACCGGTAATAAAATAGCCCAAATTGTCCTTTCCAGCGCAGATGAAAAGAACCAGGGAAAGGGAAGTCGCGTCTGCCTCTTTGACCAATGGGAGGAGAAGCGGTAGGAAAAGCGCGGCGTTTCGGCCTGGGCACACAGCCTTGCCCGCAGGCGCTGCCAAGGACGCACAAGCAGCTCCGCACAATTATCCATGGAGTGGGGGAGGCTCTGGCGGAGAGCCTGGCGGAGAGCCAAGTGGTGGAACCTCCGGGGCCTTGGAAGCTGCGCGGAGGATCCATGCGCCTCGGAGCCACCGGCTGCCCTCTCGCGCCCGCCAACCTGGAGCCCCCCATCCTCATCCCGGC
Organism: Crotalus tigris; assembly: GCF_016545835.1. Lineage (NCBI taxonomy): Eukaryota > Metazoa > Chordata > Lepidosauria > Squamata > Viperidae > Crotalus > Crotalus tigris. The sequence continues at coordinate 598,197 of NW_024096608.1, forward strand.
ACCTCTTGCCCTCTCCCAGCCGCCCCCCCGGGACCTGCCCGCCCCTCTAGCCTCCTGTGCGCCGTCACAGTGGCGGGGTTGTGGGAGCCCCTTTCCACGCCGTGCAACCCTTCATCACCATGACCCTTCCCCGACTCGTTGCACGCGAAAGGCCAGAGCACCAGCTCCCGCTTCTCCCCTCCCGGCCCGACCAGCTGGCCTCCAACGCACATGCAGGCATCGCCGCCGTGCCCTCTTCCCCACCACCTGGTTGCTTCCGAGGCCCAGAGCCCGGAAGGAGCCGCTCCTGCTTGCCTGCCGCGCTGGGCGCTGGAGGGCCGAGGCGGCTTCCGATGGCGAGGGAGGCAGGCCAGGTGGCTCAGGGGAGGCTCCGGCGTGGCGCGGAGGGTGGCCAGGGCAGGGTGCAGCCGGGCAACCAGGAGGCGTGGGGACCGGCTTCGTGCCGCAGCTCAGTTCAGCCAGCAGTGGCGGCAGCAGTGGACCAGTCCAGCGGCAGCACCAGCAGCGGCCCAGACTTGGCTCGGCTCGTCCCGGCCGCCCACACAGCTGAGCCGGCCCTGAACGGCGTCGGGGGCGCATGCGATGGTGCGGCGGCAGCAGGAGCAGGCGCTGTCAGAGGAGAAGGGTGCCCTGGAGGCGGAGGAGCCAGCGAAGGAGGGCGGCGGCGACGGCCGGATAAAGGAGCAGTGTCTCGGTTCCTAAGAGCATCGGAAATACGTGTTTTCTGATGGTCTTAGGCGACCCCTGTGAAAGCGTCGTTCGACCCCCAAAAGGTGAGAACCGCTGGTTTAGAGGAAATAGTAGTAGAATAATAGGGAGTAGCAATAGTAGCAATTGAATAGTAATAAGTATAAGCATTGTCAGGGTATATTGCAACAGTGATTATCATAGAAACAATATAGAGAAAGCAACACAATGGAATATAGGAAGTCCTCACATATCACTTTTATACATTTGTTTTTACAAAATAAACCCCGTTCCCAACTGTTACAGACCAGAGACATAAAGAAGCCCCACTCCAGGATACAGGACGTTAGTGTCTCTTGTGGGTCAATTAACTGGGCATAATTTAAAAAAGAACCCAACAGGCCTTTCTCTGGCTCTCACCCACCCACGCACACACATAGACAACCCAGCATTTGACAGGACTCCCAAAGGAAACCACCACCCCCACCCCCAGCTCAGCAGCCTCTTTCTGGTCAAGCCAACGGAGCAGCTCAGACTTCAGCAAAGGTGCTGGACTCTGAATTCGAACTGGCTTCTTTGGCTGTCTCCAGCCCCCGTGTTGAACCGGCTGGTTCCACACATCCGGAGGGACATCCAGAGGGACGGGGAACGAAGAGCCTTTTCTCCCAATCACGAGGCCAGTGTCTATCTGGGAAGAAGTGATCCCCCCGAGATGCGCGGTGCTGGTGCTGGGCCTCCGGGAGGGCATCCAAGGGCCCCTCTCGACAAAGAACCCCAGGAGTTCCAGGAGGCAAACCCAGCCCCTCCCAGCATCTCAAGGGGGCCGCCCTCACCCAATCTTCTCTGGCACGCAAGCGATGCCCTGGGGCAACTGGGGGCCGTGGTCAAGGACCTCCGTTGTCCGAGCTCCGCGGGACTTCTGCCGGGGGGGGCGGGGGTGCAAAGTACTGCTGCCCGGCACAGAATCGTCCGAAGCCAGTCCCGAAGCCGGCCCCGCCCTCTCGGAGCCCCTCCCCGGAGGGAGATCCCCCCCGCCCGCTCCAAGATTGGCAGAAAGAGCCGAGGGGTGGGGGGGGGGCCGCCAGCTCCTCGGCGTCCCCTGCCAGAAGTGGGCGGCCCGGGGGTGCTTCGGGCAGGGCCAGGCCAGTGCGGGGGGCGCCGCTCTCTCACTCCGGCCGATCCTAGCCCATCCCTCGCTCCGCCCACTAAAGCGCCTCTCCCTAGCCTAGCGGAAGGGCTCGGTGGCCCTGCCGAGATAAGAGCCTGCTGTTCAGTCTAGCTCAGAATGGGGGGGGGGGGCGGACTGCCGTGGCCAGCGCGCCTTCCTGTGAGCCCTCCTGTCGGCAACACGCAGCCCGAGGAAGAAGCAAGAGGCGTTTTCAAGCAGAGAGAAATGCCCCCGTCCAGAAGCAAAAGGGACCCCTCTCTTCCGGTGGTCCCGGCCCCTCTCTTGAGGTCCAGAGAGCCAGGCTGGCCAGCGAAGAGGGGGGACGGTCCACGAACTCCGCTGACTTGCCTCCAAGCCACAGGGAGCCGGGCTCTCTGCCCTCCTGCCCGCGGGTGGCGTGGACGGCGTGGACTGCCCCGTTCAACCCAGGAGAGTCCCTTGGATCGGGCGGCCCGATATCAGAAGCCCGGCCTGGTTCTATTTGGGAAGTCTGGTTTGTCTCCCTTGTTTGCTTCGCCTCGCACGCGGCAGCACCCGGAGCGATTGGCCTCATTCTCTCCCCCCCCCATCAAACCGCCCTTCACTCCTGGGGGCTTCTTCATCTCCCCAGCCAGTCAAGGAAGCCGGTGCCGGCTCAGTAGCTGTCCGAATGCGCCCCCCATTTCAGTTTTAGAGCAAGCAGCATTGCCCCCCCCCCCGGAGATCAGCAATGTGGGCGCAAGAACAGGTGAAGATGGAAGGCATCCTTAAGGGGGGGGTAAGAGTCCGGGGGGGGGGTTGGACTTCTATAGTTCCAATTGCTGAAATCAAGAAATAATGCTGAAAGGAGGGGCAGAGCTGTGGTAACCCTGGCAGATTTGGGGGAGATTTCAAGGGGGTGGCAACTGCAGATACAGAAAGGGATGAGAAACAGGCGGGGGAGGGGGAGCCAGACAAGGGCAGACAGGACAGTGCCAAAGGCCATGTTGACCAACTGGCCAGGGGAGGATCCCAGAGGAGCCAGACGGGGCTGTTGGCCATGCTCCCCATGTGCCCCATGAGCTCCGAGCTGCCTCTGGAGAGCAGCTCTTCTTCAGCGCCAGGCGGGGGGGGGGGGGAGGGAGTCTTCTTTGGAAGCCAGTCTCACTCCTGCTCGGGTGGGAGAAGAGGGGGGCCACCTCAATAAGCCAAAGGCCTTGAGGCTGCCCTCCCACTGGCCCTTTCGCAATGTGTCATGAGAAAAGTCAGCAGAAGCAAAGTGGGCTTCCTCTGGCCCCACTGCTTCCAGCGTTGCTTTCTCCCTGTCATCAGGAAAGAATGCAAAACCCATCCAGGGAACCCCCAGTGCCGGGAGGGGGAGGGGAGGGGGAGGCCCCCCAGAGACAAAAACAGCTTCTGATCAGGCCAGACAGTCGATTTGTCTACGGAGCACAGAGAGAAACAGACAATTCCGTGCAAAAGGTTAATCATTAATGAGCTGCTAGTCCTCACTGCCTACCCAGGACAAGAGGACCGGCTCTGTCCTTCCATCCCTTCACCGGGAATCAGTGTGGCCCGGCGGGTGTCAGGCAAAGGGGCCATGAGAAGCCATATGGCTGTTCCGCTGCTGCTCTTCCTTCTCTGCGCACTTCTTGCCGAAGGGAACCCCAATGGCGGAAGGAAGAAAGGTAAGCCCGCAGCCCCTGAGCAGGGACAGTGGTTTTGGAAGAAGGTCCGGCCCAAACAGCCCCCCCTCGGCTTCCAAGGGACAAGGCCGTTTGCTGGAATCGGTGCTTCCTGTCCAGATGAGAGGAGAGGAGGCCTTGGGTAGGCTGACTTAGCCCCTGAGTGGGGTCGGGAGCAGCAAATGCATTTCCTTATGTAAAGGGAGTGTAGTGTGGTCAAGGAGAGCCGTCATATTCATTCATAAGGAAAGAGAGGGGGGGGGAAGGAAGGAAGGAAGGAAGGAAGGAAGGAAGGAAGGAAGGAAGGAAGGAAGGAAGGAAGGAAGGAAGACCAGAGAAGTTTCCCTCCACTTAGTTGGAGGGACCCTTTTCTCCAGCTCTTGATCGCAGCGGGGGGGGGGGAGAGATCTGCCGCATTGTCCCTGTGGGTGTCCTGGAGTTTGCTGACTTTCCCCTGTCTTGTGCCTGCAGTATTCCCAAAGCAATATTCGCCTGCTGGATTAGCAGCAGCCCAGCCCCTCCTTCCCCAGAGGCCAGACCCTCCCCTGGCCTGAGCCTGTCCTTCAGAGTCTCTTGTTTCCCCACCTCACCAAAGAGGCTTCCTGCCATCAGCTGCATCCTCCCTGCATTTATTCAGTTACAAAAAGGCCCCGCTAGACTCTTATTTCGTTCTTCTCCTTGGGGGGGAGGGGGGAATATGTTGCTCCCCTTCCAGATGCTGGAGGAGGGGAAAACTGTGCTCCAGGTATCTCCCAAAGGGGAGCAGAGACTCTGAGCCTCTTTGCTTAGTTCAGATTGCCCCACACTCTTAGGAGTCCTCCCAGGCTGGTTTGGGACAGCCGGGCACAAGATTCCCTCCTTCCTCAGAGCTAACTCTGGGCTAGGGAAGCTCCTTTGCCAGTAGCCACTGAAAGCCAGCAGGACTCCCAAGCAGGGAATGAAGGGGTCCTCACCCTTTCAGGAGAACTTTGGACACCAGCCAGAGATAATCTCTGGAGGCCAGTGAGCAGTGTTTGCTTAGCAGCCACACCGAGGATGTTGATTTGGGGCTCCCTTTCAGCCAGGGATTTGGAGGGCGGCAGCTTTGCTTGGTGCAAGAAAGATCAAGAAGCAAACTTTTTTTGGGGGGGGGGGAATGCAAAACAAAAGATTTTAATACTGCAGGAGTAGTTGGAGATTTAAATTGAGGCTGCAGGAAAATAACGTTTGCTTGGGGGGGCTGAAGGAAAATTAATTTTTCCCCTTCATCATTTCTGCAAACTAGGATATTTTAAATAAAAAAACTGGCCCCTCTTTGTCAGAACTTAGAAAACAGACATGCCAGGACCAATTGATTAAAAAAAAAACCTCCATTTCTCCATTTTGCTGGTGCCCAAATTCCTTCTTGGCTTTTACAGCTGAAAAGAAGACTGGCTCTAGGGGAGATTTGGTGATGCGGTTCCAAAGGCGCTGGCTGATATTGGGGTTGTCGCAAAGATGTGGGAAACCCTGGCAGATTTTTTTTTGAGGATCTCACTGCTTCCTCAGCTGCCTGGTTTAAGAGAAGCTGCCGCCAGGCTCATTTCTGAGCAGCTGAATTCTGCCAGCCTCACCTGCTCCCTCAAGCAGGGCATCGTCCTTCTTCAGCTCCTGCAGGGCAGAAGGACTAGGCTGCCTGCTTGCCTCAAGAGCACCCCACGTTTCCTGTATTAACTGAAGGGCACCTAGGCCTATTTTTAAGATCAGCTGCAAGTCCTGGGAGGAAGAAGTCCTGGGTTGCAAAGGCTTGACAATTCATATAATATAAGCCTCTTTGTGCACCGCAGACTAATCTGATTAAAGAAAAGATTTTTGATATGATTTTTTCACGCCACCACTTTGAGGTTCTAAGTGACATCCAGGTAGCAAACGACCTCCCTTGATACCATGTTGGTAGCAGATGCTTGCCATGAGCTTTGAAGGATGATTGGCTGCGCTGACAGAGATGGCTTCTGCTAAACCTGCCATTTCCCCCTTTCCTTTCAGTCTCCATTTATTGCAAATTCCTCAGATAAGAAATACAGGCTAGAGATGTGTGAAATATTTGCCTTGGTTAGTTATGAATGGGAGAATTTAATTTCTTCCTGAATCTTCAGACTTTGCATTCAATTATTCTGGACCTGCAAATAAGAAATGTGTGGGAAGAATTCACCCTAGTTAATTATGAATAAAGGGATTTTAAATACAGTGCAGAAGCCACATAAATTTGATGAATATACAGCCTGTGCTCTTCCTGAATTAACACATGGCAGAGAGCAGAAGATGCTCTCCCCGCATTCATCTCTGCTTCTGGCTGTAATGATCCTTTATGGCCGGGGTGGAGCAGGAGGCTCAGAATTAGAGACAGAACCCAGATTCCTCCCCTCCCTGGGTTCTGCTGGCCTGATCCCAGGGGAAGGGTTGGGGAGAAACTGGGCTTGAGTAGCACAGCAATGCCATTCTGCAGTGCCCATCGTTTTCTCTTCTCCTGGATTACCTTTACACCCAGTGGCAGATGACTGGCAGATGAAGCAGGACTCATTGGGGGACAGAGGGCTCCTCCACTCGTGAAATTGGCCAAGATTTTTTTTCCCCAGGGCCTTCCTTCCGAAAAGAGGCAGGAATGTTACTCTTTGTTTGGTCTCTTTGGTGGAAGATGACAGTGGCTCCAATGGCGCCAACAGTTCTGGACCAGCTGGGTCTGCCTGCAATGAAGCCACCACCGCAGTCAGCTCAGGGGAGACATTGCTGCTACATGAGCAGCACTGGTGTGGGTGGCATCGCTTCTGCTACTGAAACATCACCTGCTGTGGAGCTGCTTCTCAGCTTCACCACCTGGGGAGGAAAGGAAAAACACCCAAGAGCAAACTGGTGTTTTGGGAAATGGAGACAGCGGGGCTGGCACTCCCTGGATTGGGGAGTCTTTCTGATCCCTCGTGGCTTTGCCCAGAGTCCTGGGCATCCTGTGTCTTTTCCCCCAGCTGCATTTGACACGGCTCAAGCAAAGCGGACTCGACAATCGAAAGTCCTCCTTTTGCACAGGAAGAGCAAACAGAGGAAGTGGACGGCCAGATTAGGAGATCAGAGCAATCTTCTGGGCAGGTCTCTGACTCATTCAGCGGCACAGAAAGAACCGGGTGACCTCTGGCACAATCTTCCCCCCTGCAAAGGAAAGGAAGGTGGGACCCCAGGGAACTCAGGGGCCACAGAGGTCAGCAAGAAGGGGTTTCTGAGGCCCATGGGGCACCAAGAAAAGCCATTAGCGATCCTCACCCAGCTCTGTTGCTCAGCAAGCAGATCTGCAGCTCTAATACTTGCTGGGTAGCCTGGCACTGGGTGCTTCCTGGGGCCCAAGAACACCGGCTCTCCTTTGCATTTCTGCAAGCTCAGATTTCTGCTGCAGGAAGGGGGTCTCTGGTGCCTTTTTGCCGCAACAGACGGGAGGCTGTGCTTCAATATTACGCCTGCGCTTCTTGCAACGGCCTAATGAAAATCCTTCTGTTTTATCAAGTCAGGCTCTCATGCAATTCACTGAAGAGAGAAGAAATGAAGGGAAGAGGAGGTGGGGCTGTGAGGGGATTCCCCAGCAGGATATGAGAGACACTGGTGGTTTTAGGTGCCTGACAGCTGAGAATGGAGGCTAAAAATAGGGACCCAGCAGCCCCTCCAGACTGCAGAGCCTGCCTTGCTTTGATGTGAGTGGAGCTTGGGGGTTGGTTTCCAAATGTTTCATTACCCTCCCTATCACAAGCCTCTCACTGATGACTCACACCTGGTCCACCACAAAACCCTCACTTGACACTCCCACACCTGAAGCCCTTAAGTAGAACACTGACACAGACATCAACTAAACACTGTTGAAGAGGTCGCCTAGCCTGGTAACGAAATGTTTGGAAACCAATCCTCAAGCTCGGAAAAAGAACCCCCACCCTCATCCTACACCCGAGCTACAGATATTCGCCACTATTGCTTGGGGGGGGGGGCGCTGCTCAGATGCACCCTTCAACAGCAACTTGTAGTTTTGGGATATATTGGAAGGGCAAGACGGGGGCAAGCGCTCTAATGAGCCCCACACATAAAAGCAGGAACTCAAAAGACGTGATAAACTGTGTGGCTGAAACTCTTCCAGGGCCTGCATATGGGAGGAGAGGGGCACCCCAGACCTCTGGGAGGCTCACTTAACGTGGAGGTTGCGGTGGAGCCACTTGCTTCTCCGAGGCTGCCAGACGTTGAGCAGTAACACTGTGCTTTCTCTGTTGCCTGGCAAAGACACAAAACTCACAGGTTGCTATAAAAGTGCCCTAGGTGGCCTTCTGGGGACAATGGTGCAAACTCAGGGCCCCCAATCTCTTCAGGGCTGGAATGTCTCAGCATCCCTGATGCTCTCTGTGGAACCCCAGACAGCTTTTTCAGCGTGATGTTTTCAGAGTGTGTCTGATCCACCAAATCTGTGCAGATGATTCCCCCAAAGAGTCCCTTTGCAGATTTGTGAGTTGTGATGTGTATTGGCCTTAACTGCAGGGAGACTCATCATGAAAACAGGCTGGGTTGAGCTGTGGGGGACCTGGGAGGTTGACTTCCTTGACTCTGACTTAGCCTACTGGAGCAAGCCAATTGGGCTTCTTCAGAGACACGGCAGGGTTGAGTAGCTTCTGATTTAGAATCAAGCCAGTGGGTGAGACGGGAATGGCTGCCCAAATTCAGCAGGCAGCCAATGGAGGGTTGATGGGCATCCTCGGCACCCAGAAGCCAAGGGTCCCACATCCCGCCTCCTGCAGAGCCAGAGCTGGGCAAAACCCCTTTGCTGATGATCTCTTCCAGGCTCTCGTCGGCTGCCTCCCAAGAGGAGAGGCCCTCCCCACTTCCAGGCCAAGTTCCTGCTGTATTCCAACAGGGTGGAGCAAGGCTGCCTGATGGAGCCCGGCCAGGAGGAAGCTCTCCAGCAGTGTCCCTTCAACGCCTCCGTCCCACTGGTGATGATCATCCATGGGTGGTCGGTAAGGGGGTCTTGCCTCTTGGGAAGGGAGAGGGCTCTTCTTGCTGCCACCTCTGTCTGTTCCTTGCACGCAGCTGGGGAGGCGACACCTGAGCTGGGAGTGCAGAGCTTCCTTGGGGGAGGCAGCCCTCTATCCCCCCCCCCAGGGCTGGAGGGGCCGTGCATTCATATCAGCCACGCGTGGTCCTGAGACTCAACTCCATTCCCCTCGAGGGGCTCACAAAAAGGAACGTGCCTGCTGCTCCAGAAATAATTCCTCTAAAAGGAACACCCCCCTCCTGCACACCATACATTGACACACATGGAATTGCGGCACACAATGTTTCATCCCTTTCAAGTCAGCTCCTGCAAGCAGATGGGCGAATGGGATGTTTGGAGGGCCAAGGCTGCCTTTGGCTGTGGGGTGGCGCCCACGGCTGTCAGGAAATGGGAGATGTCCTGGCGTGCTGGCGCACTCTGGGCAATCTCCAAGGGGGCTGTTGACCCCCTCCCTTCTCCTCCTGTGGCTGCAGGTGGACAGGCGACTCGAAGGATGGATTTGGAAACTGTCCGAAGAGCTCAAAACCCAACTGCCTTACATCAATGTCATCATCGCCGATTGGCTCTCTCTTGCACACGCACATTACCCCATTGCAGTCCAGAACACACGCGACATCGGCCAAGAGATCGCTCGCTTCCTGGAATGGCTGGAGGTGAGCAGGGAGAGGAGGAGCTCTCAGGCAGGTTGCTCCAGAGAACCTCCCTCCGGGGGAGGACACCCCTAAAGGGGAGCATATTGCAGTGCCTTCTCAGCCGAGCCCCCGTTGGCCTTGAGGGACCGTGCAGTCACAATTAGAGTAGCTCAGATGGACCAGCTCGGGCCTCCCAGGTTCCTCCCAGGTGGTCTGGACTCATGTGGCTGCGGAGCTGCTCACTGCTTTGCCTTGGTCTTCCATTCCCGGCTCTTTTCCAGGAATCCATGCAGTTTCACCGGAGCAATGCTCACCTGGTGGGGTACAGCCTGGGGGCCCACGTAGCCGGTTTTGCCGGCAGCTCTATGAGAGGCAACGGGAAGATTGGCAGGATCACTGGTGAGTCCATCATCCTGGTTGGACTTCAGGATGAACCCGGCCATTTGGCAGCTTCATCTGGGTGGGCAGGACCAGGCAATTGCTGTTGGACCCTGGGAAAGAAAGGCAGCTGAGGGAAAGGCTGACCCCTTGGCTTCTGAGTACAGCCACATCTGGAGGAAGTTCGTGAAGCTGGATGGGAAGGAAAGTTTCTCCACTAAGGATCTACTGACCAGTTCACTGGTCAGCTGACTCAGCAATGATTCAGTATCTTCCCACAGTTAATGGGAATAATTCTCTTTAGTTTGCTCATCCCCTCCTTTACAGCTGTTGGCTCTGGCTGCCCTCCTTTTCCAAAACTGAAATGAGGTTTTCAGCCAAAAGCTGAGGCTCATTCCTGGGCCACATTTCTCACAAGCCTCGCTGTGTCTGTCTTGCAGGCCTGGACCCTGCTGGCCCCCTCTTTGAAGGCATGTCCCCCACGGACCGTCTATCGCCAGACGATGCCAACTTTGTGGATGCCATCCACACCTTTACCCGGCAACACATGGGCCTCAGCGTGGGCATCAAGCAGCCTGTGGCACACTTTGACTTCTACCCCAACGGGGGAACTTTTCAGCCTGGCTGCCACATCATGCATGTTTATAACCACATTGTGCAGTACGGAATCACAGGTATAAGAAGCCACAAAAGGAGGCACCCGGGATGGGGAGCCTTCTGGCCGAGTCCCTCAGAAGCCCCAAGGCAGACCTCACAGCTGAAAGCAGGCTACTGACTGGGTCAGAGCAAGGCAAGCCGGAGGCTTTCCCACTTCTCTCTCCCACTGACCTGGCCTTTCTCCTGTTCTGCCTTGCCAGGAGTTCTGGAAGGAAGCACCATGGGTGGAGCCTACAAGAGTGGAACGAGGGGGCTGCTGTGGGCTGGGTTCTAACCTTCCCATGTGGTGACAGCCTTTAGGTCAGAAGGAGAGATCATCTCCAGCACCAAGATGGCCAAACCGGGGTCTCCAAGCAGAGCCTTGAACGAGGCCCTTGGTTCACAGGCAGGGTATTGCCTGGCATGCCAAAGGACCCGGTTCCTGGGGCTCTGGCAATGTTGAGTTTGCCGTTTGCCCAGGATGCCGGTCCAGGCTTGGCAAAACCCGACATCCCCTGCAAGGTCTGATGGAACGATTCCAGAGGAGACCGGAGACGGTGGAGGGACTCTGGTAGCACCCTCTGGAGAGGAGTGGGCGATTCCACAGTTGGCAAGATGGAGAAGCCCCTGACTTGCTCAATTCCACCCTTCTGCTTCCCTGCAGGGCTGACCCAGACGGTGAAATGTGCCCACGAGAGGTCGGTTCATCTCTTTATTGACTCCCTGCGGTACAGCCAGAAGCAGATCACCGGCTATTGGTGCAAAAACATGCAGATGTTTGACAAGGGACGCTGCCTTGACTGCCGGGCCAACCGGTGCAACACCCTGGGCTATCACATTCGGAAGGCCAGGGTCCTGAGCAGCCAGAGGCTCTTCCTGAAGACCCAACCTCAGATGCCATTCAAAGGTTGGTGGGGGAGCGGGCAACAGGGGATCAGCTCCCCAAAGGGGTCTTGTGGATGGGGCAGACTCTGTGCGGGACGTCCTCAGACTGCAGCGGCTGCAGAGATTCCAAATGGCACCAGTTCAGAGAGGAAAACAGGCTGACCCCCAGGGTGGTCTTATCCCAAATGATATGGCCAGCCCTCTGGGTGAGATCCTGCCCTTGGGGCCAGACGGCCTCTTTTATGAAAGCAGGGGATGCCAGAAGCACCCATCTGCAGCTCTTAAAAACCCCAAGAAAGATAGGGAAAGCGTTGGCCCGATGTGCGCACCCCTTCCTAAGCAGATGTGCATACCTGGCTATTCAAATGCATTGGGAAGATTACCTGGAACAAATGACCACGAACTACCGAGAGGGATGCCCAGATTGCCAGCGGGGCAGCGGCCAGTTGCCACACAAGGGTGGCAACTTGGACAGGCCCAGAGCTCAGGCTCTGATTTGAGGAGCGCTTTACTCTCCTGAGGCTCAGCCTGCCCCACGTGCCTCCCTTGCTAGGCCTGACCGTGCTGCGGACAGAAGAAAAGATGTCTTAAGCTGTCCAGAACAAGAGTTGCCTTTCACAAAAACTAATAAGACAGGACAAGCGGCTATTGTTTTAGGCTTCATCAAGTGTCCTGTAATTCTTTTCTCAAAACATTTCAAAAACCATGTGAGGAGCTGAAGCAAGAATTTAAAAACACCATCACGATGTCCCTTCCCCGTTCCCAGGGCATACTTCTGCCCAGGTTGTGGGCCTTCAGGTCAGTCTTCGCATAAGAGTTTCTCTTATGTCCGAGAGTTTTGCCCAGCAGTTGGCAGTGAGCATACACACCTGGGCAGCCCTTAGAATCACCCACCCTCAGAACAGGGCAACGGAAGGAAAGTCAGCAGGAAGCCAGCTGGGATGAAATGTCTCCCGAGGAGCATGGAATTGTCTTCCCTTGGTGCTGATCAACCAGTCACGCCGGGGCTGGCCCAGAACAAGGCTCCATCCAACAGAGTTGGGGGGGGGGGGGCTCAGCTGAAAGTGCCCTGCCTGCAGAAAGGCTCAGGGTGTAGATATTGATCAGAAAGTCTGAACTTTCTTTAGTGCAGAGTTTAGGACAGAGGTAAATAAAGGGTGAACTGCTACATAATGTCTCTATGGAAGTGAAAACTCAGCTTGCTCTCTTCTCCTCTCCACAGTTTATCACTATCAGTTTAAAATCCATTTCATCCACGAATTCCAAGAACCACGAATTGATCCAACATTCACCATCTCGCTGACGGGCAACAAAGACGACGTGGAAAATCTCTCCATCACTTTGTGAGTTCCAAACATTGCCCAGCATGGCTGATGTCATAGGCCTTGGCACAAAAGCTGTTTCTCACCAAGGCGGATTTCCTCGAGGTGCCCCTTTCATGAGACAAAAACATACTGTTGTGTTTTCGATTGGGAAATCTGTCACTGCTGCTGCTGAAGTGGCACCTGGCAAAGACAACTTGGTGGAAGAGCAGAACACAAACAAAAGGATCCCTCTGTGCCGGGAAGCCCCGGGCAATATGTCTTACAGTGTTTCTTCTCTCCATTAGAATTGAAGGCATCACTCAGAATAAAACCTACACTTTTCTTGTTCCTCTGGATATTGATATTGGAGAGCTGATGATGATCAAACTGAAATGGGAAGGAACGGCCATCTGGGAAAACATTTGGGACACTGTCCAAACCATCATCCCTTGGAGAAAGGGGGACCGTCGGCCAGGACTCATCGTGACGTCCATTCGGGTTAAGGCAGGAGAAACTCAGCAGAAGTAAGTATGTCCAGACCGGCCAGGAGGTGGAGGAAGACAAGGGGTCCAGAAGTGACCGGTGTGCAACAGGGGCTTGCTTTCCGCAGCCGGCTCCAGCGGATGTTGCAGTGTAGAAAAGATTGCTCAAAATCATCATTATCTTTTCATTTCACAGTTCTCATACTGCACCTGGCCTTGCACAAAAGAAATTCACACTTGGTTTATTAATTATTTTTCTATTTTCCTTCTTTTCAGAATGACATTCTGTTCTCAGCGTGTGGATAATTTGCACCTCTATCCAGGTCACGAGAAAATGTTTGTGAGATGCGAAGTCAGTTCCCAAAGACTGAAATGAGAGTCTGGATGATAAGCAAATGTTTGAGAAAGCTGGTCCAGAAGGGAGGCGACTCAGCTTTATCTTTTCCTTAGAAAAAGAAAAGAAAAAAGGAACATTTTTTTTGTACAAACACACCAATGTGAAACTTAAAAAATGTGATGGATCAGGATGTACTGTAAATTGTTACGCTCGACTAGCTTGAGTAAACAAATAAAGTGAATTATAAAGTGAAACTAAATCTAAGAGAGTGACCCTTCCCAAGAATGTCATTGCGTCACACCAGGGAGAAAATCAGCTTCATTTTGAAGAGCATTCAGTGGACGGTCCATTGTCCATTTGAGCTGAAACCTGATTAAAGTTCTGAAGACTATAATCTCAGGTCAAATACCTCAAAGGATAGGAAATGAAGAAAAGGGAAGTGTGTTGTGCAGGCCTGCTGCACAAAAACCTTTTCAAAAACAGGCTTTAGAAGAGGTTGAGCTGAATGCTAGCAAGGATTCAGATAGTTTAGGCTGACCTGGCTGATAAGGATTATACCACAAGCTTGTGGGAAGGCGGCGTAGCTGCATTCCATATCTACATATACCACTTCTCTGTCATATGGCACAAAGATATTTAATTTTAAATATTTTGCAATTTGCATCTCTTCTGACTGCTGTCTAGAATCCCAGGATAATAATAGCAATCTAGTTGCTAGAGTGCAAAGAACAAGTAGTCATGCAAATTGGTATTTTCAGAAAGATGAAGCAAAAGCTCTAACTGGGTTTTTTTTAAAAACATCTTAATTTCAATAGAATCCAGCAATAGGACCTGCCCTGCCAAGCCCTGGATCGTCAACAGCTCTCTTCCACCTAACTCTGCACTGAGGTCCAGAAGAATGCCAGAGGGGGGAGGGAAGCCCATAAAAGCCCCCTCAAATGCTGATGTGATTCTGTGGAGTGTGGCAATGCTTGCAAAAAATGGCTGGGGCCTCATTTGCGTGGTTGTAGCTGCCCTTTTGCCTTCTTTGGCACACTCCAGTGACACCCGTAGCCAAATGGCACCATCAGAGCGAACACAGAACTGACTCTCCCCTTCCTTCAGTTCTAAAGGGAGAACATTCATTGAGTCACAAGGATCCCTCGCAGGGAGCAGGAAACACAGTGGGGAGGGGCTCCATCAGCACTCCTGAGCTGTGGCTGATGGGCCAGGGAAGCCACCTTCCTTCCCTTCCCAAGGCCTCCCAGAATCCAGAGTGCCACTTTTCCCTGACCTCCTCTCCAGAGTCTCGGGGTGGAAGGGAAATGCCCTTTCTGGAAAATGCCCTTTCCAAGCTGGGCATAAGCTGGACAACTGGCCGTCCTGGGTCCTCCCTGGAGAGGCGGCAGCTACCAGCCCACCATCCTGAGGCGATGGCAGCACAAGGCGGACTCTTGCCACAGCCTGTAGAGCGTCTCGCTCTGCTCACCTTCGGACTCAGAGAAAGCAGGCAACTTCTGAAGTGATTTCATCAGATCTGTTTATTAATGCATTTCAAGTTTCAAAAACCCTTACATCTGTTTGCACAATACTTTATATTTTTTTGCAACTTTTTAGTAAAAATTTCCAAAGTGAACAAAAAAGATACTGTATAAAACACAGTGGACATTAAACTGACAGTAGTATTAGATCGCAATTTGCCTTGATAGCTTTATTTTACCACATCTTGACTTGCAGTGGAGAGTTCAGTGCATTTTTTCTTTGCAGAAAACATTAAACTTCGGCGCCCAGTAAAAACAGGGCAGCCGCTCTCTGCCGTGCTCTCTTGCCACAGGATAACATCACAAGCAAAGAAGTTACATGGTCCAAGATCTATCATATTCAAGAAGTTACTAAGAACTCTTGTAGAATAAAACCCACCATTTCAGAAATGCAAACCTAAGCTTCCAGTCTTTGCAGTCTGAAGAAAAAACAATCCCAAAATGTAGTTTAAAATGATTTAAAAGCAACTATAGAGACTTCTAGCTAGTTAAGATCCTTCAGAATTATTTATAATCTATTAATCTGGGGGATTCATGTACAAAATTTGTCTCTAAACCATGTACAAAAAACCTGTATTCTGAAAAAAGCCACCACATACTGTACAAGTTTTACAAGGAAGAGATCCCATTATATTATTTTAAAGTTTTCTGCCTTGCTGGCTTGTGAGTCACAAAATGAGACTGAAATGTCTAAATCTCATACTCTTGAAAAAACAAAACAAAATCCACAGCTTGGCTAGCACCCCCCACCCCAAAACACAACTGGGTTTCTAAGCACAGCCAGAAATATTTTGCAGCCATTTGGTTCCCAATCAGCTTGGTGCTTTTGGAAAAACAGAAGCAGTGAATTCAAGCCTGAATAATGCCCTCTTCCATTTCCTGCATAGCAGTTGAGCATATTGGGACATTGCTTTTTCTTTCTTTAAAAAAATGCCAATTATATACACTTGCAGTAAAAACTTTGGGCCATTGTGCTGTTTGAGATCCTCATTAATGCCTTTCACATTCCTCAGCCTACAATAATTACACAACCACAGCAACCTCCCGCAGTAGTGGCTTCTGTTTTAGTGGTTATCTTTTTAAACAGTTTCATGCTGAAAGATTATTCAAATACTTGTTAAAATAAAAAACAAAACAAAACACAGCTTTACTTTCTCCCAAATTTTCAGAATTGGGATCCTTATTATCACTTATCAAGGTGATCGGATTACCAAATCATGGGGGGGGAGTCAACCCTCCTTTAATGTCAACTCCACATTTAACAGAATATGCAAAGGTTTCTTTTTTCTTTTTGAATACTTCTGTGGCCCTCTCCAGAAGTCAGGCATTTGACCTAACCATTCAGGGCCCCCCTGTGCGATCCAGGGCAGGCGAGCCAAACCCTGGACAAGCTCTTCCCACAGCAGCCTCCCTGGAGCAGCCTGGAATCCTCCCAGCGGAGCCGGGCAGGAAAAGGACCTGAACACAGCACCTGGACCGTGCCTCAGCAGTAATTCTGACCAAAATAGAGATGCATAAAAATTGCACGGACTTGACGTGATTCACAATTCCTGTGTAAAGCATTACAGAATCCTGGACCTTTATACACCATCAACCTTCTGTTATCCTGAGTATGTCAATTAAACAGTAATTTCTTCATTAAGAGCATAAAAGGTTTATAATATAAAGGAACATCCATATTGCAATTATATTGTTTTACAATTGCACACAGAAGTACAGGTGTACATTAGAAATACAGTGTCTGCATATAACCACTTATGTACATTGGCAAAGTAACGTCTCCCCCATTGAGGCAGTCTCGCTTCCTAGCCCGGCAGCTGAAAGAGATGCTTTAATTCCTGTGAAGAGGTTCCATCAGAGCTACCTTTACCTGCAAGTGAAGGAAAGGTGACCGTGAAGAGCTAGCTGAGGAGGAGAGGAACGCTTTGCTTAAGACTGCTAAAGATCTGCTTCACGGCCGGCCCCTTCGCTTTGGGGCAGGGAAAGGGGATCTCAGGGTCTGAGAGCCTCCTCCATTGACCAGGGACAATGACTTAATACAGGTTTTCTTTGGAGTGAAATTTTCCCACTGTAGGCACTAGGAAGAACCAAGGCAAAAAGCAGCCCTTAGCGTCTCATGTGGCCCATCTGGTAGCTCTCTCGGGGCCTCTGGCGTGGAGGGGCCTGAGTCGTCGGGGGGGGTCTCCTTCGCTTCAAAGTGCCTGCAGGGGAAGAAAAAAGGAGAGAGATGTTCAGAGCTGCTTTGCCAGCCAGCCGCCCCCTGCACTCCTGCTGACTGCAGCTCAGCAGCCCTAAGCCAAAGCTCTGGCAAGACCATTTTCTGGAAAACAGCCACAGAAACAGAAGCGATTCTCAATGCTCTAAATTCTTTCATAGGCACACATTTCCAGCCCTGGGGAAAGAGCCCCCTGTCACTTCTATTTGGTGTCGCCCTTCCAAACCCCTGCTTGCCTGGTGGCTCGCTACTCCCCACGTTGGTTCCACCCTCACAGGCAGGACAGAGCTGAGCCCTCTTACAGCAGTGGTTCTCAACCTTTCTAATGCCGCGACCCCATAACACAATTCCCCATGTTGTGGTGACCCCCAACCACTTATACATCACCGGGTGCCAGGGGCGTGGCCAAAGAAAAGGGGGAAAAAATGGCGGACAGCCTTGTTTGGTCGTTCGACCCCAAATGGGGTCCCGACCCACAGGCTGAGAACCACTGTCTTACAGGGTTATGGCAATCAGGCCTGTTCCTCCTCCAGCCCTGGAATGAACCACCACGTTCCTGATGCAATTCAAATCGGAGCCTCTCTGGCTCCTCCCGTGGGCTTTTCCTCTCTCTGCCGATGCACCTTACGGCCCAAGTTGCGCAGGGTGCACTTTCACCCCATGCCCACAGCAGACGTCCTTGCAGAGCTAGCAAAAGTCTTACCTGGAAGGGGTTTGGGTGGCGGCAGCTTCGGATTGCTGCTTGGGGTGTGAACGCTGCAGATCTTAATGAACCCTGCCATCAACATGATGAGCGCAATGCCCATGAGCAGGACGGCCCACCAGTGCGCCTGGAGTTGTGAGACAGAACAAAGAGGTCTTTTTTCCCATCTGACCGAGCTCTATGAAGGCTCCAGGCACAAAGAAAAAATGCCACCCTTCAGGGCCGGAAAGCCAGGCCACCCTTCGCCTCAGGCTCCTTTAACAGCTTCTGCAGGCTTTGCCTTGGGGCAGCCTCTCCACGCCCAGCCCCTGCAGACGGGACATTTATTGATTTATTTTTATAAAATTTATTGGCTGCCCATCTTATCATGTGGTAACTCTGGGTGGCTTATACAGTTAAAACATAACTAATTAAAATCTTGCAACTTAGCCTCTTGCTTAGATAGTGACCTCGCATAGGCACACTGTGGTTGCAATGCTAGACTTACTGGCCAGCTGTGCCTAAATTGCCCAACCTTACCTTCATCATGAGCAGGAATGCTGCACTTGGCATGACTCTTATCGAGAAAAGGGTAGTCGCAACCATAGGGGGAGTTAAATGCAGAGCGATTTTGATGAAAACAAAATATTGCTCCGGAAGCAAATGAAGAGGTGACCTCCAGAAGAATGAATGGAATCGAAAACACAAGTGATGAAATGATTTGGGATAAACTGAAGAACTGCTGAGAAGTGTATTTTAGAGACTCAATGGGAGTCAGCGACATTTGAAGAGAGAGATTGAAGCAGCTGCTGTAAAGGGACTCTTCACAAAAAATGTAGTGAAGAGAAAGTGACAAATGCGGAGAACGTTGAAAGTGCTAAGGCGCAGATGTTGATGATGTAACTGGAGAAATATTAACCCAGGGAATGCTTATGGAGGGCCTGTGTGATTTGCTTAATGTATGTAAAAATTCCGTCTGTGCCCTGACAACTGGAGGAATGCTATTGTTGTTTCCTATGCAAAAGAAAAAGTAGCAAGGGAATGCAAAACAGGAGTTATTTAATGAATGTCAAAAAGGAAAAATGGCAACCTGTCAGAGACACAGCATGGTGCTGGTGTAAACTAATTTTTACTAGGTTTCCTTGTCTGAGATTTTAGTTTCTGTGACTTACTTGCTCTGCTGAACTTTCCTTACCCTGAGAGGGAAAATTGTGCTTGGTGTGCACGTCTGTGTGCATCCAACAGTGTTCAGAGGGGACCCTTCTCTGAATTCTTAAAGCAGAATTGGGGCTCTGAGCATTTTCATTTTTCACTCCTTGCAGTGCACCCATTCTTGCCAGTTTTCTACAAATACCTTTTGAACACTGAATATAGATTTTAAATTTTGTTATCTCACCTTCAGAATATAAAAATTTTGAATGTTTTCACTTTCTTGTTTTTGCAAAGGAACTGCCAAAATTTGTTCAGAGAGTTCCTTTCAACTCACCACAATCCACTCGGCAATGTTTTCATAGAGTTCTGGGTTGAAAATGGCCTTCTTCAGCCTGGCCAGGGGGCCATCTGCATCCACCAAACGACAGCGCATGAATACATCACAGTAGCCTTTGAAATCATTGCAGGGGGACCCAGGCTGGAGGGTAATGGTTTTATAACTGAAGTGAGCCTTCCATGCTTCAGATCCTGTACTGGCACAGCTTTCCGGATGCACTGGATAAAACAGAAACAATTTACATCTCAACACTATAGTTTTCAGAAGAGGAATATCAGGCTTTTGCTGTTCAAAGCAGAAAAATGACTGGCATGGAACAAACAAGCCAAGACATTGCCATGGGCAACTCTCCAGAAAGAAATTAAAACTATGCAGACAGATGGTAGTATTTATCCATAATTCCCAGCAGACATAAGATGCTCCCAAACCTTATTATGCTGTGGAGGAATTTGCATGTGCAGCAAACTGCCATGCATTGCCCCTCACAAACCTCATAACCTTTTGATACCCTTTGTCCCAAGGAAGCAGCCAAAAGATCACCCCCTTTTGACTTAATATCTTACCCACCTAAATAAATAATATGCTTTAAGTTCCCCCTTATCTCTTCTTGTCTTTATCAGTTCTTTCTCCTTTTCTAATTTATCTGTATTTGTTTTTACCTGCTCTCAACAGGTAATGTGTTACTAGAAAATAATTGCTTATATGAAGGAATTTTTCAATTACTTTATGTCAACAGCTAAAGATTAAACTTCTAAATGTAAAATGTCAGCAGTTAATGGTAAAGCCTATGTATGTAAAAAGTATATAAGAAACAATAAACTCAGAGTTTGTCAAGCTGTGTGAAGATGTGTCATGCAGCTTCAAACTTCTGCTCAAGACATGCCTGAGTCTTTTTCTTAGCATCGTTACATTATGCCTCATGTGCCAAGTCTCTCCTCTCCCCAGCCATGCTGGGGCACCACTCTTCTGAGGCAGACATCTCTTTAAAGCTGAGCAAAAAATGATCTTTTGGGAAATTAAAAAAAAGGATGGAACTGGAATTAAATCAAATGATGAAATGGTTATCTGAAATGCTAATAATGCCTCTATACTTTCCAGGTTTGAGACTGCAACTGAAAACTATTTCAACTCCAGGAGCAGCTGCTCAGCTCCAGCTAGACATGAAAAGAAAGGGCAGGACTTTTACAAAGGAGAAGCGTCCCCCATTTACCAATGAGGGTAATGAAATACTTGCTCTACCACATCCCTGCATACATTAAAATAGACAGAATGCTATAATCCAAATTTAAGTTGCTTAGCGTAACAAAACTTACTTTTCTTCATGCAACAGACGTGGCATAGTTCTCTGTCATCCTTTGCATCAGAGCTGGCACAGGTACATTCTTCTAAGTCGAATTTCTCACAGATAGAGCCAGCACATTGCTGGGGAGGAAACATATTAGAGCTATTTCATCTTATCAAGCTCAGAATTAAACCAAACAAAATAGTAAAATGAATGCGGTGGCCAATTTTGAACTTCACCATGTTTGCCCTTTTCTTTCCTATAAATAAGAACTATGTCTGGCTACATAAAGCAGAGCCAGGAAAAGGGGAAGAGGTTGCTTCCCCAGTTTGGCTCCCCAGAACACGATTCCAACCCAGCACCACGGACGTTAGCACAAAGTTGGAGATGATTGGAGGTTTCCTTCTTCTCCAAAGAATGTTTGCGGCAAGGACCCCTTGGCCTGAGCACAGACAAATAGGGGATCTGTTTTAAAAACAGTCAGTACAAACATTTTGGTTATCAAACTCCAAAAGAAAAGAAAATGGCTGCTTTTACTGGCTGGCCCAAGAAAGACAGCTGCAACAGGTCAACAGAAAGAGGCACCCTCCGCCTGGGCCGGGAATACAAACGCTGGAGTCAAACTGTCTGGCTCTATAAAAACACTTCTAGGACGACTTACACCACTGATGCAAACTTGAGTGTTTCTGTTGCACTCGGTCAGGTTTTTCTTTGGTGTAGATGTGGGGCAGAAAGAAGAGTTACCATCACACCTCCCTTCTTCTGCACACTCAGAATCATTCCGGCACTTTTCCCGCTCTTTCTTGAATTCACAATTCTGTGTACAACAAGGGCCTTCACTGGGGCTAAAAAGGGAGAAAAATTTATTGCCATTCCAGCAGGCCTCGTCATTTCAAAGGAGATCTGCATTTATTCTTCGTGATAGACTCAATCCTATCTGCTCACTGTCATCCAGTAGGTCACTGCCTGATTTTCCCCTAAAAAGCCTCAGGAGAATCTGTGCGCAGCTTACTTTGCCCACAATGCAACAGTGCTTTGGGCGGGACTTAAAAAGAGGAGTCTGCTTGGATAGGGGAGTGCTTCTTCCTCCAAATCAGTTTAAGCCTTTGGTATTATGTCTAGCACAGTCATTATTTAAATAAGGCAAATTTCCAATTCTGAAGACGGCAATCAATAAAATAATTTCAATCAACCAGCAACAAAAGGTAATGAAGGTGGCATGTAATTAAGCCAGATTTGCTAATAGAAGGGAAATGTATTTCACAGCCCTGGAGCCGAGCGTGAGAGGCTGGGTCTCTTCTTCTTACTCTGCCTGCCAGTAAACTTTGACTCAGGGTTTGGGACGCAGGGTTGCCAATCCTGATGGGGAAATAAAATCTGCTCTTGTAAACCAAGGCTGCTCTCGCTCCTTCTCGGCCAAAGACAAGCCCAGACCAAGGGAGGGAGCGGCTCTCCAGATCAGAAAAGCGTCTGAACCTGCAACTCTTGCCGGGTCTCAGCTTGCACTTCTTGTCCTCTGGCTGGTTGGCATCGTAGCAGCACTCATCTTTGCACTGGTCACTGTAGCCACAATCACACTGCTCGCCTTGCTCTACCAGCCCGTTTCCACAGATGGGTTGGCCGGATTCTGAAAAACAAGACGTTCTTCTGAAGGCTAACTGGGGTCATGAGAAACGGGGAGAGA
Organism: Crotalus tigris; assembly: GCF_016545835.1. Taxonomy (NCBI): domain Eukaryota; kingdom Metazoa; phylum Chordata; class Lepidosauria; order Squamata; family Viperidae; genus Crotalus; species Crotalus tigris. The sequence continues at coordinate 620,253 of NW_024096608.1, forward strand.
GGACTGAATCAGGACACAGGACCATCCCTCCTTTTCAGGACCTGCATCCCCTTCTATAAAGCAGCCGCCATGCAAGGAGGAATCGGCTCTTCCTCAGCCTGGCAAGAGATGGTTCTTGCCGGCCTTTGGCACATTCCTTTCTGCAAGATTCTTCACACGAGAGGAGGAAACGGTGGGCTCAGCCTTGGCTGCAGTTCAAGAGCTACAGCCACGTTTCATCCTGTGTGCAACGTTAAAACTCTGAGCTTGCCTAAGCGCTGATTAACAAGCTCGGCTGTCCTTTCCAAGGTTCGAGAGAGGACTGAGCGGCCTACATCTGCATCTCAGGGAAGACCAGATGCAAAACACACTTTTAGAAAATGAAAAGCTACAGAATTTCAAGCTGCTCCCAGTGATGTTCCCTGTATTTTCTCTTCTCGTTGCCATCTCATGAAAAATAAAGACAACCAAATTGTGTAGAAGAAATACATACCAACAAAACAATTATTCCTCTTTTTTTCAAGCACTTGGCTGATATTCCGAATACTACAGATAGAGAATTTATTGTTGTTCAGTTTGTCACCAGAGGTTGCCCGTGCATACATTATGTAATTGCCATTTTCTTTTTGCCCCAGGTTTTTGGACTCTCCTGGAGTGCACTCTGTTCCAGAATCATGCTGCAAGAGACAAAAATTGTCAGTGTTCTTCACCAGAAGTTCTGTGATTTTCTGCTCCTCTAAGAAGCTACCATGTCAGGGGAGGAGCCAGTTAAAGCCTCCCAGGAAGAAGGTAGAATGATAAGAAGGTGAGGTGGGCGAGAAAGAAGCCAGCACCCCCATGATTCACTCTAAACATCTTCACAATACTTGACCCAAACAGCCACTGATAAAGAACTCTGGGTTTTTTCTTTAATTCAGTGCACCAAAATTACTCCTTTTGTTGTCCTGTTTATCCATTAACAACCATGTAACAGTCTGGCTTCATTTACATGAAGAGATTGTATAATCACTGAAGTCAGACTTGTACTGAACTGCAGCAAATCACTTCAGAAAGAGAGAGAAACTCTTTTCTAAGGTCCTATCCGATGAGAAGTTCACAACTAAGATAGAGGGACCGGCTTTGCTGAATCCAGTGGAGGTGGACAATACTCAGGCAAGCAAGTGCAGGGACTGTTTTGCTGACACCCTGGCACATGTTTTTATTATTATATTTTGAGAGATTGGCAGGCTGCAAGCCACACATTTCTTTCTTTAGATCAGCTGAGATGCATTTTGCTGTAAAAGGAGACAGGAGACTCTTTAGGCAGGTTACTTGGCCCAATTCATCAAATTGTTTCATCTTGCAATAAGCAGGACCAATTAATTTTGTGGGCAGAGGGGATGGTTTAAGAGTTCCTGGATCTGCCGTAAAAGCTGGACCAGCCAGGGAGACCTAGAACTTACATATACTTACAGGAGAACCAAAGTTATGTCCCACTTCGTGCGCAAAGGTGATATGGGAGACCTTAGGAGGGACATGGGAACCATAGTTTTGCACAGTGATTATGCCAGTATTTAGGGACTTCTTTTTCCCATCAGAATAAAGCTTGCTTTTTTCACAGATTCCACCAGAGCTCCCTGTAATTAAAATCAAACAGTAATCTTTAACAAAACTAATTAGAAAATGATTATTAAGCAGCAGTTAAAGCAGCACTTTTAAATTAAAGAAATCATTTTTATCATTAAAATACTTTCCAAATGTGTCAGTTTATTCTGATTTTTGATTCTGTGAGCTAGTCAGAAATCATGAGAGCTCTTTGAACTGTTCTGGTACTGTAAAGGCAAAATCATTGGCTCTCACTCCAGACAAAACAGTTCTCAAAAGCTGATATTCTTAAAGGTTTATCTCTGTTGATGGCCGATTTGTCTGAAGGCTAGGCTTCCAGGAATTACCTCGTGTTTGTGATTTAGCTTGCTCTAGGATTCTCACAGCTCCAATGTCTTTTGAGATGAAGGAATTTTCATCCTCTCTTCTGGCTGCTAGTTGATGTTCAGGATGCATCTGCTAATCTTCTGCCAATCTATTCTTTGTAGCTGCTGTTGCAGCCTTTACCTTGTATATATTTATATACATACATACGTATGTACGTACGTACATATATTTTTCTATATAAGAAATAACTACATCTCTATACAAATAGAGCACAACAATGATGAAAACTGTCTTCAATGCATTTGGGTCAATATAAAAGGGAGAAAAAATGACATTGCCATAGGTGTATACTAGAGGCCACCCAACCAAACAGAGGAAATAGATGAACTTTTTGCTAGTCAGCTAACTAAGGTATGTAGGAAGCAAATCACAATAGTAATGGGGGACTTTAACTACCCTGACATCAATTGGGAGACAAACTCTGCACCAAGTGGAAGATCAAACAGATTCCTGACAAACCTAGCAGACAACTTTGTCTCCCAAAAAGTAGAGAAGGGAACTAGGGGATTAGCCATTTTGGATCTAAGTCTCATTAACAGAGATGAAATGATAGAAGGTGTTGAAGCCACAGGAACCTTGGGAGGTAGTGATCATGCAATATTGGAATTCAACATTATGGAAGCACAAGCAATAGAACATAGTCAAACTAGAGTCTTGGACTTCAAGAGAGCGAATTTCAATAAACTTAGAGACAGCTTGGGAAGGATTCCATGGATGAGAATCCTCCAGGGGAAAACAACTCAAGAAGCTTGGGAAATCCTGAAAAGCGAGATAATAGAAGCCTAGTCTAGCACAATACCAACAAAGAGGAAAAATAACAGCTCTCAAAAGAAACCAGCATGGCTGCATAAAGAACTCTCTGATAAATTGAAAGATAAAAAGGACAAGTATAGAAAATGGAAAGAGGGGCACATAACTAAATCAGAATATCAACAAATAGCCAGAGCCTGCAAAGATGAAGTAAGGAAAGCTAAGGCTCATAATGAACTAAGGTTTGTGACCAAAGTCAAAAATAACAAAAAAAGCTTCTTTCAACATGTAAAAAACGAGAAAAAAGTGAAGGAAATGATTGGTCCATTAGTGGGCAAAAGTGGCAAGAAGGTGACAAGCAATAGGGAGAAAGCAGAACTATTTAACTCGTTTTTTGCATCTGTCTTTACACAAAGGGAAAAAACAGACCAACCTATCAAAAATAGTGCCATAAAAAACAGTGTAGAAACACAAGTTAAGATAGGCAAGAAAATGATAAGTGAGCACCTGTCCAGCCTAGATGAGTTCAAATCACCAGGACCAGATGGATTACACCCCAAGGTTCTCAAGGAACTGCAGATGTGATCTTTTCAAAGATCTTGGAGCACTGGGGAACTACCAGAGGACTGGAAAAGAGCTGATGTAGTTCCCATCTTCAAAAAAAGGAAAAAAAATGGATCCAGGAAATTACAGACCTATCAGCTTGACCTCAATACCTGGGAAGATTCTGGAAAAGATAATCAAACAACGAATCAGCGAACACCTAGAGGCAAACAAAATCACTACTAAAAGCCAACATGGGTTTGTCAAAAACAGATCATGCCAGACAAACCTTATTGCATTCTTTGACCAAGTGACAAAATTAGTGGATCAGAGGAATGCTGTGGATATAATTTACTTGGACTTCAGTAAGGCATTTGATAAAGTAGATCACAACCTACTACTTGATAAGATAGAAAAAAGTGGGTTAGACAGCATCACCACCAGATGGATTCGTAGTTGGCTGACCGGCCCTACCCAGTGTGTGGTCCTCAATGGAACTGCACCTACATGGAGGGAAGCGTGTCGTAGGGTGCCTCAGGGCTCTGTTCTAGGCCCAGTGCTCTTCAACATCTTCATCAACGATTTGGATGAGGGGATAGATGGTGAACTCATTAAATTTGCGGATGACACCAAGCTGGCAGGAATAGCCAACACTCCAGAAGAAAGGCTTAAGATACAGGAGGACCTGGACAGACTTGAACATTGGGCACTATCTAACAAAATGAAATTCAATGGTGAAAAAAGTAAGGTTCTACATTTGGGCAAGAAAAACCAAATGTATAGGTATAGTATAGGTGGTACCTTGCTCAATAGTAGTAACTGTGAGATGGATCTTGGAGTCTTAGTAGACAATCACCTAAATATGAGCCAGCAGTGTGCTGCAGCTGCCAAAAAAGCCAACTCAGTGCTGGGCTGCATTAACAGAGGGATAGAATCAAGATCATGTGAAGTATTAATACCACTTTACAATGCCTTGGTAAGGCCACACTTGGAATACTGCATCCAGTTTTGATCGCCACAATGTAAAAAAGATGTTGAGACTCTGGAAAGAGTGCAGAGAAGATGATTAAGGGGCTGGAGGCTAAAGCATATAAAGAACGGTTGCTGGAATTGGGTATCTCTAGTTTAACAAAGAGAAGGACGAGGGGGGACATGATAGCAGTGTTCCAATATCTCAGGGGCTGCCCCAAAGAAGAGGGAGTCAAGCTATTCTCCAAAGCGCCTGAGGGCAGGACAAGAAGCAACGGATGGAAACTGATCAAGGAGAGAAGCAACCTAGAACAGGGGTGTCAAATTGCTGGCCCGCGGGCCGGTTTTATCATACTGGAGCCGCACCCACCCCATTGCCAGCAATGGCGAAAAAGCTCCGAGATGTCGCGAGTTTGACATGCCTGACCTAGAACTAAGGAGAAACTTTCTGACAGTGAGAACAATTAACCCGTGGAACAACCTGCCTCCAGAAGTGGTGAATGCTCCAACACTGGAAGTTTTTAAGAAGAGACTGGACAGCCATCTGTCCAAAATGGTGTAGGGTTTCCTGCCTGAGCAGGGGGTTGGACTCGATGATCTCCAAAGTCCCTTCCAACATTATTATTATTATTATTATTATTATTATTATTATTATTATTATTATTATTATTATTATTATCGATCATCGCACAGTCAGCCAGATGTTCAGATTGGATTTGGCATTTTGTCTACCTATCGAGTCCTTACCCAGGACCTGGGATAGGCAGATGTGGATGTTTGATGGTATTACAGATATCGTCGCAGGATGGAAGCAGTTCCTAATAAGGCCGCCTTTTGCAATTGACTAACAGCGAATTTGTCAATGCCAATGGTGTTCAAGTGGTGCTCCAGTTGTTTTGGGATTGCACCCAAGGAGCCTATTACTATTGGTACTACCCTTGCTTGCTTTTGCCACAGTCTTTCTATTTCTATTTGTAGGTCTTTGTATTTTGTTATCTTCTCCAGTTCTTTCTCGTCTATTCTGCTGTCTCCAGGCACTGCCACGTCCACTATCCAGACTTTTTTGTCTTTCTTATCGACAATTGTTAAGTCTGGGGTGTTATGTTGCAGGTGCTTGTCTGTTTGAATTCTGAAGTCCCAGAGCAGTTTAATTTTATCATTTTCTATGACTTTCTCTATTTTATGATCCCACCAGTTTTTGCTTACAGGCAAATGATATTTTTTGCAGATATTATTATTATTATTATTATTATTATTATTATTGACTGTAGATGACTCCTTTTTTTCTCCTTGAGCTGCTGGAGGTCTTTTGCTTTATTTGCAATGTTCTGGAGGACTTTAGTTGGTTTGTATGCTTCAGTGATGCCATGTAAACATCTGTTGGTTGTTTCTGAGATATTTCTGATGTATGGCAATGTTATTCTTTTCATAGGTTGTGTTGGTTGTGCTGCGTTGTGCTGGAGAGTCAGTCACTTTTTGATAAAGTTGCATGGGTATCCATTTTCTTGGAAAATGTTGTATAGGGAAGTCTGTTTTCTTTTTCTGGTGTTCATCGGTTACTACAGTGTGTTTGTGCTTATTTGAGAGCACTTAGTGCGGATTGTTTTTCAGCACACTTGCATGTCTAATTTGCCATTGTTTCCTCTGATGGTGAGGATATCCAGGAAGATAATGGGTGAGTGTTTTCTTCTTCTCTAGTGATTTTTATTTTTGTGTGAATGATTTCACATGTCTGCTCCTTGTTCATTTTATTATGAGGAAGGGTCGTATACACATTGGAGCCATACATTTACTGGTATCTGTGGAAGTGTAATACTTTCTAGAAGCTGCATTGGTCCCTGCTACGAATTCTGAGACCGGTGATCCACAAGGGGATTTGTTGCTATATTTCTCCATCAAACTGAAAGCAGATAGTGAGGCAGAGGATGATGAGATCCATAATTCTGGGTATTCTGATCTTAAGTGTATTTAGCCAGGTTGGATGTGTTGTGTAGTACTGCAGCCATGAATTCTTTATTTTTAATCTCTGTGGCTAGATATTTTAGTCTCTGTGGTTTCAACTGAAACTTCTCAAATACAGTTTGTCTGTAATTATGCCCCTAAGAATGAGTCACTCTGTCTGCTGAGATAAGCAGATATTCTTGGGCTAAATATTTTGCAACAACAAAGTGCGCTCAGAAGTTTGTAAACTGAACAACTCACAATGTTATAGCTGTAAATAATGCATCTGATGCTGAAAGAATTGAAGCAGTCTTAAAATATATTTTTCAACTTTCTGGAAGTAAAATGATTATGCAGCCAGAGATTATGGTTAGTACCAGGACATTCAAACTCCTTCAAGAAAATTTATCCAAGATGGATGTAAACTTCAAAACAGAGAATACTCACCTGCAGCAGCCCTCCAGATACCCAATAAAATGTTTTTTTCAGCTCATTAAATTTAATCTCTAATAATGCTTTATACTATTTAATAATTATTTACCTGAAGGTGCTCCAACCCAGGCCAAGCCAAGGACACCATCATCAAAATCACGATCAGTAAACACGTAGGCCAAACAATAATCATCATGATTCTGCTCAGAATTAAGTTCTAGAAATTTCTCCACACCAATGTTTGGAAATCTGAAGGGATTAGAAGGATCTTTTTCATCTTGGGTAGTGTTGATCTGTAAGAAAAATATATTGTATACTGTTAGACATCACTTTTGGATAAAGTAAAAAAAAATCCACACCTACTTGTTTTCACAAATAATTACTCAGAGAAGAACAGTGTGAACGTTACCCACCCCGAAGCACAGAGATGAGGTAAGGATTCTGCAGATGTACAGTTTATTATGCACAAGTGATGGCCTGAAGAAGCTATTGTCATGAAAGAGTGAAAGACGAGCACCTGAGCTGATCCACTCTCTAGAAATCAGGACATGGAACTAACTGAACAGCAAACTGTCAAGTCAAGAAGCTACAAATGTCTTCCCAACATTTGCAAGTAAAAGATGGCAACATAAAAGCAAATCAATCATTTAAATAAAGTTACTAGCTATTAAGGCTTGTCAGTGGAAGAAGAAACCCAATAAAAAGAGGAAAATACAACTAAATCAGCAAGTGCATAAGATTTACATTGTTACATTTCTGTATACTTACTCTAATTCGTTTTACCATAAAACTGATATTTCTGATTCCTGAGAAATCTGTAGATTGGTAAATTGTGTCAATTGCTTTGACATGGCTGGAAATCTAAAAGAAAGAGGAAGTTAAAGACATTGGCGGTAGATCCACTTCCCTCTGCAACCTGCAAGATCCGTTTTTCTAACTCTGGGTGCCCAAGGGCAAGCGCTGATCTGTGTCTCTAAGTCAAGCTCCAGCTTGCCCTCCAGCAGAGAGAAACCTGCGCACAGCCTTTGGCTCAGGCTGCCTCTATATACACTGACTTCAGGTTCACCTTAGTGACCTCCTGACTTCTTTCCGTATCAGGATTTAAAAGGAATCACAGTTAGGTGTCAAAACAAAGCAAACAGACTTGGGGTTGATTTTCCAACCAAAAGTGGTTTTTATTTTATTTTATTACTTATAAACTCAAGGAAGCTAACGTACATAATATTTCTTCCTCCTATTTTCTCCACAACAACCATCGGTTGAGGTGAGTTGGTCTGAAAGAGAGGGACTTTATTAATGATTCTTGGTTGGCCTGGAAAAAAACGAGTGAAACTGAACTCTCCCTTATTTCTCCTCCTAGGCTCTAGGCAGAAGGAGGCACCCCCCCTCCCCCCTCCCCAAGTTCTTCTAGGCCCATATACAGCTACCTACGAGATACAAATTCCGAAAGTGGCTGGCAGAAACTCTTCAGAGATTCAGACAAGAATCTTTCTCAATCCTCTTGCCAGAGCCACAGACATAACCCAGAGCTGTTCAAGGCAAAGCATGTCCTCTACAACTGAGCGACAATAATATGATCAATCTCATAAATTTCACTGGATATTCAAATTTTTTAGTCATTTTTCTTCAAAAGAGGCCGCAGTAAACATCCATGATAATTCTGCAATTATCACACTTGTGCACATAATTTGCGGAAAATAAATGCCTGTACTAGTACACTCAAAGTTGCATCGTGGCCTATAAAAGCTCTTCCGCTTTCTGCCCTTTGTTTTGACAAGGAAATCAAGCTTCTGCAGGAACCACCAGGAGCTTACCTGTGCAATCACAGCTTCTCGGGTTCCGTAATACCTGAAGAAAAGATGATCGGTTTGAATATAGAGTTGACATGTGTTCTTTTCAGCTTGCGCGGCTCGTTTTCTCCTCAAGAGCTCAGGGTCATCTCTGATCTGTTCCTCAGATGGCTGCTAAAACATAAGGAGTCAGTTACATTTAGGTACAAGGTATTTATATAGCCTTCCATTTCAAACGATTCAACTTGTGTGTGAGAATAAGAGGATTAAAGCAAAGTTATGGACCTTGTCATTTCTGGAGTGATGTGACAGAAGGTGCCAATTTCAGATCAGCTCTTCTCCATCCCATCGTACCGCCCCGTTCATCTTTCACCCGTACAATCTCAGCTGCTTGCAGCCAGCCACATTTCTCTAAGTATATGTGCCGGTAGAGCAGTGGTTCTCAACCTTTTTAATGCCGCGACCCCCAACCGGTCGTAAGTCGAGGACCACCCAACCGGTCATAAGTTGAGGACTACCCAACCGGTTGTAAGTCGAGGACTTTCCCTGCCCAGGAGCACCGCGCATGTATGGTGCCGCCCCCTGCGCTGGCCAAGGCGTAGCTGGCAAGCGGCAGAGACAGCGCAGGCCGACCACTGGCTGGGCCACCAGCTGGCCCAGCCCAAGGGAGGTAAGGCACCCACCGGGCCCCACGCGCGCCAGCAACCCTCCCTGCGCCCGCTGGTCTCCCACCTCCCACCTCTGGCCCTCTTTTACTTAAATTTTTAGTAGTTGCTCAGCAGGGAGGGGTGGAAACTTCCAGACAGCCTGGACAATTCCTATTGGCTTTTGAAAGCCAATAGAATTAGACTCTATTCAAGAGAGTCTATTCTATTGGCTTTCAAAAGCCAATAGAATAAAAGGGAGTAGCACAGCTAAGGAAAAGGGGGAAAAAATGGCGGACTGCGTTGTTTGGCGACCCCCGTGAAATGGTCGTTCGACCTCAAATGGGGTCCCGACCCTCAGGTTGAGAACCACTGCGGTAGAGTAACTTGGAGTTGAAGATCTTAATTAATTTGCCTTATACAAAATTTAGCCAAGGACTGAAAAGAAACAAAATACCTCAGGAGCCACTTGGATGGACAAATCATGGAAAGCCACATTTCTGCAGCCCGAGGAAATTCAACTTTTTGGGCCTGCTGCTATCAGGTACTTAAAATATTCTTAAACCTGTCATTAATTTTAGTAGAAATTTAAAAATCTAATAAATCAACTCAGTCTACGGATTGTAGCTATAGATAATTTAAAGACTGTTGGGGGGCCAGAAATGTAAAATTCTCTACATTATTACATGCAAAGTTCAGCCAGTTCTGCATACTAGATATTTGCAAAAAGCCCAAAACCTTCTGGTAACATCTGGCAAATTCAAACTGAAAAAACTGCAAGGAACACATAGTGATGACATGTCAATTCAAAATTAGATAAACCAGGAGCTTGTTTTGTGTCACATCGTGTCAATAGCAGAATACAATTTCCCTGGTCAGATCAACAGTAGATACACAGAAAAGATAACAGGCATTTTATCCAATCATTTATTCCATGCTTGATACCTGGTGCCTTGGCTCTTCTTCTGCCCCCCTGGCCATTTGGTATTTTCTCATCCTTTCAAAGACAGCATGATCTGCACAACCGCCCTGTGGTCCATACTTATGGGGATATTCTGAAACGAAAGATTTGCTGGTACATATTTTCCTCTAGAAATGGTTTTAAAATTAAGACACTCAGTTACTAATTTTAAAATGTATTCAAATCAGTAGGAACAAAATAATGGAAAGAGACAAGGAAGAAATATCCAATATCAATAACTATTTTAATGAGGCTTAGTTCAATCTGTTACATAATCCTCTCTCTTTTTGCAGAGTGGGGCATTAAACAGTATTACGCAGCTAATACGAGGTGTCCCATATGCTTTGTTTTTCTATTAAAGATAAACTTGGCACAAAATCCTAGCAGCTGCGGGTCCCCTTAACTGCCACATCCCATGTTTGGCTCAATTGTACATGTGGGTTGCATATTATGGAACAATCTTCCGCTGGGAACAAAGCAATCCCCCCACTGTTTACCTTTTAGAAGAGTTTAGAACATATTAACTAAGATTTTCTGATGCTATTGCTTTATCTGCTGTTTATATTGGTCACACTTTTTAATGTTGTTTTTATGGATATCTATACAGAAGTATTATTGTCAGTCACCCAAAGCCAGTGGAAGTGAGCAGCATAAAAACCTTCTAAAAAAGAAGTCAGGATCCAAGCAATCTTCAAGCAAGGGATCAGATTTGCCCTGGCAATGATTAATTGTTGTCTCCTTGCTGGCTAAAAACAGTTTCCAGACAAGAACAAAGCAATTCTAATCTGCATAGTTTAATAAAGCAGCAATCAAATGAAACTTCCCTTTTAAACCAATGCATCATAAGAATCAACCTGGGTACAATCTTGAATCACAATACTCAACAACCCCATAAATAACTATACTGGGCTCCCGCCTCACTACAGCTCAGTGCTTGTGAGAAAAGGTCTTCAAGGCTCTCCAGAAGGCGAGGAGGGCAGGAGTCTCCTGGATTTCAGGGGAGGGCAGGGGCTGCTACTGAGAAGGCCTGCTGCCTAAATCCCACTAGATAAGGGAAGGCACTGGGAGCGTGGCCCCTCTGGCCTGGGGGAAGTGGGTGGATACCCTCCGGGAGAGGTGGCCCCACAGATAACCTGGCCCTGTGCCACTTAGAATGATAAGCAGAGTAACATGAGCAGATTCTTTGCATTTGTTATTTTATATGATTGTGCTCCCCCCCCCTTCAACCTGTGGATCTTTATCTGCTGATCTGGATCAGCTTCTACATTATACTCCTTCCCCTATTGTCTTTAGGTTTATTGCAACTTCATCATTTTTATCCAAGCAAATACAATCAAAGAGACAGGTTACCTTGAGAATAACAAAACGGCCAGTAAGCATTACTCTTTTCTATCACAATTCAACAGTAGTAGCAAGAATATGCCGGGTGCCATATCCAGAAATGCTTCTAGAGCTTTTATATGGCTTCTGCTCTCAATTTCCAACTTTTTCTGCAATGATTGATACTCTTCTGGCAGGGCCCAAGTAATGCCCAAACAAGACTGTTTCAGTCACAGTAGAAAGAACTCCCTCCTGGCAAAACCATTTTTTTCAATAAATAATATCCCATGAACGTATAAAAACTAATTCAAATAATTGCCCTATCCCTTAAATCAGAATAAAAGGTTTGCCTTTTATTTGGTCATTAAGAGAGAGCAACGTGAACAAAGGTCTTTGTAGGAAACAGTACAATATAATCCTCATTTTTAGAACTGCCTTTTGTTTCAGCTCTGAATAAGACTTCCTTGTCATGCTGAACATATGCCGCATTGTTGTATCCCAAAAGCTCTAACAGAATATTCTTGCAAAAATTAAAATATGGAAGGGCTCACTCATTAACAATATAAATTTCTTTTTTTTAAACAAGTTTTATTGGTTTTTTAAATTTTTACATCAAAGTGCTTAAGAAATGACGTGGTGGTGGGGAAATCAATCATCCAAAAACAAAATCATACATATATATCTCAGGTTAATTCATTAAAAGTTCCCTCTCGATTTCCCTCATGTAATATAACATATTCAAATTAATACATTTCTAAATAGAATTCAATCAATCAAAACAGTCATCAATAACATTTCATCTATAAAAATCCAAATCCTGTTTTTGAGCTTTACTAATTTACTGTTACCATATTCCAATTTAGCGTTGAATAAACATATTATTTAAACTTCGGGTATCCCTCATTTCCCTTTTTTCCTAACATAATAATTATATCTAAAATACATATATTATTCCAACAGTAGCATTCTTATAATTTCCATATATATTCTATTTCTTAATCTAATAAATCATTTATTAATACCATTTCTTCTCTTGTCACAATTCCCTCTTATTCTTCTTCCATTACGAAATAGTTATCCTACCTAAAATAAAAATATTAATCCCAAAAATACATTTCTACTCTATTTTAGATATATATTCTATCAATCAATCTATGTCTATAAAAAATCTTTTTAACCCATTCGGTAAAATTTAAATCGCCTCCAATAATTATCATATCTAAAACAAGCATATTATTACAAAAGATATCTTCTTATTGAATTCACATACTCCGTTAATTATTAAATCAGTCAAGATCTCTAAAGCCATTTTAACCCGTTAAGTGAAATTTTAAGTCACATTTTTAAATCTAATTCTGGCTTTTTTTCTGTGCCAAACCGGTTTCCATAGTAAGGCTTCTGAACCATTGAATCTCAATATTTGAATGGGGGTATTTATTGACACTTCAGTCTGGTCAAAGTTCTCTTCCCCTTCTTCCAGTATCATCTGAATGGTGTAATCAATTTTATTCCATGTTGTAGTTACTAGTTGATTATCCACGTTATCACAGATTTCAGTAATTTGTGTCTGTCAATTCCTGTTGTTTTTAACACTGCAGATGTCTCGAGGTTCTCCATAAATTGTGTATGGGGTTGTACAATATCCTCTTCTATATTAATTGATTCCTTTTCTGTTGTTTCTTGACTTATGGTGTAATCAATTGGAGTCTAAAAGTTTGAGATTTTGGGACAAGAGTTTTTCTAGAATTGATTTGCTCAGTAGGTTCCACAGTTTTTCCCAGTACAAGTTTATAGTTGAGTTGTGGGTATGGCTCCTCCATCTCTTTAAGTTGTGTATATTGTTGCGTACAGGTCTCTTTGGAGCTAATCTGTTCCTCCTCTATTGTTCCTTGGCCTATTGATTGAGATTCAATTTGTGGTTCTGAAATATCATCTTTAATTTTTCTCCAAGATTTCATATACTCCGTAACTTCCAAAATATTTTCCAATATAAGCTCATAATTAAGCTGTGGGTAAAATTCCTCCATTTCAGTGGTGAAATAGCCTTTTAATCTTTTAGTGGAGGCTCTATTTACTAAAAGTCAACAAATATCCACCTCCACTATTTAGTAAACAAACTCACCACCCAGCTGTTTCTTTTCCCTTTTATTATCATTTGAAGGCCAAATCCATCTTCAAACACCGAGGGAATACAGTTGCAATAACAATTTTCGCCACAAGATGTCCTCAGTAGACTGTAAGATCTTTTTTTCCAAGTTAATAAAAAATTTTCTCATTAGGAAATTAGAGGGAAAAAAAGCAGATATCTCCAGTATAATAAGTAAAATAATAATGATGCTATGATAGGAATTTTTTCAGGACCTCTAGGTATCCCAAAAATTAAATAGTCAATAAAAGTTAGTTATTTTATATTCTTTTGTTTCCAGAGCTCTTTTTCCCAAGTAAACAGACGGCGCTTTCTTAAAGCAGGGAAGTAGTTCAGAAGCTTTTTACAGGAAAGTAGTTAAGACAAAGAGAGGGAAGGAAAGGTCTCACCCAGATCCTCCACAGTAGTTCTTTACGCTTACATGTTCTTCTGACTTTTAGCTGGTACAGCTAAGTGATCGGCCATTTTACTGGCCAATTTTTCTCTGTTGGCCCTAAGGAGCTGGCTCAGACCGCGGAAGGAGCTGCCGCCCTTCCGCAGTCTAACAAGGGGCCTCCTCAATGGTAGTCGCCCCTCCAGGGCGACTTTTCGACCCTATTGAGGGTCTACCGGTGGAAGGAAACTGGCCGGCAAAGAGAGAAGTCTCTTCGCATGACCACCTGTGCTGCGATCCGGAACCAGAAGTCCAATAATATACATTTCTTGATCTGAGGCATTTGCCTGAACTGATTGTAACCTTGTACGCTTTATGTACAATCTCTTTAACTATGTCTTATTCTGTGAGCAGAAACATTACAAAATGTTTGGAATTGTAAACTACATATCGAATTAAAGGCATGGGGGTCTTTTTGTGAAAAACTAGCAAGACTCTTGATGCATTTGTTAAAGATCTATCCAGTGTTTTCCAACTTGAATATCCTGAACGACTAGCATTAAGTTGCTTAAATCCCCTAAATTGTGCTGGCTTTTTGCTCTTTTTCTTTCAAAACAATAATAAAATAACATAATGTCTACCATATTCCACAGCCTATGCTTTCTAATGAAAGTTCTATTAGCTCAATACTTTGCTTGGCTCATGCATCTTTTCATTTTCAAATCTGGTGAGACATTCTTGTTTCTGTAACAGAAACAAAAACAATCAATTTATCTGAGGGAATCAGGAAATGTAACTGGTAAAATCTGTAGACTGAATACTAATCTGAAGAAGTACTATCAAAAGTAAAATGCAGTGATCCCAGTGGTAACAGACAGAAGATGGAGTCATATTAGAAAGCAGAAGACCAAACCTTCTTTACACAAAGTGATGTGCAGATCACGATTTTCTACAATATAGTCTTGGTATTACAAGTTTCCTTGAAAATAATTAACTTAAATAGACAGCTGACAACATGATGCTTTTGTTCTCTATATTCCAGTATGCCTCCAAATGAAAAAAAAGGATAAAATGGTCCTTTTTAAAAATAGAGAGAGATAAGGAAATAACAAATCCAATAGCTTGATTTAACTGCATGTAATACCACTAACAATTACAATTGAAGGGTGATATTTAATAGGATATCAAAAGCTTTGTGCATTTAGGAGCTTGTTGCTTATATTAGCTGAGTACTTCAGGGGACACTTTAAACAATAGGAAATGAAGCTCAGGAACTTGTGTGAACACTTGAAAAAAAATTCTTCCCTAGAGATGGTCCTATGAGGATTATAACATTTTCTAAGCAACGTGACTCACCCTGCTCAGGATAGGTGTCCCTCTACAGCAGTGGAAGAGTGATGCTCAGTGAGCCTTATTTTGTTTTAAGTTTTAGTGTCCTGGAAACCTCACTCACTCATAGCTTTTGTACACCTCTTCTAAATAGCATATTTTCAACATAGAATAAAAACTTACTGATATCATCTTCATGATACATGACAGAATGAAAAGGTAGGGCTTTGTCCTTAACATATCTTTCTGCTGGCTCAATATAAAAAGTTCCAGTGTGAGTCTTAACGAATCCCTCAAATCTTCCATCAACAACAGATCCATGGCTAAAGCTTCCCTGTTCACCTGTTTAAAAAAGGATGTAGGCTTTAGAATACTTATTTATCAGCATCAATTCCCAGCAAGAATAGGCAAGTTCCCGAGTCTGAATTATGTCTTCTCAGCAACTGATCAAGAAACTAATGCAACATTCATGAACATACCTGTATCAAGTTCTAGTCAGCACCGGTATCCATAAATATCTCACATTTGGTTCTGCTAGTTCTTTGGGACTGGAATTTCAGTTGTTAAGCAAGTCATCACATGACTGGACCTGATTTCGTGACCATTTTTACAGTAGCCATTAAACAAATTGTTGCTGTCCTTAGGCAAATCACAGGGTTACATGAACCCTGCTTCCCCAACTGTCTTTGCTGCTGGAGGCAGGCTGGGAAGATTGCAAATCATGATCAGCTGACTGCAAATGCTGCAAGCCCTATAAAGGTGAGCCGGCTGCCAAGCACTCAAGCCGTGATCATGGAACTGTATTATGCTGTATTTCAGTCTAGATAGACCCTATTATCTTACTTTCCACATCTTTAAATATTAGTTTACTCAGTTTACTTCCCATGTAAATTATTTCCCTTGCAAAAGTTACAAGCAACATTTTTGTTTTAATTTTTACCAAGTATGTTAAAAAATGTAATTCAAATGTAGCTTTCCTTCAAACCGGACACTGTGAGAACGAATAGTTCAGTACCATATTCCAAAATACTGTGGAGCACAGGTATTCTGAGGCCGCAGAATGTACCCCAAGCCAGAATCTATTATGGGAAAGAACACCCTGTACTAGTATGCCACATTTTCACATGAACTGTAATGCAAAGCTTTTTGTGTGAAACTGAACAGTCCAAGGAATGCAGCATCTCATAAATGTAGGATCTTTTCATTTATTGTGCTGTTACATGGAAAAGACTCAAATCAAACTTTTTTCTTCAGAAAAATAACAGAATTATGATAAAATGAAGGGGGAAAAGGAATGTGAAATGTAAATGTACTTTCTGGCAACTTTTTAAAGACAAAAATGAACTTTCTAAAATTGTTTCAATTTTACACAAATATGGCCTATTGCTCTACATTGCATAAATGCATAAATGACTAAACAAGGAGCTATTGCTAGTTCAAAACAGAAACCACAGTTCCTGCACTTACCATAAATGTGCCCAGTGTAAATATGGGAGGTATCATAATCAAATACTTTATCTGACATCTCTAGCTTAAAGTCATCACTAAAGAGAGACATCTCTCTCTTCAGTCTCAGATTAAAATGTCTGCAAAGGGAAGAAAGACAATTACATTTACAAAAACACCTCTTACCACGAGCTGATATATAAAAATGAATGTCCTCAACTTTGTTAAGTATCTTCCTTTTTTGTATTTAGCATTTTTAGTTGATATGCATTTATATTTAAGCATAGTAAAAGAGCTATGCTTTTACCCCACACCTTCATTTCCTTAATATTTGTAGGGGATCAACATAACCTGAAGCCCCATGCAAACTCTCACACCATAATTACAACCAAGGAGATTAAATTACCTTAAGTATAATCATATTTCAACTATTTACAGGAAAACATATGCTATCTGAACATGGAGGCTAGTTTTTATAAATTAGAAATACTATCATTTTATACTATATCCTAGTTCAATCCCAGCTAGAAACATTGCAAGACATAAAATGCTACAGAAAAATTATGGATTCAAGTAAGACAACAGTAATAATGATGCTAGTTCATCTGGCACTTGCAGAGAGGTTGCCACAAACTGCTTTGCACAGATAACATTAAGCAAGCCAGCTGGCCGCCACTATGTGCACCAAATTTATACACCTCTGCTTATACTTATTTTGATGTACATTTTAAAAATAGATTGCTCTTAATTTTGCAGAATTTATAAATATTTGACATAAGCTCTTATATAGGTTCAGTAAGGAGAAAGGGGAAGCCTAGCAGATTTACTACATATATTTGCCCTTGGCTTCCTTAAGCAGATATAAAAACTCAAGAACATATCATATTTGAATACAGTGCAGCCATTTTTAAAGTCTGGAAAACCTCAGAGATGGGAAAAATGTATTTTCTTTTCTCTAAAACTATGCCAATACATAATTCTTTCATATCTATACCTTGAATACTGACAGAGCACCCCAACATAGATTTACATGTGCAGAGGCTGGAATATTCAACAACTCTCCAATTCCACATATATTACCAAATACTTACCTTGGAGCTAACAAAAACATTAAGATTGGACTTCAGTAGAAAAAACATCTAACTTTACATGTTGATAGAATGTGGATATTGTGATTACTGTTCAATTATATTCAACTGCAGTCAATGGTTATGGGGGAAATTAACTGACATGATATTTACCTTCCATGAGCATGAAAATCTAAGCGCAAAAATTGGTCTTCATGGGATACTGCTCTTTTGGCACGCTGGTGTTTTTGGTGTAATGAATCCACATCATATGACAGTCCTTCATAATGTCTTATATATTTATTTAGAGGGTTTCCATACTGACCTGCAAACAAAGGAGTGGATGGATATATTAATCACAAGCATAGTCTACAGTACATTCAAATTTTTGCTAACAAAAAAGAATGATTCATTAATAGAAAAAGCGATTATATTATTTGAAAAGGATAAAAGCTTTTCATAATATGAGTGATGTCAGAACAAGGAAATAGAGCTAATACAATTAAAGCTGTAGCAGAAAGAAGAAACACGAGAGTATGCAGAAAACAGAAATTATGAAATGAGTGGACATGAAATTTAAAAGCATATTCAAATTACCCTGCATATGTTCCATTCTAAAGTTTCTCTTCAAGTACAACTAACAAAGGTTTTCCAAACACAAGTGCAACCAACTGTCCACCTGAAGCCAAGTTTTCTTGTCCCCAAATTGAAGGATGTGTTTTTTTTCTGTCCAAAAGTACAAATGTACTGACAGGGAGTTTGTAAACAACTATCATTAGCTTCTTCTTTACACAAATGACAGTTGCACGCAACACTGCCAGGCTTTTAGTAAAACTCCTTTTTCCAACAGAGAAAGAAAGAATAATTTTGTATCTCCAGACTGACAAAGCTGCCAGACTGTTCCCCATTTCTTTGGTTAAACAAGCAATTTGTAGAATGCAAATACATTAATCTAGTAAGCAAAAAAGGCATAAAACTTACATAGAACTTACATAGAAAAAATACTAAGTTTATAGAAAGCTATTTTAGAGCAATTGGATGATAATTTAATTATCTGATATGAAAACAGCTATCATTTGCAGAACTGTGTTTCATCCATTTTTAGTTAATTATTCAATCAGCCACAACAGCAGCAAGATGCAATGACTGTAGTGCATTAGGTTGATTTACTAGAATTCAGTATCACTGCTTTGCTTTCTTTCAGGGAGGCAGAAATTCCAAAAACATCTGTGCTTCTTTGGTCGCTGGAAACAATAATTGGTGTACTTGCTTTCATTTCCTGTTCTCCACACACGATTTATAGAAACATACTGTACTTGGCAAATCTCAGTATTATGACAAAACTTACTTTGGGAATTTATTTAAGTGAAAAACAAAATCCCCAACTTACCAAATATGGCAATATTTTTCTTTTTTTCCAAGGGTACTTTTGTAATTACAAAGCGAATGCAGGATTTATTTAAGATATCAGTTTGATATCAGTTGAAAATGCAGTTATCAAATCTGCCAGGATGCATGCAGTATATTAGTCAACCAGCACTGAATCTATGATTCAGATGAAAGAGGTTTTTTGGTTTTTTTTACCAGCAATACCTATGCTTGCCTCTTTGGTCTAGTGGTGGAAAAATAATTTTTACTTGTTTGTATAAAGTCTACACTTATTCTGTGCACGGGCTGGTTCCAAGGTTTCCCATCCCTTGTTGCAGAGTAACTACAAACTGGAGACTTTCATCATGTCAAAAGAAACATTAGATTGTAAACACTTAGGAAATTGTTAACAGAAAATATATTATTCTGACACTTGTATTTATTTTTCAGTCTAAATATTCAACAAAGTTTTTTCAACTACTTCTTTATTAGCCTCAACTATTATAGACAGTGTTTTTGGCCAAGAATAGGAAACAGTGACTTAACAAAGATGATTAAAATGAGTGGAATCTGACTTATTACAAAGCTCTTAAGATCAGCCTTCAGGTTCTGACTTTCCAAAGGACAGGCTGATATGTTTAGGATTCCACAGTGTGTCTGACATCAAAGTCATGATTCAATACACTCTGACAATCTTTCCCGCATTTTGGGTTAGAGAGTAATATTTTGTTAATTAATATCTCAAATGTAATTTCATACAATTGTAAAATGGGTTCCTAAAGGAAAGTGTAGTTAATTCTAACAGCAATAGAGGTAACAAAACAATATAAATGCCACTGCTTAGTTATAGCCAGGGCTTTTTTTCTCATAGAATGCCCAGAACGGAGTTCCGGCACCTTTTTTGGAAACTTCATCTAGTAAGATTAAAAAAAAAGAATCCTACAGTGTGAGAAATTTCAAAGGGCTGAAAATGGAGCTTTCCACCTCAGCTAACCAACAGCAAAAGTGAAGGAAATCCAAGACTGCCACGCCATTACTGCTGTGGTTAAGGCTAAGAAGATACTTCTCTCATGTGCAGTTAATTCTTGGAAATGCCTATTGTTGAAAGAATATGCAAGCTCTTGAAAAGTATAATTATTTCACTGATTTCTTGGTTAAAAACTGACCAAATACTTCCAAGAATTATCTTTAAAACCTGCTGACTTTCTAGTCGCAAAGCATTACACTCTTTGTGAAGAATTAACAATATTTTAGGAATGAACACATTCCAACACAATCAACACACAGATCGTGTTTTCAAAGATTATCTGAAATGAATTCTAACAAGCTTCATGGCAGAAGGAATATGTTTACCAGGAAATGTCCTAGTCTACCATTCTTATCTACCCCACCAGGCCTTTAATTAACACTTTATTTCCGTCTACAGCAATTGGCAGTTTAGATATAATATGGTACAGAATAATGTTTACTTCAAAAGTGAAAACAAAAGCCTTTGCTATTTCTTGCACAAAAGGAAAGTGGGGGGGGGGGAGAAATACCAAAGATGCCTTCAGGTTACTTGAACTAAGTTTCTCATCATACTTAGCATAAAAAGATATCTAAACAATCATAAGTCTTCCAACTTACTCAACTGTTCCTTAGTAAACTCAAAAATAAGAAAAAATTCTATTTATAGAAATGCATAGAATTTGTCTTTTTTCCTAAGCTCTGATTCAGCTCTAATTGGTTGATTAGCTGTTTTTAAATACTACATGAATCCAGCATTTTATCCAATTTAGAAGCTTATTGAAGACTGATGCCAAAATTCATAATTGCAATCATGGATTTTCTCTTTTAGAAACAGTGGATTTTATTGCCAAAGATGAAAGTGACTCTGATATTAACTTTATCAACAACCTTAACAAAACTGGTCAGATATTTTGAATAATAATTGGCCCTTCTGGATATGTGCTGAGATATGGAACATTTATTTTCAAAGAACGAAAGACTGCAAATTCTCAAACAATTACAAGTTTTACAAGGGACAGAATAATGTTTTCAGAATAATATTACCAATCATATACAATGAAGGAAGGTGAACAAACTGAATTAAAATCCAGACAAGACAGAGGTACTGGCCTAGGATTAAGTGTAATGTTTTCTGATGTGCACTGATATAGATATATTATGATTCAGAATTTAAGACAACTGTCCAGAGGAAACTCCCCAGCCCATCCCTGATCTAGGTCTTCCATGTAGTGCTGAAAATTATATACAGTATGTCAACCTCTTTGGTTTCAGAGATAGTTGGGTCTTGGTAAAGTTTATCCACAAAGTGTCCTCTCACTAACAGCCCTGTAAGAAGTTTCTTCTCTGCTTCACTCCCAAACTGGAACATTCACTCTTCCCACTCTTTCATGAAGATCATCAGGTCACATTTTTAGTTTAGTATTTTAAAAGATTTAGTTTGATATTATTGATATTTTCCATTTGGAAATATACTACATCAACTAATTCATTAATATAGCATTTTGTATTTAATAGTATTTAGTAATTAGCACAATTTGGTGACAGAAATGTAAATATAAGCAGTTAAATATAATATTAGCACTGCTAGGCTTCATCTCAATGAAATGTTCAAGACCTTATGATACATTTTATGCAAGGTAATTCAGAGCAACCCATACATATATATTTTCTTTGTCTATTTTAGTCCTATAGCTCTAAATTGGCCTACAAAGCGCTTAAGTATCAGAGACCTTTCTATGATTTCGTTTTTGCTATCACACTAGGCAGGACACCCATTTTCTGTTCCTAAAGTTTCCTTGCCACAGTTACATTTCCGTTCTTGGATGGTGGGGCAGACAGGCGGGAGATGGTTGCAATTGCCTCTCTTCACCTTGCTACCCCTTGGGGGTCTTCAGAAAAGCATTTGGCAAGTATGTCCTGATCAAACACCTTCTTACTTACGGCTGAATTAATCAACTACTATATGAACTTTTAACGCAGCAACTTTTCCAATGGCAGAGGGTGCCCAATCCCACTTTAACCAGTTAGGTAAGGAAGCCTCTTGGGCGCCACCCAGAAGCTACGGACTCCCCCCCCCCTTTTTGCTTTTTGGCACGCGCCAAACCTCGCCCTCCCCACTTCCTGGTAGTATCGGTCACTCCCGGCTGGCCCTATGTCATCGCCGGCGAGCCGGCACGACCAAGGCCGCCCCTCTCGCCCTTCCACGAACCCTTGGCAGGAAAACCCTGGAGGGGCTGCGCCCCCCCCCGCAAGGCAGCCCGGGCCAGGGATGCGATGGTCCAGCGGGCAAGCGGGGGGCCCGGCCCACCTTCCCGGAGGACCCCCCCCAACCACACCCGGCCCCGGGGAACCCTGGCCGCCCAACTACCGGGGCCCCAGAGGCGGCTCCGGGCCCCGAAGCAGCCGCCCTGCTCCAAGAAGCGCCGACTGGGCGAAGTCCATCTAAGTCAAGACCGGCTTCGAGGCGGCGCACGACGGCCCAGCCAGGAACCCGCCCGCTCTGGCGCTGCCCGAGGCCGGAAAAACTTTCCAGGCCCAGCCGCCACGGCGGCGGCGAGTTGGGGCGGTCGAGGGGAGGTTCCGCGGCCGCGCAGGCCGGCGCTCATCACGGCCTGTCCGGCCGGCCGGCCTGGAGGCGCGGGGAGGAGGCCGCGGACGGGCTTACCTCCGGCTCCGGCCGCCCAGGAGCAGAGCAGGACGAGGACCCTCAGCAGCACCATCTTCGCCCGGCCCTGCCAGGCCCCGCCGCCAGCCACAGCCAGGTGGCCGCCTCTCGCCGCCGCCGCCTACCCACGAAGCATCCGCCCGGCCGGGGAAGGAAGGGCGGGGGGGACCGCACGGCGCCACTTCCTCTTCCTCTTCCTCTCGCCAGCGCCGCCCGCCTGCGGCCTCGCTCCGGTTCCCACCAAAAGTACCTCAGAACAAGCTCCCTCCCTTAGGCGGACGGGCGCGCGCGCGCGCGCCTCACACGCCGGTCGCCCACTGGGCCGGCCAGTCAGGGCTCGCCGCGCGCGACCCCGCGGCCAGCATCTGCCCTCCCTCCTCCGGCACGCGCCCGCCGACCAGCGCGGCGCAGCCAGTCACAGGCGGCCTCCGAGAAAGGGAAGTAGGCGCGGCTTCGCCAGATCCCGCCCACCCCCGGGAGAATTGCCTGGCCCCGCCTCTTGTCTTTCAGAAGACGCGCTTTTTCTTTCACGCGCCCTCTCCGTCGTCATCTGATCGGAGGGAAGGGAAGGACGCGCCGGGGTGCTGCGCCACCCACCTCCGCCACAGTTTCCGTGGGCGGGAGCGGCGGGGCTGGCCTTAAAGGGCAAGGCGGTGGCGTTCTGTGGGCGGCTGGGCGGGGTTCACGGGACCCAGTTCGGCTCTTCGCCACGTTTGGAGTTTTCCCCCAGTCAGATTCCCCTTTCAGTGCAAGGTGCGCAAGAGATTTTCCACCCGAGTCCATAGGTCCTGGGCTGCTGGGCGGGCTGCATGAAAATCAGTGCCAAAAAGAGGGGAATTTTTGCAGTGCACTCGACTCCCCGAGACCCCAAGCGGGAACGAGTCGGCTCCCCCGTCTGCTTTCAAGGAGCCACTCTGGTCCTATTCGCGCAGGATCACCTTCCGGTGGCTGCCAATTCCGTACGGTATTGGCCGTTTCCAACGCCCGAGCCTGGGGCTTCCGTGCTCGGTTGCTCGCCCAAGGGGGAACTTCGCGGGCCGAGTTTGATGCGGCCTCGGGGCTCTTCTTGCACTCGTCGCTCCGCAGCGCTTTGCTGAGTGGCCGGTTCTGTGTTGGAGAAAACCTCCAGGCTCCTTTCGAAACCCTCAGAATGAACCGCCTCTGATGTTTACTGCCGGATTTGCGTTGGTGAGGCTGCTTCGTCTTTTGCACTTCTAAGAGTTGAGAAGGTGGGAAAAACGCCCCGGGACCGTCTCCCGTCTTGCTGACCTCCAGGAAGAGGGTGGAAGGGACGACTCCGGATTCGCCTTGGGCTGCACCCCGAGAGCCCCGCCGAAGGCAGTTAAGCCTCCACCGAGGCCGATTTGGTCTGCGGGTTAGGGCACCAAGCTAGAAACCGGGAGATGGCGAGTCCCAGTCCCACCCTGGGCTTAAAAACCCGTCTGGGTGACTCTGGCCAGTCCTCCTCTCTCAGCCCAGCCCCCCTCAGAGGGCTCTTGCTGTGGGAAAAGAGGAGGAAGGAGGACGTTCATTGCCTTGAGTTATTTATAAAAATAATAAAGCGGAATAAAAAACTCGAAAAGATGTCTGAAGGGAGCCCATCCCAGCCATTACAAGCGCCCTTGAGAATGCGGGGCTTCCCTGGGAAGGGAGGTGGCCTACGCAGCCATGCCGGGTCCGCCGACGTGAGAGCCCTGCAATAACCGCGGCTGCTGAGGAGCTCCGGAGGGTCAGGCTCTGGCTGCCCACCGTCCGGGTCCTCGCGCCCCCCGAGTGACGCATCAGACTGTCGGGTCTCCGCCACCCTCCCCAGTCCGCTCCCCACCGCACAAGCGGGACCTTTCAGACCAGAGCCCGTTTCCGAGTTGCAGAGTTCCGGGACAGCGCGAAGCCCGAAATCCGGAGCAAACCCCGGCTAGCTCACGCGGGCGGGGAGGCAAGAGGATGCCTTCGGGTGGCTCATGGCCTTTCCTTGTGCCGGCCGGGGTTCACGGGTTGGTTTATCACTGCGATCAATTGGGTGCATAATAAAGTAGCGGAGGGCGGGCAGCCGGGGAAGAGCCGCCAACCCGGCTGGGAAGGGAGCGGCGCCCGCACGTGCACCTCCGGCTCGATTGCGCCTGCGCGCCACGCCCAGCCGTCGGCCCCCGGGGCGGAGCCTCCGCCTGCCTTGCCCAGTCCCGGCGGCGGCGGCGGCGGCATGGAGGCCCCGCCCGAGCGGGAGCAGCGCCCGTCGCCCCCCGCGCCGGCCCGGGAGCGCGCCCCGCCGCAGGCCGCCTACCACCTGAAGTGGTTGAGGTGGCGGGAGGCGAGCGCGCCGGTGGTCACGCAGAACGAGAACGGGCCCTGCCCGCTGCTGGCCGTCATGAACGCGCTGCTGCTGGCCTGGAAGGTGAAGCTGCCGCCCATGCTGGAGATCGTCACCGCCGAGCAGCTGATGGAGTACCTGGGTGGGTGCGGGCGAGGGCGCGGCGGGGAGTCCGCTCCGGGCCCGGCTCCAGCCTCGCCGCCCTGGCCGGGGGGCGTCGACGGCAGTGAGCGCCCGGTCGAAGCCCCTCGGTGGCGGCGGGGAAATCGGCCGCCCCGCGAAGGCGATGCCGAACTCCCGGCATCCGCCGGCACTCCGAGCTGAAGCCGGCGGCGGGGGCTGCGTTTCTTCTGGCTCCCCCCCCCGAGTCCCTGGGCGGGGCCCCCCTCCGCCTCCCCCTCCCGAGCGCAGAGACCTTTTCTGGGTTTTACAAATTAACCTTTGGGGGCTGAGAAAGAGGCGCGAGGCAGCCGCCGAAACCTCCCCGCCTCTTCCCCCCCCCGGGATGCCCCACCGGAGCCCCTCGGCGTGGGGGGGGGCAGCTGCTGCGCCCCCTCCACCCCCCCTCCGGTTCTGCCTCCCGCCGAAAACCTGGCTCTCGCGGGCCCGTCCCGGCTACGGGACCGGCTGACCTTTCCCAACCTGCCGAAGGAAGCCGCTTCTTTGTGTTGGCGAGCAACAGTTGCCTAATTTGGAGCCCTGGCTCAGGATTTTCTAGCTCTGAAAACCCGAAGGGTTGCGGCATCGGCAGGATCCCTCTGCTAATTGGAGGACAATCTGTAGCAAGATGGGATCTGTTTGGATTGTAGAATTAATGGTTTTCAAATGAGAACTTTTGGTTTTCTTGCAGGAGACTATATCCTTGATTCAAAACCAAAAGAAATCTCTGAAATTCAGCGTTTAAACTATGAACAGGTAAAAAGCTTAACTTGAAGTGGCATTTCCTAAAAGTGAATTCTGATGCTTTGATTTTTCCGTTGGTATAAAATGTCCAGTAAAATTCCAAGTAGCGGAAGCTTTCTCCTGTGCCTAAAATATGCAGGAACGTAGAGTCAGGCTTTTGTATACTTATCATATTCTGAAGGGAAAGATGGTTTTTGTGAAGTAGTCTCTGTTTCAGTGCATTCACCCTGTTTCACAATAGGACAGTTAGATTGGGACTGCAAAAATGTGCATGATTAATAGATGGCAGCAAAGAGATTCAGAAAATTCTTTGGTGCCAACTTCTGATCATCTAGAATTTTGCGGTGCAAATCAAAGAGTATCTCTTTAACACGAAAGCAGTTGTAATGTGAGGCAGCCCAGAGATTGCGTAGAACAGGGCAGACAAACCATGTGGTCTCTTTAAGCACTGAACTGACTTCAGCTTTTTCATTAATTTTTTGTATTGTTCTTAACAGAATGTCAGTGATGCAATGGCAATCCTGCACAAGCTTCAGACTGGTCTTGATGTGAATGTGAAGTTCACTGGGGTTCGAGTATTTGAATACACGCCTGAATGCATAGTGTTCGATCTTCTTGATATTCCATTATATCACGGGTGGTTAGTAGATCCTCAGGTAAGCAAGAGGCTGTTTATGTGATTAGTATTATGGCCGGAAAGTGCTATTTTAATGTTTAATACCAAAACCACCAACAAGAAGAGGCATTTCAATTTAGCAAAGCTTTTAAAAGCAATTAAAACATCTGAGCTGTTAAAGCCCTAAAAATCACGTGGAACAAGCTTTGCTAAAGGCCCAAGAAATAGCAAGAAAAGATTCCCTGGTGTTTGACTCCTGAGGCCTGGAGGAACATGGCCGTTGGGGTGTTTTTCCAAAATGGAGTTGTAGGAAGCCCTCAGTGAGCAGCCACTGCAGGAAAGACATTCCATGGTGCTCTCAACCGTCCCATCCCTGGGATCGCAGAGTGGTGGATGATGGGAGAAGAGCTCAGCTATAGGCAGCTCCCTGCGCTCATGGGCTACTGCAGGCTTACAAGCGGCTTCCAGCCTTCTTGATGCTGGCTATTGCTTCATCACCCAGAGGGCTTGAAAACCCCTCGAGTGACAGGCGGGGCTGGCAGGCACTTCAGACATGACTTGGGGCACCAAAATATGGATCTCAACGTTGTAGCCAAAATCTCACAAGATTCATCTGAGAGAAGAAGCCGCACTGTTGAGTGATGGGGGTCCACTGGAATACTTGTTTTGTCCTTTGCCCTCCCACCCGACCGCAGATGGGAGCCCCACGTACCGTACCTTTTTACTGGTGTCTGTTGGGTTTAGCACATTGTGCCCTTTTCTTTTGCTGCAGGTTGGAGACGTTGTGAAAGCAGTTGGTAACTGTAGCTACAACCAGTTGGTGGAAAAAATAATCTGCTGTAAGCAGTCGGTCAACAGCGAGCTGAGGGAGGAAGGTGGGTGCTCTTGAGTGTGTGAAAGCCTGTGGTTCAGAGCAAATGTTCCTGTGATCTAGCATAATTGTTGGCCACCCACCGTGGCTCAGCCAGGCAGGAAGGCCAGAAAAAGCTCAGAGTTCTGGGCTGATTTTTTTCCCAGAGCCTCTGCTTCCTTTGAAGAATTCTCATTAGCTGCTGCTGCTGCTGCTGCGACTTAGAAAAGGGGAGGATGTTTCCCTTACTGGAGATGGAACGGCGTTCTGGCTGGAACAGGTTCTCCCATGCTCTTTTAGAAGAAAGAAGGGTTCTCCTAAGAGAACACATCTCTCTCCACAAAGCCAGGCAGGAAGGCCTTTTCCTAGGGTTGATCTGGGTTTTCTCAAGTAAAGCTTGACCGATAGACTTTCTGATTCCTGAGTTTGATTTTGGGGTGTCCATCAGTTTTTCACGGAAGGGGGTGCTACCCTTTGGTCAACCTGCGTGTGTTGATGAGTTTAGTGTTGGTTCTCCACTTGTCTTACTGCTGTGTGCTTTTTCTCTTCGGTTTCTGCTCATTGTGTTTTCCCTACTACCCTACTCCAGCTCTCATTTTGCCCTAGTCTTCAGGCTTACTTTGGATCAAATTTGGAGCAGAGCAAAGTGACTGGCTGGTCTAGGAGGTTGAACTGGAAACAGCTCCTTGGGGTGGGGATCTTGGGGCAAGCCCATGTGCATTCAAATGCAGTGGTGTCTCTTTGCAGGCTCCATAGCAGAGCAGTTCCTCAGTAGCACAGCCACTCAGTTAACTTACCATGGCTTGTGTGAGTTGACATCCACCGTTCAAGAAGGAGAGCTGTGTGTGTTCTTCAGAAACAACCACTTCAGCACCATGACCAAACACAAGGTAGCTGGCCACAAATGGCATGGCTGTTTTCGTCTGGGACTCTGACTGACCTTCTGCACCTGAGTTGCTGCTCACGCTTCTGCCTCACCAGCAAGTAGCCCTCTATTGCTTCTGATCTGCAGGCCGGCTGTATCTGCCTGGCATGGCAGCCTAAGGGGCCACTGAGGCAGAGGTGCAAAAAGCCCAGCCTCTGAATGCAGGGGATGGGGGGGGGTTTGCATGCCCCATCCTCCCTATACCCCTCTCCAGGCTTCCTTTGCTCTTTGCTTTTGCTTTTCTCTCTCTCTGCTTTGTTTTTCCAGTTGCACTCTCTCCCTCCCCCCTCCTCCTCCTCCCCCCCTCTTGTCCCCATTTCCACAAGCTTGCTGCCTGCAGAATGGCCAAAAGCCGCAGTAAACGTGTTGAGGAGCATCTCCCAAGACCAGTCTCTTCTCTGAGATGTTTCCTACGTGTTCTTTCTGAGTGTGCTCACTGAGCCACTGTGCCTAGGAAGCAGGAAGGAAGCAGAATTTCATTCCTCTAGAGAATGCAGGCCAGCGTTGCTTATCTCAGTGCAAACAGTGACTGTTCTCAGTTAACAGGGAAATTTTCCCTTTCATTCAGGGCCAGCTTTACCTTCTGGTGACCGACCAAGGTTTCCTCACCGAAGATAAAGTGGTGTGGGAAAGTCTGCATAATGTGGATGGGGATGGGAACTTCTGTGATTCTGAATTCCACCTGCGGCCTCCATCTGATCCGGAAACTCTGTACCACGGGCAACAGGATCAGATTGACCAGGTAGCCGTGGGAAGCTTCTTCATTCTTTTGACTTTTTTATTCTTCAGGGGCCATTTTCTCTCTCTTCCCACCCACTTCGTTGGCCATCTTATCCCACTTGGACCACCTGAGTTCCTTCTGGTGTGTCCCCCTGAAAGGAGCCCCTTCCCCTTGCAGGAAACCTCTCGCGGAGGCCTCCTGTCCCTGGAGTGGTGGGACAGGGCGAAAGCTGCTAGGATTCCTCCTCTCCCATCCGGCATTTGGGGCCTGTACCCGGGGCCAAGCCTCGTGGTGCTCACTGCTGAGTTGTGCTTCAGTTTGAATGGAAGGCGCCTGCCAGGATGGGGGAGGGCGCGCTCTGTTTGGGTCGGGCCAAACTAACCAGCACGTTCACTGCTGGCGGCTTTGCGCCTTAGGACTACTGGATGGCCTTATCTCTGCAAGAAGAGCAACGAAGCCAAGACCTCAGTTGGGAGCAGCTCCCGGAGGACGTCGGTGACCTCCAGCTGGCCAGGAAGCTTCAGGAGGAAGAAGATCGACGGGCCTCACAGTACTGCCAGGAGCAAGACCCAGCTGCCACCACCGCTGAAGGCCAGGTAAAAGTCTACTGGCAGCTGTAGTTCCAGGGGCTGTTGGAGAATGGCCATGGCTCAGAGGCCACTGTCCATGCGGAAAATGGCAGGTTTGGTTCCTGGCACCTCTCCCAGTGGCTCTGGGCACTCAAGGGCAGAAAAGGGTGCCTGGGATTCCCTGGGATGCTCACTGGGAGCCGCTTGAGGAAGTCCTTGGTGCTCCTGCCAGCAGAAGTCTGAGAAAGAGGGTCAAGCTGGGTTTCTGCATGGTCTTCGGATTCATTTTCTGTCCTGGTTTTGGCATGTTCTGACACCACATTGGTAATCGTGTTCCTCATGGGAAAATGCGTTTTCCTTCATGATAGTTTTTGAGAAATCATGAGAGAAAGTGTAATTTTCCACTCTCAAATGTCTATGCTAAAGATGCCTCCTGTCCCCAAGCTGCCTGGGGCCTAAGTTGCACCATCTGTAGGATTTGGCACATTTGCAGGCTTCGCTGCCCCTCCAGCCCCCAGACGCCAGTTATTAGCAGGTCCAGCATAAGGCAACGTTGCCCTTGGTGGCCCTTGGTCTGCATCTTGGGATCTTTAGCTTTATGGAAACGCTCAGCTAAGGGTGCAAGCAAGCAGCCTTTTTCTCTTTGTATTTCCCTCTTGAACAGCAAGCACAGGACGCCACCCCTCCCTCAGTGGGAAGGCAGCCCGGGGCCAGTGAGCTGAAGAGGAAAGAACCGCGGGAGAAGGAAAGGGAACGGGAGAAGAGCAGCTGTGCTATTTTATAGCGGAAGGGCACCTTGAGAGCCCAACGCATCTGCCTGAAACACCAGGGATCCTGTGAGTGGGCGCCCACCCACCTTCTGTGCCTGTGAAGCCCACAACTGAGGGCCTCCTCAAGATCCCTGCCAGTGCAGCCTTGCTGAGGGATCTGGACAGGGAGTGGCATGCTGTGGGATGGAGCATGGTGGGAAGGTGGGGAGCGTGCCCCTGTGGTGGCGAAGCAGCAGCTCACCATCTGCCTCTGGGGCACCTCTGGATCATCACGGGAAGAGGCGATGTGCACTGCAGACAAAGCTCTGGCACGGGGTGTCCCTGGACTGGTGGGCTGAGCCTCTCAGCAATGTTCAGCTGAGCTTCCTTGACTGACCTGGCCAAGAATCAGGCTTCAGAACGCCTTGAAGCAAGAGAAGGCGAGATCCCCTGCAGACGAGGCTCGCCAGTCTGATCTCTCCAGTTTTTAATCAACTCTCTATAGGGAGGGGGAGGAGAATGGAAGAAGCGGATGCTTAAATTTGCTTGAGACTGGCATTGAGTGTGAGCAACGTGAACCTGTGGCCGGTCATCTGCCACATCACGTGAACTTTGGGTCCGTTGTTTGGATTGGGTGAAATAGATCGTTTCAGGTCACAGATCCTAACAAATGAATCCTCTGGACACCAGTGGCCCTTTTTTGTTCCTTAAGATGTGGTTGTTCTCTCTTTGGAGAAAACATGTCTCTGCGCAGTTACCGCTGGGAGTGGGGATGGAATCCAGTTTCGTAAGACCTAATATAAATCCACAGGTTACGTGTCACAGGAGAGAGAGCCTCCCAGCTGGAATTACCTGTTGACTTTTGCAAGGAAGGAAGGGTAGCAACCTTCATCTTCTCAATAACTTTATAGCACTTTGCAAATGCTTTAGACAATTTTTGCTGCACTTCTAAAGACTGGATTTAAGGACAGACTTAGCTGTCGATATGCAGATTTCAGTCCCAAGTCAACATTCATGCAGAATGTGGTAATCTAACTACAGGGAAGGAGATGATTGAAAGGTCATTGAAGACCTGTAGCTTAATATTTTTTCCTGAAATGAACAGTCTTTTGGATGGAGTCTAGACTCGCAGGGCAGTGACCTGTCTCTAACTCTTGCCGTATAGCTCTTAAGCAATACGGACAGAGGACAAAGAACGGGGAAAAGAATAAATATTTAATTTTAGCAACATTATTTCCACAAATGAGGTTTGGGGTTTGCATTTGCTGTGTATGCATTTTTAAATATGAAATGCCCTGGCCAGTTGCTGACATGTGTAATGGTTTTACGCAAAACTGAATATACCTTGTATCATGTTGGAGTGATACGCAAGTGTGTCTCTTACACATTTCCAATCTTATTTGAGATGTGTGCATTACCCTATCTGTTTTGGGTGCCACCCTGTTCCAATAGCTTTGAGAGCCTGAAGTTAGGCTGAAGTTTATCCTAAAAAGGAATCAGCCTTACAGTTTACATGAAGTGTACATTTCTTGTTTTGTTTCTTGCGTGCTGTGTTTGACGGTTATGACATACAGAAATCTCGCAAACACAGGACCAATTGGCAGCTTGCTTCAGTCACCTGCCAGAAGTGATGTCCTGAGGGAGCCAAACAATTCCTCACATGCCTGTGCCAAGGGAAATGATCTTGCCAAAATTGTGCCAGGGGTCGTTGTCTTCCTCAGGGGCTGGTCGTTGGCATGTTGGGGAAGCATTGCGTCTGGTGAATGGCTCTTGAGTAGAGAAGGGTGCAGGGAAAGGGCATCTTTCCTGCCAAGCAGCAGTTTAGTTCAATTCCGTGTCTTGTCAGCGCAGCCGTCCTTGTGGTGGCTTGGCAGCCTCTGTTGGGACGTGGTAGCTGGGCCGGTGCTGGTGGCAGCAGGGGGCCTTCATTCTCAAAGGATGTTGCCCTCTGCCCCCCCCCGCCCACTTGTTGAGTGGCTTCTGCAGCTGGAGGGCAGTCCCTGAGGCCTTACTAGCGGACTTCCCATTGGCTACCTCTCCCCAAAGTTACTGTCAAGCCTTTTTATCTCTGCAGAAACTTTGTTGTTTCGCTTTGCTTTGCCTCCACGTGATGCTGCCCTGCCTGCCTTATGACGCCTAGGTTTTTAGCTGAGCCCAGCACTCCTGCCACTGAGGGGAACCAGATGCACCAGGGGCGATCCGGGAGGGAAACCAGACGAGGGGCTGTGCTGGGGGAAGGCATGCAGAGCCAAGTTCATCAGCACAACCCTTGAACACTGCCAAATACTTTTATAATTTTGTAAGATACTGCTGAAAAACACCAGATCATGGCAATTGTGATAGGAGCTTCCTTGCGTAATTAGAATGACTTGCTGGTTTGGCTCTTTCCCACAGCAGTCATTTTGCCTCCATTCTACAATCCTGAAGAGCACAAGCCCCATGGGAGGCCCGGGCTAATGGAGAGGAAGGAGAAGGGAGGAAGTGGCCATTTGGTCAACTCGGTTGGGGAGCTGCTCCCTTCCATTGCCCACTGCAGAGCCTTCGTCTGGCTTGGTGGTGGCAGCCGCAGCCTTCTGCCCCTGCCACGGTTAGATGTGATACATTCAAGCTTCAGGCAGTGTTTCCTTCAGTCCTCCATATTTACGGACTATTAGTCACCAGCTTCCTTTTAGCAAATCAGACACTTTGCATGAATTTACACTGTGATCAGCGAATAGCTGTTTTCTGATGAATACTGTCAATAGTCTTCGATGTCTTGAGCCGATACCTGTCGCTAGTCTCATTGTCTAATTTTTATATATAATTTTTAACAGAGTTAAGTGACTTTCTCATGTAATAAAAATTTAGTCAGGTTCTAGCATTTATGTCATATTTGAGCAGAGAAACCAAAGCTAATCTGCCTAGTCTTGTGGTGGGCCGGGCATCCCGTTAAAGGCGATTGCTTTGGCCGACCCTCCCTCCAGATTGAGGCTGACTGGCCCCTAAATGAACCAGACCACCTTCATCCTAGTTTCCAACAAGTCAGGCCATCTCCAGGCAAGTGTGCCAAAGAAAGAACAATGCAACCCAAGCAATTTTTGTTTAGCTCCAGGGGGTTCAGGAGGCGCTTAATGCTAGAAACTCACTTTTCTGCACAGGAGTGCTAAAGATTGCCCCCTCCGGTCACTAAGAAAAGCAGTTCACTGCCATACTTGGGCAAGAAATAGGTGAACCGAACTGGCCGAGTGGAACCAGACGGGAAAGGAAGAATATCAATGGTGAACTTTCCTACCCCACAGCAATTAATATGCAGCAAATCTCTGGGAGTAAATAGGCAATCACGCTTTGTGGGGCAACGGTACTGGTTTTGAAAGTGTGCTTTTATACCTTTAGCTACATTATTTTCCAGAAAGTATTAAATTTTTGAAGCATAGTTAAACCAATACAGGGAAACAACGCTAACCATATTTTACTCAAGTGTGTGAAGATGAGAGAACAGGACTGAACACATTAATCTATCCAGGCAGGTACTATACAGATTATGAAGTTTATTTGGAAAGGAGATACATTGGTTTGGGTCCACTCAGTGTAACAAGTTCTGCAAAAATAGTTACATAATACCCAGAAATTAAAACCACCATCCTTATTTTCTACACACCGAAAAGCAGGGGGGTTGATGTACAGCTTTAGGTTCCCATATATTTTGTGCTAAGTACCTGATTTTCAAGACTGACGTTCACAGAGCTAATGCCGGTAAATTAAAACTACCTGGCGAGAACATGTTCTCTGTACAGTCTGCATGTATTTGCTTCCCATTAATTTGGGAGCTCCTAGAGTTAGACGGAACAGCACTCTTCAAAAGAATCATGAACTACCCCAAACCCAACAGCCTAACTTATTTAAAATGCCTCCAAGTGAGGAAAAAGTAGCCATGTTAAAACAAAAAATTAAAAAGACAAGTTTTCTTATCCAAAGCTTTCTGTTCACAAGAGATTTTCAATAAGTTATCTTGAGACCAAGGAACGAGCAGGTGCAAGGACTCAAAATCTCCGTGGAGGTCCACTCTTAAATTGCTTAAATCCAGAACCACTTCCCCTCTGCAGGGAACTGCCAGCAATTTGGACGACTCTGTTAATGGGTGAAGAATTGCTGGAATAAATTTTAAAGAGAAACAGCTATGAGTTTTTGAAGAATGGAAAACTTTGCTTTTCTGAGAGTGAAGAAGGTGGTCTAACAGCTGGGTTATGCTGCCTTTTCAAAGGCTGCCAGCAGGGATGCCAAAAAGGGGGAGTGACAAGAGGCTGCCCCCCCCCATTGGGAGGAACGGCAGAAAAGAAAGTGTGCTCGACAGTGCCTAGGCTTCAGGCAAGGGAAGGCCTCTCCACTGGGAGGTCGGGGGGGGGGGGCGGGGGGGGGCAAGGATCCCGTAATGGGTTACTCATGCCATAGGAGAAGCCTTCCAAGGGCTGAGACTGCCGGCTTCCTCTGGCTTAATCCATTCAGTGTCATTTAGATTTAGTCACTGTGGACCACCAGCCCAGGGCCAAATGCTACAAGATTTCAAGTGCAGTTGGGGGGGAGGGTACCTGGAGTGAGAAGGCATCATGCCACCTCCAGCTCGGCTGTCTCCCATCCTCCTTGTGTCATGGTGATAACTGCTGCCCTGCGAATTGGGGCCATGCCACTCTTTCCTTGGCCCAGCATCACGGCTGTGCCGCTCAACCACATGGCGGTCTTCATTATAATGCTGGGAAGGAAAAGAAAGGAAAGGAAGGTTAATCTAAGACCATAACAACTTCATGCCTTTTCCAGCAGGGGGACAAGTTCTAATCCATCAAAAAGCATGGAAGGGAGTTGGTCCAGGGAGAACAGAAATGGTTCTATTGCACAATGGTCAACTGAGGCATACTGGTGACAATCCAAGAAAAAATCCTGCGGCCATTTGCTCCTGCCGCCCTCAGCATCCCCACTTGAGATCTGAAGCCCCAGTGTGTGTGTGTGTGTGTGTGTGTGTAAAAAGGGCTGGTTTATGAGTGCAAAATGGAGGTGCTCAGTTGGACCTTCCCTGCTAGAGACATGGGAGAAACGAATATGCTTCTGCTGACACTCAGATTGGCTTCAGGAAATAGTTACCCAAGTGCAATTCTTGGGAAGTGTTAACTGTATGGAGGAGTTTACACCATTTCCTACAGTTGCAGCTATCACTCGGAGGGCTAGAAAGCCCGTCTAAATCTAGGGAAGGGCTTCCAGATCCCCGCTGAAGCGGCCTCCGTGAAAAAGGAGTACAGCCGAGGCCCTGCTTGCTGCCAGCCCATTCCAAGGCCCGGCCGGTGAGGGCTCACCTGTCCACCACTGCCCCGCTCCATCATGGCCCGCTCCGTCTCTCGGCCTCCATAACCGGACGTGCCGCTGCGGCTGCCTGCGGGGGCCCCTCTCACTGCATGCCCAGAGACCTCTCGGCCGGATCTTTCCGTCCTTTCTCTGGGGAAACAAGAAGAGTCAACCCGGTGCTCTGAGCTGCCTTCACGAGGGCTGAACCACTCCTTGCTCCATGGAGGCCCTTGGCCGCAAGATGTGGGATGTGGCTGGGCCTGAATATCCCCACCAAAGTCCTCCTCAACCCAGCGCTTGCTCCTGCTTCAGAGTCGCATGTAGCCTTTGCAATGGGAGTGACCTCTTCCAGGATCCCCAACTTTTGAGGAGGGCAGAGGCTCCTGCCGGCCATCTCTCACCTGGCATCCCGCTTGTTGGGGTTCATGCCTCCTTCGCCCTTCCAAGAGCTTTGCCGGGAGGAGTTGGGCCCTGGTTCCCGTGGGTGCCGGCTGTGAGGGATTTCGGGCCTCTCCTGAACTATCACCGTCCTCCTTTCGTCATGGTCTCCTCTCACTTCTCTTCTCTCACCATCTCGGAGTTCACTGCGAGGCTGGGGGGGTTCGTTTCTTCTTGAATTAAAGTTTTTGGGGTATCTCTCAAATCCTGGGTCCTCCCTTCTTCCCGTTGGACGAGTCTTTTTGCCATCACTTTGATTGACAAATCGTTCGCGCCTGATCAGAAAAGCAAAATGCATTTTCAGATTAAAGAGTCCTCCTCAGTTCAACATCCGGTATGAAACATACGTGTTTGCCCGCCTAGAACTCAACCTTGCGTAGCAGCACCAGAAAGGGGGAGTCTTGCAGTCAGGCACAGGGATGCCAACTTTAATTAAAATTATAATTAAAGACATTCTTATTTAAAGAATCTCAAAGTGATATATAATCTGGTGGCAAGAAAGATGTTCACCAAGCCTTTGCCATAATAATTCTAGCTATTCTTAAGAAGTTTGTTCTCTAGTTATCTGGGTTTTAATATCCTATTTTTCTGAAGTTCCTTCGCCCGTGCAGCTACAAAGTTCTCTGCCCTCTTCTGCTAATGGCCATTTTGCTTCCGAACCCCCAGAGCTTTCTTTGCACCCACCTGTCAAAAGACGAGGGCTGCACTCCTGAGCCCTCGGGATATCGCCCCCGATCCCGGTGATCAAAGTCAGTAAACCGGTTCTGCTGCCGGCTGTATTCAGACCCGTGGCTGAAGCGGGCATCGGTGTCCAAAGTCATCTTCTTGCTCTCATTCCAGTAGGACTCGTCTCTTCTAAAAGGTAAGAAATATCTCAGCTCTTGGCCAGAGCCCATTCAAACCCAAACAGCTACCCAAACACGCGGGGCTTGAAAAGTCACATGAATGACACCCCGACACACCTGGGACACCCCGAACAGCCTGCTGGTGCCGGCGTAGTCCAGACTTGCTCAGAAAGGCAGGCACCCACCCACTCACCTGTGATCCACATCATGAGGCCGCTTCAGGGCGTTTCTTTTTTCTTGCTCGTAGCGAAGCTGCTGCTGCTGACGGCGCAGTTCTTCTCTCTCGCGAGCAATCCGTTCGGCCTCCTTACGGCGCTCCTAACCAGAAGAGAAACCCTTGTTGAAAAGGAGCCCTGGCTCTGCACAAAGGCCTCAGAGCTCTGCAGCTTCCCAAGTGACACGGTCCGTGCTGAATTTGGGCGTGGGAGAGATGCCTCAGATAGTGCCTGGTAATGCCAACACTTTATCCAACATATGGCAGTCAGACTAGCATTGCTATCACTGGAGATATTAAAAACACAAAAGAAGTCCTTCGCAGCAGCCATACTAAGGCGGGTAATACTATTGCTGGGGGTTGATCTGCACCAAGAGCAAAAGGTTAATTAGTTGACACCTGGACATGTGGCTCCACATTTTTTCTTCAAAAGCTTTGTTTTGTTCCAAACAGGATTGGCACACTTCCAATAAAATTGGAGCGACAGAACAGCCATTTTGTCTTGCCATTCAAACACTCTGCAGGCAATTTTGAGTTTGAATTGTTGCATGCACCCCTCTGCAATGAGAGGAGCCCCCAGAGAAGCAAAACGGATGGGGAGCCCCAAGCACACCTGCTCGATCCGAATGCGTTCCCGTTCCAGGCGCTCCCGCTCCATCCTCTCCCGTTCCAACTTCTGCCGTTCGATTTCCAGCCGCTCCCGTTCTCTCTGCAGCCGCTCCCGCTCTTCACGCTCCCGCAGCAGTCGGATCCGCTCGCGCTCCCGCCTCTCTCGTTCCGCCATTTCCCTTCGCCTGCAAAAGGAGGTGTCACAGAGAGGGGGTTGTCCCAGATTAACACGGGACACAGAACGGCAGGAGGAAGCAGAAGCTTCAGTTCCCAACTCCTCTCCTGGGTACTCACAAGGCAGCTCCCAAATATTTAAAAGCACAAGAGAAACAATCTCAACAACAAAGAAATCCTTGTACGGGAAAGAGGAGGACTCAAGGTGCCTAATCTAAAATTGTATTATGATGCGGCGGCTTTAACATTGATTAGTGATTGGCTCAACTTAACAAACAAAAATATTCTTTCTCTTGAAGGATGGGATTTATTATATGGATGGCACGCATATCTAATTTATAATAAAAAAGTAGATCAGGCTTTTAAATCTCACATTTTAAGAAATGCTTTATTACATGTCTGGAAGAAGTATTATTATAGGTTAAATTATAAAATTCCAATTTGGGGGATTCCCAGACACGTGATAGAGGGGGTAACTAGAAGAGTGAATTTGGATAGGATTTCTTATAGGGAATTACTTGATTTGGTAGGGAAGGATTGGCAATTAAAATCTTTAGCTGAGTTGAAGCAAGAAAATATTGTATACTCTTGGTTTCAATATAATCGTTAGTTAGGTGGAGTTTAGATCAAAAGGTTGGCATTACTTTAGAGGATGCGAATTTGATAAAACAGATTAAAGATCAAACTCTAGCTCATATAAAGAGAATTTATAATGTCTTAATAGAATTGGATTCTGAAATGGAATTAGTTAAAGATTGTATGGTAAAATGGGCACAAAATATTCAAGAGCCGATTCTATTGGATACATGGGAGGCAATTTGGGTTAGAAACGTAAAATTTACTCAAGCTCAAAATTTGAGAGAAAATTTTTATAAAATGTTTTATAGGTGGCATTTGGATCCCCAAAAGTTGTCTTGTATGTATCCTAACTTGCAGCCCAAATGTTGGAGATGTGGTAGTTTGGAAGCAACTTATTTTCATATTTGGTGGACTTGTAGAAATGTAAAAGCTTTTTGGATTAAAATTTGGTGGATTATCCAGAATATTTTTAAAAGAAAGATAAAGTTTACTCCTCAATTATTTTTGTTGGGTATTATTATAGATTTTGATGTTAAAGAAACTAATTTGATGTTGAATTTAATAACAGCAGCAAGGCTGTTGGTAGGGCAATATTGGAAGAAGGATTGTTTGCCTACTATAGAAGACTGGATGCTTAAAGTGTCAAATTTAGCAGAAATGGCTAAGATTTCTGCTTATTTGAAGGATTATTCACAAGAAAGATACATTTTGGTTTGGAGAAGATGGATAGATTATATTCAGAATAAATATGGGACTAAAAAGTTCCATTTATTTTATGAATAAATTATTGAATATTATTGCTATTATTAATAGTTCAGTGTAGTGGAATCTTTATTATATTGTATTGTTTATAAATTGGGATTTTAATTTGATTATATGATAAAGTTCATTTGTAAATTGTTTATCCTGTGTTAAAAGAGAGTTAAAGTGCATTATATTTATTTATCTACATAGTTGGTTAATGTTAGTTAGATTATGATTATTATATTTGTTACCCTGTATTCAGCTCTGGGAAATGGGGGAGGGGGGTGGGTTTGGGGTATATTTTGTAATTTTTGTAAAACTTTTCAATAAAAAAAAACAATAAAGAAATCCTGATGAATTAGTTACATGTGCCCGTAACATATTTTATAAAGCTGACAGGTGGAAAATTCTATAGGATGTCTTTAGAACCCCTCCCCATCCCACCTTCTTGCTTCTGACCCACCCCAGCTGTGGACGGCCTAGAATCCCCTTCTAAGCCCCGAGATAGGTTTGCCTCCTGCGTATCAGGTCCCTACAACTCCCTCAGACGTCCCAGATGAGGCTGCACCTGAAAGGAAAAGGAGGTTGCCAGTCCTTCCCCGGGGCTGGGATGGTTTGGAATCAAGCTATTTTTCTGGCTTCCAGAAAAATGTAAACCAAGGTAGCTGTTCAAATGTCCTTGTGGAGCTTCAGGAGGAGCCACTTCAGAAGCCTACCTTCTGAGCTCCACAGCACGCCGTATTCGTTCCAATCGTGCGATGTGTTCCCTCATGCGTTGCTCCTTCATTTTCTCAAAAGGCAAAATGTCCTTTCTGCCCCGGTAGTCTCTGAACTTCATTTTATCGTGAAGAAAACGCTCTTTGTTCCTTAACATAGGTGGCTGGAGACAAATTGTATAAATGCAGATTTAGCAACAGTTGTTCAAATCCTTACTATGGACTAATGTATTAGAAATTGAAATCGACTTTTCAAGACTCAAATGCCTCAGAGTTAAGATGTGGAAAATGTTTCACTTTGAATATCCTAACAGCAAAGCTTGATGTTGGGCGAAGCTGTTGTTTCGAATGCAAATTCCTTCAAACACCCTCAATAGGATGCCTTCTGAGGTCATGGCACTCAGTTGAGGGCTTGGAACAATTCTAAAC
Source organism: Crotalus tigris (assembly GCF_016545835.1). Taxonomy (NCBI): domain Eukaryota; kingdom Metazoa; phylum Chordata; class Lepidosauria; order Squamata; family Viperidae; genus Crotalus; species Crotalus tigris. The sequence continues at coordinate 660,654 of NW_024096608.1, forward strand.
CATGCTAAAAAGAGCCAGATAGTTGAAAAGAGAACATTTCTCTCACACAGTCTAATTTCAAAAAAGAAAACTAGATGGCCACTAAGAACATTTTATGAGAAGAAATGTTCTGGGTTACTGCATCAACTTTGGCCCGTTGTGTCCAACTGCTGGAGAAGTACGTGGTGAGCCTGCCCCCCCCCCAGGTGGATGGAAAGATCTTCGACCATATCTGCCTTCCAGCCCTTCAAACTAGCCTCAGAACTCTGGTTTTAGATTTACTTGCAATTCTTGCTACTTCCACCTACAGGCTTTGCATTTTACGTACCTTCTCAAACCTTCCTCTTCTTATAGTCCTCGGGTGAACCTGATCTCCTTTGGTTTGGTCTAAAATGACCATATGACTTGGACTTTTTACACCTTTAGAAAAAAAAGAGACATGTATAAGAAGGAAAAAAAACAACCAGATGGATTTGCTATCTTGCCCCTAGGAAAACAATTAACAACTGGATCTTTTAAAAATCAGAATTAAAAAAGAGGCAGTGCCTTATTAACATTGCTAAATAAATCTGATTAAAAATGTTAATATTTCACTGAAATGAATCAGACACAGCTTAAGGCCTCAAGAGAGCTTTTCCTCTTGATGCCTTCCCGACATGCTGAGTGCCTTCTCTTTGGAGGCAGGAACCACAGCAACGGACCTTTTAACCAAACAGAAAGAAGAGGCCAGACCCATATACCTGGAGCAATTTAACCAAGAATGGTCAATCTGAGTAAGACTTGGTGTCAGACTGGCCACAACCTAAACCTCTAAATAGAAACGATCCTTCGCTCCATTTGTTGAGAAAGGTATAGTTTTATTAGAGGTCAAGTGTATTGCAGTATTGCATAGCCAAAATTTAGAACTGTGTGCCCAAATCTGTAAGTTCTACTCCCCCCCAACTGTTGCTCACTGGCCACCCCTCTGTAACCAATCAAGTCCATGCAAAATGTTTTCATAATGGTCAGTCCAAGTGCAGCTTGGGATGTGGCCCCCTCCTTCTTCCAGCTGGGTGACCTGTGGGCTTGAGGAGGTGCAGTCTCTACTTTCGATTCCCCAACCATCCCCCTCCTCATTCCCCTCCCCACAGTTCATGGCAGACTGTCACCCTGTAACAGCGAAACCCAGCAAGCATAAGGTGACAGCTGACATTGAGCCGATGACCATTGCCTGCTGCCTCCTGACCCCCTAGGGTCCCTGGACGTACTGCTGCCTCCTGACCCCCTGGACGTACTCAGCCGCTTCCTGTCTTCAGGTGCCTTGGCAGGCTCTTGACTGGGGCAGCCGGACCCATTATCGCTCTTCTCATCCTTCCCATCGGACTTCCTCATATCCTTGCTCTCTTTCTTCTCAGATTTATCAGCTTTCTTATCCTCCTTTTTGGAGGGAGTTCTGTTAAAAATAGGAGTAAGAACCATAAACGGTGATGAACTCGCTTCCAGAAAAATGCACATTTTATCTGAAGGGAGGCGATTCAGTTAGATGTGACTAAGCTATATATTCTCCTTAAGGCAGGTTTCTGAAGCCGCACAGCCAAAGGTGATATATGTGTGGGTGGGTGGGTGGTATTTGTGTTCTGCAGAGCTTCCAAACCTTTTATCTGCCCAGCAAGGTCAGAATTGCAACTAGCTCTTTGCAAACAGTCTAGACAGGCAACTAAATTTGGGGATGTGCAGAACTCTTACTTGCTGGTTTTGTCACTCGATGTAGTCTTCTTTTCTCCAGGGTTCCTGCCAGAGCCAGATTTCTCATCACTTTCTTTCTTCGGTTCTTTTTTGGAAGGATCACCTTTAACCTGAAGATATTATGTACGTGCATTATGTGTACACACACACACACACACTTGCATACATCCACAATTATGAATAAAAGGGATCATCAACTCTTAAACCCCAGTCCCAAAGAATCCTCCTGCACTGAACTCGAACGCTCCATCCTGACTGGGGCTGTCCTCTCTCCTGTCAGAGAACGGTGGGAAGGAGCCCCCCCCCCAATTGGGCTCCAATGGGGGTCCTGAAACACTCCCGGGGGTCCGTCCTCCACAACAGAACTTCTCCACTGCAACTTTTTTCATAGGATTCTGAACTGCTAATGGCCTGCCTGGCCCAATTCTCAAAACTGACCCATCTCCTGGCTTCTTTTCAAACCAGGTCAATGACAGGAACTTTTTCTCAAATCTGCAGGACCAGGACAAGCAAACCAGGCTTCCTGCACGAGGACTGGCTAGGTGGGCCAAAGGTTTCTTGAGTGAAACATGCACAGGCTACTGTTAAAATCAAAGAGGTGGCGCTATCTTCTCTCCCCTCCCTTGTCCTCCTCCCTGCTCTAGAGACTGCTGGTCGTAGGTCATTCCACCTACTTTCTCAACGGAAATCTGCTGCCCGTGGAGCTCTGTGCGGTGAAGGTGGGCAATGCACCTGGCCACTTCTGTGCTCGAGGACATGGTCACAATGCCGTAGCACTTTGCCCCAGGGCTTCGGGCACTGGTGACCACCTTTGCAGCAAGGACCTACAAAAGTCAAGAAGAACCATGAGTGGCATTTTGACATTATGTTGCTACTCTGGGTCCTGCGACTCAACCCGTCGTCATTTGGTCCTACTTGGGAGCTCTACCGCCACCTATATCTTCTCTGTCCACCTTTCCTGCCCCCCTTTGTAGGAATTTTACCCACGTGAAAAGAGTTAAGGGCAGGACAGAATTTTGATTTCACCAAAAGGGACTCTCTTCCCCAGGAATTCACTGCAAGCAGCCTGCTTGTTTAGCTGGGCCAAAAAAGCTAGATGAGGGCCACTATTTCAGCCTCTTGGCTACTCAATGAAGCACTCTGGTTTACTCAAGAGCCACAGTATTATTACCTGGGTGCATGTGTGCAAACCTCCACTCCTCTTATATTTAATGCTATAGTTCTTCTAGCACATGGCTCCGACTTAAGCACACAAGAGAGACAGATCAAAGCCCCAGGAAATATGCTTTTCTCTTTTTTTAGCTGCCCATTTTACAATATGAATTATGTGCTTCATCCTCACCTGCCTCTTACACGTCAAGATAATTAAAATATAACATATTTTAAAGTCCTGTTGCTACTTTCTTAAGTATTGACCGCCCCTGCTTCTTTAACCAAGAAAACTTGACAGCCCATAGAAAGGAAGGGCAACAGCATGAATACTCCCCTCCCCCCAAGAGCTATGAGTCCAAAGGATGTAGGAAATGACCATCCAAACCCCTCCTTGGTCAAAAAGTCAATCCCATTCATTGTCTCACATCTTTTACACCAGTGGTTCTCAACCTGTGGGTCGGGACCCCATTTGGGGTCGAACGACCATTTCACGGGGGTTGCCAAACAACGCAGTCCGCCATTTTTTTCCCCTTTTCCTTAGCTGTGCTACTCCCTTTTATTCTATTGGCTTTTGAAAGCCAATAGAATAGACTCTCTTGAAAAGAGTCTAATTCTATTGGCTTTCAAAAGCCAATAGGAATTGTCCAGGCTGTCTCTGCCCTGCTGAGCCCGCCAAAAGTCCCATTCTGCAAACGGTGTTGCACCAGTTGAGTAGTCCTCGACTTACGACCAGTTGAGTAGTCCTCAACTTACGACCGATTGGGGGTCGCGGCATTAAAAAGGTTGAGAACCACTGTTTTACACTGTTCATTCATCTGGGAAAATACAAAATAAGCACCTATTCTCACAATTGCACAAGTGTTAGGTTGGACCCTGCTGATCAGACTAGTTATAGAATTCTGTGAATATACTACAGTGCACTGTATGTTGTTAATATAGGTTAGCAAAATATTTTCATTTTATTTACACAGCCCTCTGGCGCAACCCTGGATTGTAACCTCAAAGTCATTAATTGCCCCTCTTGAGCCAAGCCATACCTTTCCATACTTGCCAAAGAGGTTTTTCAGATCAGCAGCTTTAGTGTTGGAGGACAATCCACTAACCCACAAGTTCTTAGTGGAGCTGCTCCCGCTGCTGGCACTTCCTACAGTGAAATTCAGCAGAAAAATGTTTCAAGGTCAATTGGCACAAATATCATCGTGTAGTAAAGGCAAAAACTGTTTCTTCTGATAAGAAGCAACGCGTAAAGAGAACAAGGGATGAAATCTGTACGTTTCCTGATACTTCCAACCTATAGCAGATGTATCAAACTACACCAATCTGCGTAAGGCTTTTTTTTTTTTTTTTAAAGAAAAGCACTGGGAACACTCCCTTGCCATCTTTGCACAATTCAGCTGCAAGCATGGTAGAGAGCTGCTGTCAGACCAGGGCACTGAGAAACAACAGAGGGCAAATTCTCTAGCCTGCCACTATGTGGCCTTTTGGGTCTCTGGCAACTCTATTTTGTAGCTTTGTGAAGCCAGTGATAGTGAAGCCCTCTAAAACTGCAAAAGAAATTCCCTGTAACAGGGGCCCCCAATCCCTGGGTGCAAAGGTGCATTTGCGCAAGCAGCAGGCACGCACACGCAAAGCCCTCCCCTCTCCCCCCCTGCCAGTCCACAGAGCTGGAAAGGGTGGGGACCACTGCCCTAGAATGTGACATGACTGTTTCTTGACAGCTGCAGTTTCTCCTTTCCCCTACCACACTGCTTGAAGAATTGTCTACTTCCCGCTTTTTTAAACAATCCAGGTATATCGTTATATTTTCAAAGTAATTGTAGTTATGAATTAAATGACCTCAGTCTTGCAGGACATATACCAAACCAGTTAAATGTTCATATAAACCAGGGTGTCAAACTGTCAGCCCATAGGCTGGTTGCATCATACAGAGGCCATGCCCACCCCAGCTCCAGCACTGCAAAAAGTTGTGATACGTCGCAACACGTCACGTGATGTGGCGAGTTTGACACCCGTGATATAAGCAATTTACTTAAAATTGGAAAAGAATTCACATTTAAAATTGTTTTTTTAGGAACTTTTTATAATCAAAGCATTTTCATGTCACAACAAAGAACATTTTTTCATTCTGTTTAAGAAACATTTCTATACCAAACTTCTTTTTGAAATCGATTAATATTAATCATTAATATTATCGTAGCTGCTTACATTCCGCAAATTCCTCTTACTGTGGAAATGCAAGATAGCAAAAATGCACTACATGCTGCACTTTTTTTAACTGCATCATCAAGCAGAAAATTCATCATGTTCAGCAGGAAACTCCTGGTCACCAATGCATTAGAGAAAGCAATTTCAATACTAGGAAGGAAACTCCTGCAAGTTTGGAATCAGTTTCCTAGCAAGGTGGCTTTCTCTTAGCATCACCAAACAGAAAGCATGGCCAAACCCCCAGAGGGAAGCCAGTCGTCCCCCAATTCTCCATTCCTTCTTTCTTTTCCAAGGTTCTTTGAAAATGCAGAGATCAAGTTACATTCTCTACTCCAACAGTAAGGGACCACACCCAAACCAAATCTCCCAACCTCCTGTTCAAAAGAGTTTTCCAAACAGGCAACGAGAAACATAAGCCAAACCTTTGGACAGAAAGGACGCAGCTCAAAGAGCATCTGCCCCACTTGCCTCCTGATGCAAGGAGACCTATCAGCAATTTCTGCGGGTCTCCCTGCTCCTCCCCCAAGTTAGAAGCACCTGCTTCCTCTGCAGTCACAGCGCATTACCTTTGTCATCTTTGGAGTTGCTCTTGCTTTCTTTAGACTCCTTGGCCAAGCTAGGAGGAGGAACAAATCAGAGACTGAACAAGCAGAACTTGCTTGTTGAGAATCTTACACTATTAACCAAACCATTTTTTAAAAAAGGGGGGGGGGAGAGAATGAGATGTGTGAGTAAAAGCAGGGATGCATTGTAATTGGAGGAAAAGTGATCTCCCCACATCATGGCTTCTTGCATTGATTCTCCCCAAGATGCCTGAAGATCTAGATTTTCTGACAATTTTATTCAGTGGATATATGGTAATCTTCTCCACATTTCAGGATTGGGACTTGGCTTCATTTTGGTGTTTCTCAGAACTGAGAGTTGTTCATTATCATCACAAGGGTACTTAAAACTTGACTATTTGAAAAAACAAAAATAAAATGCTGTCAATTCGTCAATGCAACCAGCAGGACAATGCATATACGAAGATCCTGATTTTTTTTTTTAAAAAAAAAAAAACAACACAGGTAACTTACGGCCATCAAAATATTTTACAGGCAGGAGCATAAGATACTAATTATAAGTTTCTCGCTGCTACCACCTTAATGCAGAGTGATCTTATTGAATGCTGGCAGTACCTTAAAGAACTGACATAGAAAGACAAACCTCATTGCTTGACCAGAGGCCCCAGTAGACGAGGGACCTTTCTTCAAAGTATCCTTGTCTTTGTCTCCAGATTCTGCTTTCTTCGAGCTTTCTCGGGCTTCCTTCTTGATAGGGTCCCCCATCGCGCAGTCTTCCTTCTTACCATCTTTATGGTTCTTGGTCATCTCATAGTCTTTGCCTTCTTTCTCCAAACTCGGTGCAATGGCATCTTGCTCATCTTTTGACTTGCTTGCTTCTGAATCTGAAATTTTCAGATTTTTACCTGTTTCTAGAAGGTCATCCCCATCAAAATCCAGAGTGATGGCATCTTCAGCCTGGATTGTAACCGATATGTTATCATCATCAGCTTCTTTCACAGACACGTTAGCTTCCATCTCTTCATGAGCCGAGTGATCAGCCTCAGCTAGGCTCTCTTCTGAACGAAGAGGTTTAGATACTTCTTGTGTACCATCACCAGAACCTGCTTTATCTAAGAGGATTTAACAGGAATAAATATGGCAAAACAAGAAGTTTATAAACATTTTCATATGCATAAGCTAGAAGAGAGGACCTAGAAAATACAAAGCCAGTTATTAGAACTGATGGAAGGTTAGGGAAAGAACATAAGGGGCATTAACATATAAACCCAGGATCATTCATTCTTCATGGTAAACAAATTTTCTAGACAAAGACACCAACCCTGAACAGGGTTCAGACAATGATTCCATCCAGGAGATACCTGTTCTTCAGTACACGTATCTGGCTTCCATTGTGGGCATTGTGTGCAAATCTGCTCCTCTTCATGGCTTAAGGAGGCAGCAAGAACTGAAATCAAGGTTGCTGCACTTCTAGGGACAAAGGGCTTCGTCTTCCCATCCGCTTCTGATGGTCCAAAGTTCAATAGCCCAACACTTCACAGTTCTGCAACTGTCATCCTCTCTGTGTTACTTCTTGTTGCCAACTGCATTGTCATTTAAAAGACTGGCTGCATGTCTTCATGTACACAAAGTTCACCTTGGATTGGCAGTCTTCATCCAAATTCCAACTGGTCAACGTTCTCAATCCTGTTGCTAGTGTCTTGCTTTCAAGAGGCTTCAATTGTGGGAATCCTTAAAAACGTCAAGTCTTAGCTTGCACACGAAGGGTCCATTTAATAATGGCATTTTTTCATTGAAGTCACAATGATTCCATGTCCTTTAGACTACAACATGCAAGATCCTTAAGCGAGCTCATGAGAGCAGTTTCTTCACAGGAGTCTTGAGAGTTTCATCCAGTTTGGATTTTAGGAGTATCATTCAGGAGATGACTCTTTCTCATTTATTCCAAAATCTCTTGTGTGGCTTTAAAAAATGGTGTGACAATTGCCAGAGCATAAAGGAGGGTATGGTCCACAGTCTGAAGGGCTTCCCAATTCCATTCTGCATTAATTTTCGTTGGGCAGCTATTGGTTACTGCAGTGCAAGGTACAGCGTAGACATCAAGACTTACCATATCCACAAGGCTTACATCAAGAGTTTAGCATCTTTTGTCCAGTTAAGACCTATGAGGGGCCGTATGTACGTATCCAATGAAGTAAGTGAAGTTGGAGGAATAAAGCCAATCGAGCAGAGGTTCAGCCACTGTCCTTGGCAATGGCTCTTACTATGGAGATGGTTTTTAAAGCGCAAACCAAGGCACTTGTTATTTCCAAAGGGTGGGGTAGGGTGGGAGCAACCTGAAGTATATTACTACATTTAAAACTCTATTGAAATTCAAACATACCTCTCTCATTCTCTTCTCCATCCTGCCAATTAAAGAAAAAACAAATAAACTTTCTGAAATGATATTTAGGTTACTAAGAAAATAAACTGCCATTTTATTTAAAGGAACAAAGATGTGCTATTGGAACACCATGGAGTGCTCAATTATGGTTTTCTTCTGCTTATATTAACAGAAATTTATATTCAGTTGAATTTTTCTTATTCTCCAATCACAGATGCAATTAGTCCATTGTTGCTACTATCTAGAAAGGGAGATTCAAACCATATTGCATGATGCAGCTGGGAGAGGCACTGCCACTATTCTGTGGCCAATTTTTCAACAAATCTATAAATTCTCAGAGAAAAATCAGATAGCTTATCTTTGCTCAGTTCAGCATTTGAGCAATCTGAGATTTCTTTGTGAATACTGAGGCTTGAGGTACTGAAAATCAGCAAACATTCTTTTTCCTCCGATTAAATCATTTCAGTTTTGTTCACTCCCCGCTCACTTCAAGAGAATGCGAGCGATATTTGTTGGATGATCACAAAAGTTGGAATCACACCCTTATTTATCAGAAGCACTCCAGATCAAGTAGGGGGAAGAGGGAGAGGGCCCACAATAAAGGCAGGGATACCTAGAAATGAAGCCAACAAGAAATGAATATTTTAAAAACACCAGGTTTTGTGTCATTCTACATCAGAAATGGAGGCTTGTCCTACAAGTCACTACACACACACACACATACACACACAGAGCTAAGCACAGTGACTTCACCATTCGTAAGAAGCACCAGATATCCTGACGTAAGTCAGAGGTATAAAAATCTTTTAGGATATTGCAACAAAATCTCAGACTTCAAACAAGCCAATATTATTCTACAGTAGATAAAATGCAGCTATCTCCAGTTTCTCAATAAATCCTTAAAAAGCTATTTAGGAACTTACATGAGTAAGACCAAAGTTGTCATCTTCCAGTTCTTGAATATCGATGCACTAAAATGAAGAAACCAAAGCAGACTAAATAAGCTAGCTTACTATAAATATGTAAACATTGATATATTAATACTAAACTTGCATTTTGACAACAGATTCTAAACAGCTTCTACACTAAGTCACCAGGAAGGCATCAAGCAAGATCTGGTAATCTGACAAACTCTTCTTAGGGTTTCCTCTGAAGTAGCAGCCCTGCTTAGCAAGCAATGAGCATGAAAGATGCTCCAGCATCTCTAGTTTCATTTACTGCATATTGCCACCTTAGGCTTCTTCCAGACACTTTTACGGCACTTTAGAAAACTGAGCTCGTTCAAAGCACATTGAAGTCAATAAACAGGACAGCTTAGTTAATAGATCAATGTCTCCTCATAAACTAAGCTATAGCTAATAATGTACAACAACAAAAATACCCTAAACAAGGAACTTCCTTTAACCACAACACAATACTGAACAGAATGAGACAGTTGTGCTTCTTTTCCTCACCTTCACCCAAATTGTTGGGATGAAGAGCTAACCTGCACACAACTTTTTAGGCAAAATACACTTATGTAGTCATTCAAAAAGATAGTAACATTTGACATGGAAATTCATAAACTATGGTTGGAGCAAAGCATTTCTACCAAAGCACAAGGAACGCTGAGCCAGGATGAAGTACACCAAGATCTACCACTAGCTCTGCAGAGGACAAAAAGACTCCCAGCCATCATTTGTTCAGGAAGAAAAAATATCATTTCTTCTTCAGCTGGGATTCCTAACAGGGTATTTCTTTGTTTTTTTTTCCTTAATGAAATGCATATTTGGAAATGGAGTATGTGTGTGATGGGGGTGGTATGATGGCTCAACGGTTAAGATGCTGGGCTTGTTGACTGGAAAGCTGGCAGCCCAAATTTGAGACATGAGCACCACACAACAGGGTAAGGTTGCCTCAGCTACTGCCAATCTAGCAGTTCAAAAGCATGCAAATGCGAGTAGATAAATAGGCACCACTTCGGTGGAAAAGTAACAGTGCTCCATGATGCCATACTGGCCATATGACTGCGGAAATGACTTCAGACAGCGCTGGCTGAACAGCCTTGAAACGGAGATGAGTGCCACGCCCTAGAGTCAGCAGCTACTAGCGGAGTAAACAGGGACTCCTTTACCCTTATATGTGTGATAAAAGAATGCGGAATATCAATTATTAAACCTCATAAATCCAAGAAATATCTATTTATCTTGTCTTTGCTGATGCACAGAAAATAAAATTTGTATTTAAAGGCTGCCCCCCAGATTACAATTTATGGCTTTTATTTGATAAGCAAGAAAGCCAAACCTGGGCCTTGCATCCTGCAAACAGTAGCCAAAGGCAAACTGACATCTAATGCTTCACACATTAATGCCAAATCACCAGTCAGTCACCTCTATTCAAAGGACAGCAGGTGCCAAAATAATCAGCCTTGTAAAAGAACCTCTGGAGTCTTGTGACTTGGATCCCAGGTGACAATGCTAAATCAGGCCTGCCACCTTTCTGAAGCAGACCACAGTGGGAAGGGTACTCAGCTAAGACTCCTAATGCATCAGCAAGGGAAGGGAGCCAGAGAAAAGACCAATAACATTGCAGCAGGAAGAAACAATAGTGACTTGGTGGCCTTTCTTACTAGTTAAGAGAATGTAACAACTGTCATCCTCTGTTATCTGGAAATTGGGAGAATATCTCTTTAAGGGATTTTGTAGGGTACCTGGTTTTCCAACTCTTTCTCTATCTGCTTTAAATTAGATTTCTTCTTATCGGCACGAGGCAGCATAGCAGAATTCAAGAATTCTTCATTTTCAGCAGATTCGTCAGAGTCTTTCAATTCATCATTTCCATCGTGATCACTTGCATCGTAAGTTTCCATTTCACACTCCTTTCAATATGAATATTTGACACAGCAGAGGGAAATGGCCAATTTAGTGAGATTTCTCTAGCAAATTAGGAAGCTGTTTATGCTTCCTGAACTGAGCTTTCATAATACCCTGTTGTCACTGCCGTTTAGGTTCACAGTCTAGTTATAGTTTGCTAGAGCAAGAATAGTAGTTTAGAAGCTCATAAATATTTATTTAAAAATCAAACAAAACTCTGCAATTATCAAGTGTGCAGAGGAAACCCATGAATGTGCATCAAAAGCTCTAATGATCTTTTCACTAGGAAGAATGCTTAGAATCATGTCTCCAGCTTTGTTTCTTATATTACCTTAACCAAGGAGTCATCTTCCATTGAAGCATCACCACTTAGTTCATCAATTTCCTGCTTTTTACCTAGAAGCCAGGACATACTAATGAAAATCTTTTATTATGAAATACTGGTAAATACTTAAACAACCCTATCTTTATTAATCTTCTGGAGAGCGTTAAAAACATGAACCTTCAATCAATCCTGAAAGTGCCATAGAGATTCTGCAAGAGGATGTATGCAGCTCAAGGACTCAGACAGTTGGGAGCAATATGCTGACATTGCAAACCACTCAGAGAGGGCTGTAAAGCCCTATGGAGAGGTATATAAGTCTAAGCACAGTTGCTATTGCTAAATGGTGGTCTTTTTCCCAAACAAAGCCAACAAAGTTAGTTAGTATTTTAGTGCTCAAGAAGGTAATTTTGCTCATTTTAAAATATTTTTCTGTAAGCAAACAGACCATCTGATCATCATTAAGAAAATACTTTTACTTCAGTTATAACCTTTTCCTTTGGCTGGCTTCTTATTCAGGGCATCTGTTGAAACAGCTATTTCAATATTGTCAGGGTCTCCTCCTTCCTCTTCAATAGCCTAATAGAAAAATAATAATAATAATAATAATAATAATAATAATACTAGTAGTAGTAGTTTTATACTTGAATTTTACCCTTGTATTCATTATTCCTTAGATTTGGAACATACTGCATGAAATTCAAGTTAAATGCGTTTTGGAGGAAGCATTTGATGGAAGATTCCAAAACCAGAAGACCCACCGCAAGGGAAGGAAGAGGCTGGGGATTCAGAGGGCAGCGGGCGTTTCTCTTTGGGAACGGCGCTCCATTTCTGCGACCGGCTGTCTCCCTGCGGCGCTGCCTGCGCAAGGTTTCCCAGGCCAGAGCCATTTTTCGGCAAGAGGGGGGGGTGCGGGCCCGCGTCCCTCCGAGGGCTCTGGCTGCTTTCCCGACCGCCTCCGCTCCCGGGAACGCCGCCTCCGCCGGGGCGCTCCCGGGCCGTGCCACAGCTGGGCTGCAGCCGGTCTTGAAGGGGGCGAGGGAGGGACGCCCCTCCGCTCTCCTTGCAGGCCGACGCCGCCCCCGGGGGGGTCCCTGCTCCCCGTTGGCTCCGCGCGGTCCTCGGAGGCAGCACTGGGCGGGCCGGGCGCTTCTCCCTCCGGCTTCCAAGGCCGCCCCGGCGCCCCTTTCCGGCCCCCGGCCACCCGCCCGGGAGAGCGCCGCTACTCGGGCCCCCCGCCTGTCCGGGCCCGCCACTCCCCGGCCGCGGCCGTCCCCAGGGCGCACCTGCTTGAGACGGGCGATGAGGACTGTCTTCACGCCGGTGGCGTCCAGGCTGCGGCGCTTCAGCTCCGACTTGAGGTCGATGACGCGCAGCTCCGCGATCCGCTTGCCCTCCGCCGGGGGCGGCCCGGGGGCGGCGGCTCCAGACGGCGCGGCAGCCATTTCGCGGCGCTTCGGCGGCGGCCACAATACGGCACCCCTCCCCCACCCGCGGCCTCGTTCGGCGCTCGCGTCGCCAAAGGACCCGGATGCCGCCGGGCGCGCCTGCGCAGAGCGGCCGCCGTCGCGGCTCGGGCCGCTGCCCCCGCCCCCCGCCTCTCCCGGCCGCTGATTGGGCGGCTCGGCGCCGGGCGGGCGCTTGAAGTCGGCGGGGGCGGCGGGGCTCCGGCTCCCAATGGCCAGGCCGAGCCGGGCCGGCGCGTCGGGCAGATGCCAACGGCAGCTCAGCGCGGCTGGGAGGCGCGGCGCGGCTCTGCGCCACGGGACGGGCGATGCTCCCACCCGCGGCTCGGCGCGACCGGGAGACCCGCGGACCCCCCTTCCCTTCCCTCTGAGCTTTTCCCGGCGCCCTGGAGCAGGAGCGCCCCGGCCTGTCCGCAGCGCCCTTCATTGCAATGCGCGCACAACAACCCGGAAAGGTGGGCCATTGTTCCCCTCAGGCGGCGCTGGTGGCCGCACTCTCCCCCGACCGCGAGGGGGCGCTCCTTGCGGGCCTAGACGGGCCCTTTCCGTCGCTGGTAACGGGGTCGAGACTGCCGCCCAGAGCGTTTCCCCCACACTTCGGGCTCCCCCACGCGTGCGGGGCGGCGGCGCTTCCTTGCTGCGCTGCGGCGTCCCCCGGCGGAAGCGGCTGCCGACGGCGGCCGGGGCAGCGCGCCCCCCCGAGGGAGCGATGTGCGGGAGGCGTCCGGGCGGCCCCCTCCGAGGCAGCTAGGGCCGCGGCGTCCACGGGGATCCGGAAGCGGGCGCGCGCGGGAGCCGCGGCCTCTTGGGGGCGCCGGGCGGCCTGCCGTAAAACGTCGCGGGTGTCGCGCTGGTGCGTCCGCGGAGAGGGAGGGGAGGACGGGAGAGGCGGGCGAGGCGGCGGCGGGGCCAGAGAAGAGCGGGGACGGCGGCCTCGCATCGCGGAGACAGGAAGGCGGTAGCGCGGCGGACGAAGGATCCGGCGCCTGCTGGGCCCGGCTAGGCCGCCGCCCCCCGCCTCGGCCCCCTCAGGTAGACTCGGGCGGGGGCCGCCGGGCTTTCGCAGGCCGCGAACCAGGGGGCCCTTGGTGAGCCGTCCGCGGGCCGGACTACAACGCCCATCGTCCGGGGCGGGCGCTGCGAGGCCCCTGCCCCTTCGAGGTGCGCGGCCGGAGTCCCGCGCCAGGGCAGTCGAATGGGCCGGTCTGCGCGGCGGGCCCCCGGGCCGGCCGAGGGTCGCTCCCCGGAGAGAAAAGGGTCCCGCCACCCGCGTCCCCTGCCCGGCGGAGGCCGTGGCACTCGGCCGCCTGGCGAGGCTTCTCCGCCTCCAGCCGCAGGGAAGGCCGGGCGGGGCGGGGGCCGCGGAGGGGCCCGCTTGGTGGGGCGCAGATCACTTCCTCGCGGGGTCCCCGGATTGGGAGTCTCGGCCCTTCTCCTTCCCAGAAAGGCTGCCCTTCCTCCTCCTCCTCGGGGTCCTCCTGCAGCTAGTGCCCCCCCCTCCTGGCAGCAAAGGGGCAGTTCGCTCTCTGCATTTCAAATAAGGGGGGTGTCTGAGATGGGGTTCCCTCCCCCCCCCGCTTTCAGCCAGGACGAAAACCGTGAATGCTTCTCCGGTCCGTCTCTTCCTTGTTGGTTTTTGTCACTTCCACCCCCTCTTTCAAGCCCCCCCCCCGCAACCCTTGCCACAAGGGCTTCCTCCCCCCTGAGAGGCCTGTTTCCAAAGAGGCTGCTGGACCTGCTGCCTCCACCCGCCCCGTCCAAGATCCCTGGGAGGGGTGCAGCCCACCCGGCCTCCTTTGCAAGACTGAGTGCTCCAGGAGGGCTGCATCGGTCCAGCACTGCTTCGCCCCTCTTCCCTAATTAGAGGGCTCTGAATTATTCTCTTTCCCTAGTCGATCCCCAATGGCTTTAAGATGTGACTGGGTGCCATGTTCTGGAGTCCCTGTAAGACCCCAGGGTGGGCATCAGGATCAGGGAGATTAAGAAGTCATCAATATGTATGCCAGTTGGTGCCAGTTCACATTATTTTAATATGACCCACTCAATCTCTAGGTCAGAAAAATTGTAATGGAGGCACCAAAGGGGAAATTTCAGCTGAGATAATACGAGGATATCGGAAACATGTTATAAGTTCCATTTTTATGGCCATAGTTGTTCCAGGTTCTTTATCCATTAATGAGTAATCCAGTAATAGCCCTGATGTTGGGTTTTGTGTAGAACAATGGCAGTTGGCAATAATGTACTGTTTACATAGGGACAAAAAAAAAGATTACAGTTGGGAAACATTTATTTTATTTATTAAATTTTTATGCTACCAATCTCCCCGGCAAGGTGACTCTGGGTGGCTATAAGCTATAAAAAAAAAAGCACAGACCTTTTTAAGATCAGTTTCTAACATTTATTTCTCCTATTGTTAACACTTAAATCTCTAGATCATATGAAAACATTCACATAACAGAAAATGATGGAAAAAGCTGGAAACCTTCATAAGGAAAGACTTGTATAAATAGTGGGCTGGTGGCTGTTAATGGGCAATATTCAAGGTTTTCCCCAGCTGAATTACAGTTTTAGGAAAGGTTCTTGTCCCCTCTGCCCCAGAAGGATCACCTGAGTCCAATCCAGTCAGGAGCAGGTATCATAACTGTATGATCTCTAGCAAAATAACTAGATCTGCCATCACACATCACTCGGTGCAAGGCCAAGCCTGGCAGGAGCAAAATCCATACTTGGCACAGGATTGGGGGGATAGCCAGAATGGTTGGGTAGAAAAGTTGATTTGCTTGTCCCAAATAGTGGATGGACCTGGGCCTGTGGCATCAGTGGCTCTTTGTTGTGACACATGAGGAGGAAGCAGCTCACCGAACATTGTTCAGATACAATGGAGATTGGAACCATCCTGGGCACCCCAGTTTCCCTGATGTAAAATCCAAGTACTTTTTCTAATGAATGCAACCCATTTGAATGGCTGGGATGCCTAGAGAAGTAATGGGGGGGGGATGGGTGTCACTTGGAGCATTTTGTTAAAGTTTGTAAAACTCTGGTAGATGCCTTTGGGAGGAATGGATGCATTTGCCAGAAAGATTGGAATGCCTTGGGTGTGACTCTGCTCTCAACTAGTAAAAAGTCTCTGTTGGATTCTGGGTGAGAATGCTTTAAGTTCATCTAACACAATCCTATCAGGTGTAAAATAAATAACGACTCTGAAATGTAATTGCTTATTAAGTTAGATCTACTGGTTGACTTTTTACCACAGCCATTCTGGATGGATGCTGTAGCCTAGGGTGAACCTAATAGCCAACCTTTTCATTGCTGGTCTTGCCAAAACGTGGAGAAGCAATAAAACTATTAATTAGGAAAATGTCAGGGGGGGAGAGTTCCAGCCAATTCTCACCTGGGTGTGGGATTTGGAAAGCAAGTGTCCAAGGCATTCCCTCCTGCCACCTGCAGGGTCCCCTGTGTGCAGAGGCCTGCCCAGGCCTACCTAAGTTTCACCTACTGAATTTTCTCTTTTCATTGTGGGTAAATATCAATTTTTCATGGATTCACAATTTAACAAAAGACAAACTGGACTACTCAGTTCATGCCCACAAGCCTTTGTGCAGCTGGTTTGGCTTAGTGTTTTGTATGAACAAAACCATAGTAGTTTGGAATCTATAGTTTGCAACTGAGGGTGTTACGCTAATTCATGATGGTTTGTTTAGTGATAGCCGTTCCAGTCCTTGACACATTGTGAATGTGAGAGGGAGGGAGAGACTGGAAGGAAAGTACATCAATCCTTTGTATCTGTTGCCTTTAATAAAACAAGTTCCAGTTCCCCAATACATTTCTGCAGTTTGATTATATCAATTTTCCCTCTGTGATTTTATTTTCTGGCATCAACCATGTTTGAGAGGCAATCTTGTTTTTCCCAGTATTATTAGGAATTATTTATAAATTTTACAGTTAATTTAGTTTATTCAAGTTACAGTTACTGATAAAATAATTAGAATTGTACAAAAACCTAAACTACCCTCAGTAAAATCAACAGCATTTTAGCACAGCGAAATTTGCAGAAATATCGTTAGTATTTATTGCTTCCTCCAACTGTAGGAAAGCTAAGATTCCTGGCGGTTCCTTTATAGATGAAAAGCTGCTTCTGGTCCCCCACCTTGCAATCTTACTTCACTTCGCTTGAGGGCCTGTGGAGAGGGAAGGGGCTGCTCTGTGGGAAGCAGAGAAGGCTGCAGAGCGAAGGGTTTCTGGCTGCTCGGGGACAGGTAGAAGTCCTCCTAGCTAATGTTTGTCAATCTTGGCCGGTTGGGGAATTCTGGGAGTTGAAGTGGGCACATTGGGAAGGGATCCTCTCCTTAGCAGTCCTGGGAGGCTGAGAGTAACTCGGCTCTTGTGTTTGTCTCCATCCAGGCCCCCTGCGCGGCGGCGTTCCCATGTCTCAATGGCCCCCCTCCCGATGTCATAGCGTCTATACATTAGAAGCGGATATGAAGAGTGATGTTTCTTCTGGCGCACCAAAGAGCCAGGGAAACCTGAAGGGGATCCTCTTGAACCCTCCACCCTCCGAAGCGGCCAAAAACTTCCCCGGAGAAGAAGTTGAGATGATTGCCAGCAAAGTGGGGGACGAATTCTCCCACCTCTGTGGGGACACCCAGAAGCAGAAGGACCTGAACGGAAGTCGTCCCGCGCAAGAAGCCATTGTTGTGAGTAAGAAACGCAAGAGCCAGCAGGCTGGCCCTTCCTATGCTCCGAACTGTGGGGGCAAAGAGACACACCCCATTTTAGAGACTAGGCGGCACCTTGAAACACAAAGCGAGGACGACTCTTCTTTTAGCGACTGTGCCTCTTCGCCTTCATCCAGCTTGCATTTTGGAGACTCGGACACAGAAACTTCAGACGAGGAGAAGGAGGCGGCTCCCACGCGGCAGGCTCGGGCTGTCTTCAATGCCTCCAGTAGAATCCACAGTTCTCGGCCACAAAAGTGGCCCCGGACAGAGGCAGACTCCGTCTCAGGGATCTTACTGAAAAGGCCCTGTTTCCACAACAGTAATTCTCGGAGAAGACTTCCCTATAGGAAGCGGTTTGTGAAAACTAGCTCTGCGCAACGAACACAGAACCAAAAAGAGCGGATTTTAATGCAGCGGAAAAAAAGGGAAGTCTTAGCTCGGCAGAAGTATGCTTTACTGCCCAGCTCCAGCAGCACCACTGAGAACGACCTCAGCAGCGCCTCCTCGTCCAGGTCCTCCACCGAAGGAGAGGAGGAGCTCTTTGTGTCAGCTGGGGAGAACCACCAAACCAGCACTGCGGTTCCCTCAGGTAAAGATGCCGCTCCAAGTCTGCCTGGTCGGACTTTGCCGAACCGTTTGCCCCTCTCCCTTGTCAGCGCCTGCACCTGGGAAGGGAAAACTCGCCAAGAGGGCTTGGGTTCAGATCACTATTTCCCAACCTTGGCAACCTCCGGAGGCATGGGCCCATGCTTGCTGGGGAATTCTAGGAGCTGACGTCCACATGCTGTTGCCAAGATGGAGAGACACTGTTTTGGGTGGTCCTTGCTGGTTCCCTGATATCTCTGAGCCCTTGGAGAACAAGTGCTTGTCAGCGGAGTTCTGCAAAGCCGGGGGAGCCAAGGACAGACGTTCTTTCTCCCCCTTTCCTGGGTGGGGGGGGGGGAAACAGGATTCATGACAGTAAGGGGGAGAAGGTCACATGCCGGGATTCCTGGCTCTCCCAGCTGTTACTTTGTCCGGTTCCCCAAAGCAGCTCCCTATTGTGACACGGGGTCTCATGATGCTACCCCTGCTAAACTTGGGCAGACGTGGGACTGTTAGTGCTGGGGCAGGAGAGTGTCTTAGCAGTTCTTTGGATACTACAGCAGGAAGGTGTAACTCCAGTTGCGTACAATTACTTGAATTCATAGGGTCCAAGCAGGGCTTCTAATGGGCTCTCTTGCCCTGACAGTTCATTTCCTGTCTGATTGTGAGCTGGAACGGTCCTGGACACCCCCGAAAATATTCGGAGGAAGAGAGTGATGGCCAGAACCAGAGGTTGCATTGCTGCTTTTATCCGCCTATTCTGCATCCCTTGCCAGCCTGGCAGATCACTCCTAATAGAATTTGTTTTAGATTTCCCCTTTTTCCTTCACTGCTCTGTTTCAGGGAGCCTTGATGAAGATGTTGTGGTGATCGAAGCGTCTTCAACTCCCCAAGTAACTGCCAATGAAGAAATCAATGTTACCTCAACAGACAGCGAAGTAGAGATTGTCACGGTGGGAGAGAGCTACCGGTAAGAGGCCCACTTGGTTCTTGAGGCAGCTGCGGGATTGCCTGACCACTGGAATTTGTGATCCTTTCCTCAGTGAAGAAGGGAAGATCTTGTTGAGAGACCGAGAGGGAGATCCCTCAAGGAAACTTGTTTGACCCTCCTTCTGACAATTGGAATATCTGCCTTAATCGAGAGCAGGGGTGTCAAAGTCGCAACGTGATGTGATGTATCACAACTTTTTCCCATTGCTGACAATGGGGTGGGCGCAGTTTCGGCATGATGCATCCGGCAGTTTGACACGCCTGCTCTAGAGACCATGCTAGGGACGTTGTTGTCCTTAGCTTACAATCATTCATTTAATGACCGTTCAAAATTATAATGGTACTGAAAAAAGTGACTCACAATCACTTTTCATGCTTACATCTGTTGTAGCATCCTCATGGTCACATGATCAAAATTCATCCATTTATGACGGGTACAGTGAGCCGGGTCATGTGATCCCCTAATAACCATGTCATAAGATAGAGCAAAGTATGCCTACCAACTGTCTTGCTAAGCCATGGAAATTTTTGTTATTGTAAGTCGAGGCTACCTGTAGTTACTGCCCCTTGCCACTCTCCTTCGTCCTTTCCATCTGCTGGTCACTAGGAAGCAGCCCCTGCTGGAATAAAAGGGGGGGGGGCCTTTCTGCAACAGTTGCCGGTTTTGATTTTTGAGTCGGAGAAAGCTCTCGTTTCAAATGGGGGTGATTTTCGTAGAAGAATCCCGCTGGAAAGGTCATTCGCAGAAATTGGAGTGCTGATGGTGGAATTCCTTTCTTTTCCACCCATGGATATTGGCAGTTGAACCAGTCATTTTGCCAGGGGGCCAGCGCTTACGTGGCAGAGACCCTGGTCACCTGCCCTGGTTTCAGCCTGCCAGCCCTGCTTTTGGAGGCTACAAACCGAGGCTTCCTTTTTGGTTCTGACACTCCCTGTCTAGCAAGGCGTTCTCTGGATCACTGCATCAGTGGAGTGAGGCGTGTTATTCACTCAGGCTGGGGAAGAGAGAGGAGAACTGCAGACTTTTAAAGTGCCTGTGCTCCCTTTTTCTTGCTCATTATCAGATCTCGATCCTCGCTTGGGCACTCTAGAGCCCACTGGGGCCACAGCTCGGGTTCCCATGCTGCACGGTCAGCAGAACAACGAAACCGCAGCCGAGTCTCCACGGTCATCCAGCCCTTGAGACAGAATGCAGCGGAAGTCGTGGACCTCACGGTGGACGAAGACGGTAGGTGGCCAAGATGCTGAGCCTCAGATCCTCCACCCCTCCTTTGCAGTCCAAAAGCTTTTCCAGTGTCACTTGGTGGAAGTACTTGAATTGCGACCACTACAAAGGGCTGTCCGCTCCCTTCGGAGCATCTGGTACTCGTGCCAAGAAATGCATTCTGAGCTGCCAGTGCAAACCACCATGTCTGTCCTTCGTTGTAGACCCAGCAGTGGTGCCAACCACCTCCTCCAGAGTGAATGTTCAGGCTGCCAGTGCTGCTTCTGAGAGCGCCCCCCCCATCCCCTCCTCAGAGCAGGTCCCCGGAGGAGCCTCGGGCATCTCCAGCAGCCAGCCCTCCTCGCAACCGGAGCTCTCGGCTCTCCTGTCCAACAGCAGCAGCGCGGCTGGTATCTCCACAGGAGGTAGGAAGCGGAGGTCTCTCTTCCCGCAGGAGGCCGATGGTCCAGAGCAGGGGTAGGCAACCTTGGCTGTTTTATGACTCGTGGACCTCAACTCCCAGAATTCCTGAGCCGGCATGGCTCAGCTTGGAAACCTCTCCCTTTCCCCTCAGCATGGCTGGCTCAGGAATTCTGGGAGTTGAAGTCCACGAGTCATAAAAGAGCCAAGGTTGCCTACCCCTGGCCCAGAGGGTCCCATCCGCTCTTTGAAGTTATGATCCTGTCACAGCTGGAGGGATGTTTGCGTTGTAGTTTAACACTTGGAGGATGTCAGTGGGATTTGTGTGTGTCTGTGCGCTGATCCCAGCCATGAGCTTCTTTCTGCTCGCGTGGAGGGGAGACTCTGAGTGACAAGTGCAGGCTGGGTTTGGTTTCTGCCAGGCAAGGAGGAGGCCTGGTTGCTGAGTGAGGCCACTGATGGACAAAGAGCTGGGCTTTGCACGTCCCATGTATTGGGACTGAAAGGGATCGAGGCATTCTCTGCACTTACTGAAGAAACAAGCATGGCCCTGTAGGTGCCACGGTGGGGGGGGGGAGAAACCCTGGCTCAGGGATGAAGGGTAGAGGGCACGTGAGGATCGTGCTCCAAGGTCGGAGAATGCCGAGCCTTGTAGGGGAAGCTGAATGCTGGGCAAGACAATCGGGCCGCCCCAGGCACGGGGGCCCTGGGCTGTCCTCATTGGCCCGCCTTCAGTCTGCTTGTTGCACAGCTTGCCATGTTTCCCCATGGGCTCTCGGCACCCTCCCCTTCAGATCGCTTCAGCTCAGGCCCGTGTGCTTTCCTTCCCCATGGCAGATGGCACAAGAGGAAACACCTCCAATCACGCTCTGGAACCAGGCCCCCCGGCCATGCCCAGGCTGCCCTCCTGCTGCCCCCAGCATTCTCCCTGCAGCGTCTCCTCGCAGAACCAGCACGTCCTGGGCCCGCCTCCCGCCAGCTGTTTTCAGCAGCACAGCCACCACTTCCAGCACCACCACCATCACCACAGCCCCCACGCTGGCGTTCCCCTTTCGCCCCCCTTCAGCGACTCCAGCTGTCCCGTCGACAGGCCTCCCCCTGTTCCGGCCCCCGGGGGGCCCAGCAGCAGCGCTGGCACCGCCTTCCATGACCAGGCAAGTTGGGAGGGCGGCCCCCTGGCCAGGAGTCTGTCTGGCCGTTTCTTTCCGGTTGTTCAGGGCAGCCCCTGGCAAGCATCTTCCAGGCTGGCATTCGATGCAGCCCTCCCTGAAGAGAGGTAAGGAACCCTGACTGGCTTCCAGGGATGCTGCCATCCATCTGGGTGCCCTGGGGCAGAACCACTCACCGGCCCATTCCTTGGATTTCTCTTTCAGAGCGGCTGGAAGGGGCCTGTTTGCTGAATTGGGCTTCAGAGGGAGGGAGGAGGACTTTGCTGTTGCATTAATGGCAGGAAAGCCCGATCAGAGCGCAACGTGATGCGGTCTGACCTCCCTTCGTGCTAGCTGGGTGTGTGTTAACCCCGCCCCCTGCTTTCCCTTCTGGCCATTCTCTCTGTGCAGCAGGCCCTGCCGGTGGATCTGAGCAGCAGCGGCATCAGGAATCCCGGGGGCAGCTCCTTCCATGGCGCTTCAGCCTTCGACCCCTGCTGCCCGGGCTCCTCCTCCCGGGTCTCCCTGTATGGGCACCAGGCGGGGGCCGCTGCCAGTCAGCCCATCAGCATGGATGGCTACAGCCCAAGCATGGTCCCCCAGCCGCCGCCCCCCACCCAGACTGCTCTGTCCTCCTGCCGCCATTACCTGCACTCGCCTTGTAAGTGGGGATCTTGAAAGGGTGGGGAGGGCACTCTGGTGTGGTTTTGGCTCCCCCCCAAGAAATAATAGGGCCACTCTTCTCCCTCTGCTTTCAGATGCCTCCTTGACGCGGCCCCTCCACCCTCAGGCTGCAGCCTGCCCCCATTCCCATGGCAATCCCCCTCCCTCGGCACCCCCTCAGGTCCCCCCTCAGGTGGACTACGTCATCCCTCACCCCGTCCATCCCTTCCACCCCTCCATCTCCTCCCACACCTCTTCCCACCCGGTCCCGCCCCAGCCCTCCCCTCACCCGCTGGCCAATGCAGCGGCCCCCATTCCTCAGCCCCTCCCCAGCGCCCATCCCCTCCCTGCGGCCATCCCCTCGGCCCAGCGGCTGCACCCTCACGAGGTGATCCAGCGGATGGAAGTCCAGAGGAGGCGCCTGATGCAGCATCCAACGTAAGTCAGCCAGATGGTAGAAGGTCTCCCCCCTCCTCGCTTCACCCTCTCTTCATCCCTTTCAGCAGGAAAGGTGTTGGGTTGGCAAAGCCCAGCTTGACCATTTATGTACTTAGTATATTTAGAGGCCACCCGACTTCAGAGTGACTCTGGGTGGTCGACACTTAAAATTGTTCACACATACACACACACACACACACACACGCCATTGCAGTAAGTGGAGGCCCCTGCCTTTATCTTACCCGCTGATGCTTCCTTCCTTTCCTCCTGGAGCCTAAAGCTGAGGTCTGTGCTCTTTGTCTGCCCACAAGCAGCACCCCTGGGGGAATATAAGGAGCTGAGTGTGAGGCTGCTGCCCAGAGACACTGCTAACCCCTCCGGCCTCTCTGGAGCTGCAGAAGGAAAGGCGTGGGAGGCGTAGCAGAAGGCAGTCGCTCTGTAGTGCTAGGGGAGGCTGAAGACGGTCTGAGCATCCTCCTTCAGTTAAGGGCTGCAGAACTTGAGAAAACCACTGCCAGCTGCAGATGACCGACGATGGCAGCAGTCTCACTCTGCATAAGAAGCCTTCCGTCCAGTTTCTGGATTTGGGCAAGAGAGGAGGTCCAGATAGAAACTTAATCCTCTTTTGAATACTGAGGTGGCCCAATTGGCCTTAGAACAGGGCTTTTCAACCGGTGGTATGCGTACCACTGGTGGTACACAACCATCTGGCTGGTGGTACGCGGCATCGCCTCCCTCCCCCCTGCCTTCCTCCCCCCCCACTGCGCTCCTTATCAGCTCACTTGTTTGTGGAAAATATGCTTCTTGGCGGCAGCCTCCACAAACTACCGAATGTGCCCTGCAGGGGGCGCGTGAAGAGCGCAGGTGCAGAGCAAGGCCCCGCCCTCCCCAGGGACTCATTGTGCAGCAACCGGATTGACTTCTTCTCGTGACACAGGTCAGCGAAGGGGAGGCCACCGCAGCGCCGAACTCCTGCGCCTGTCAGCTGGCCACTCCCCAAACTTGCGCTTGTCAGTTGGGAGGTCTGGCGACAGCCGCCAATCTCTTTTGCCACCCCACATGTTATCCTCGACCCTCCCCCTGCCCATGTCGAGCCCGCAGGGGCTTGACAGGGAGAGAGGAAGGGAAGGAGGAAGGGACTCCTCCTCCTCTCCTAAGGTTCAAAGCGTGATCAGCTTCCCAAGGGCGCCACAATCCTCACAAAAGTGGGGGGAGAAGCAAAGGGGGCGAGAGAGCTCGAAGGAGCACCTGTCAGCATCAGAGACGAGAAACTCCCCCACAAACCCAGGGGAAGGGGTGGAGAAAAGGAGCCCCCTTTGGGAGGAAACCGCCACCTTCTTCTCCTCGGCTATGCGCTCTCCTGTTCCTCGGCAGCCGGGCTGCCAAGCCTCTGCTGGCTGGAACTCCGCGTTTGTTTTGTTTTTTATTTCTCCCCTTCACGTGTTTCTGCCGTACCTCCTCGGCATTCCCAGGAACGGAGTGGGCGGAAGAAAGCTTGGCTAGGCTAGGCAAAGAAAAGACACGGAGCCGCGAGCTCAGATCGCAGGCAGGCCAGGGAAGGGGGTGAAGAAGAGGAGGGGAATTGGGAAAGGAAATGCCAAGCTTGTCCTCGCCTCTCCCAAGGACCTCCTGCGCCACCTCACAGAAACCTCACCTGGTTTCAGATCTACGCCGCAAAAGTTTTTCTTGCGCAGAGGAGAGAGGAAAAACAATTGCGGAACACTCGGGAATCCCTTGCAAGGCACCATGTACCTTGGTGCTTATTTCCTAACGCCTCCCCCCCCCCTCCGTGTTTTCTGCTCCACCCCAAATTCGCCTCCCTTCCACTCTCCTTACTCTATGGTCTTAATACAGCCCTAAGTCTGTTTTGTTTTCTACACCCCCTAAAATTCTTCATTCAGAAGAATGAAGGGGCACAAATCGGCGTGTGCTCAGAAACGCCAATTCTGCGCCCCTGCACTCTCGCTCGCGCAAGCAAGCGAGCTGGCCAACAGCCCAGGATCTGGGCTGATCCATGCTTCTGCAGAGCAGCCCAGAAGCGCAGATCAGCTGTAACTGCTCTCCTGGGCTCCTGCCCAGCAAACTTGCTTGAGCTTTGCTGGAAAACATGCCACTTGCTAATTTAGCAGAAGCGCGAATCAGCTGTAGCCCGGCGCTGATCCTGGCGTTTCTGCTAACTTAGCAAGCGGCATGTTTTCTGGTGAAGCGTGAGCAAGTGAGCTGGGCGGAGCTCTCCTCTGCCTGTGCTCAGGCAGGTTTGGCATGTCGCCATGGCCACCGGCAGCACAGCCACCAGCCACACTGGAAGCCTGTCCCTCTCCCCTTGTCCCCTTGGGAAGGAGGAAGAGACTAAGAGGGAGGTGAAGGAAAGAAGGAAGGAAGGGACAATGGGAGAGAAGGGAGGGAAGGCAGGCACCCACCCCAGTCCCATCCCAGAGACCCACGGATTCCCCCCTCCCAGGCACCCTGCAACCTGAGTGATCAGCTGGCCACACCCCCGGCCATTGATCACATGACCCTGGGACACTGTGAACGTCATAAGTATGAATCAGTTGCCAAGCATCTGAATGTAAATCACATGACCCTGGGGGTGCTGCAACAATCATAAGTGAAAAATTATCATAATTCGCTTTTTTCAGTGCTGTTGTAACTTCAAACAGTCACTAAGCGAATTGTTGTAAGTCGAGGACTACCTGTACTTTCTCTTTTTTTTTTTTTTTTTTTGGTCAAGTTTTTGATACCTTGCTGGGCAGGTGGTGGTACTCGGATATGGCCTTATCTGAAAAGTGGTACAATGGGTGAAAAGGTTGAAAAGCCCTGCCTTAGAACATCAATCATTTTAGAAATGCGCAAACTCTGTAGACAAATGGAAGCTGCATTTCCATCACACGCAGACACAAGCTACCTTTTTTTCTTGACTACTCAGAATCTTGTCTGCTAGCTGGATTCTGGCCAGCCAGGACTGCCTTTTTGGTCTTTGCTAATCAAGGCTGGTTGAGGCACAGAGCTGGTTTGGGAGGGGCAGCCCATGTGTGAAGGCAGCACTGCAGTGACCGTGCAGGGAGGATCTCGCCTGCTCAGACTCTGGGACCTGGGCAGATAGAGCTGTCAGTTTTTTCTTCCCCTCCAGGCGAGCACACGAGCGGCCACCCCCACATCCTCACCGGATGCATCCCAACTATGGCCACGGCCACCACATTCATGTGCCACAGACCATGTCTTCGCACCCTCGACAAGCACCGGAGAGGTCGGCTTGGTTAGTACAGGCGGACCCAAGCATCCTTTTCCCTGTGATGCCTGAATGTGCACGCCCCATCCTAGTGGGAGAGACCCTGCCCTGGTTGGGGCAGTTCAACCCAGGGGGTGTTGGAATAACTTCTTATTGCTGAAGCTGATTTTAGACCGGAGTCACCCATGTGACACCCACCCCATTCCGGAGGGAGGTGATGGGAAAGCTGGCAGCCAAGGGCAGTCAGAATGAATTAGAGGCAGCCTGGGATTTTTCAGGTCCAAAACAGGCATCATGAAAACAGGCAAAATCCATGGACAGATGCCCAAATCCTATGCAAGGGTTTCCTTGGTGAACAAGTGAAAAATGCCCTGGCTTCATATGGACTTTCTGTTTGGGTGCAGGGAACTGGGCATTGAAGCAGGTGTGACCGCAGCCACCTACCCGCCGGGCCCGATGCACCCACATTTGGCCCACTACCACACCCCCCCTCGGCTTCACCACCTGCAGATTGGTGCTCTTCCCTTAATGGTAAGTGAGACGGTTACAAGCGGCTCTGGAGGTCGGTCATCCCATGCCAGGTTCATGGGGGAGTCTGGGCAGGCTACCTTTAGTGACAAGCCCTCCTTGCCCCCCCCCCCCCAAGGAGACCAGACCTGCCTTAAAATCAGTGTTGATAGGAAAGTGTCCTTACAGGATAAAAAAAGAGGGATGCTCTGACTCCAGTTGGCAGGGGAACTGAAGCCCACCGGTTTTGTCTCAAATTGAGAAAATAATTAAATTCTCCAGTAGTCCATTGACCCTCTGCATCTGATTTATGCTCTTAATTCAGTCATCAGTTTTGATGGCTGGATTAGAAAACACCCTGATTAGTGTGAGAAAGTCAGGAGTTACTAATTTGAGCTACCTAGGCAGCCATATTTGGGGTTGATAGATGTGTTTTTGGTGGTGTGCCTTTCCCAAGTCAAGGGTTGTAGCTGTCTTCATGGAGAAGGCAACGCTTGAATGGGAAATTGACAGCTGGACTGGGGCTTTCTTTAACAGAATTGGAGTCAAACTGAGGTTTTGCAGCAGCTTGCTTTCCTGTTGATTTGGGGATGAGAGAAAAAAGGGACTTTTCCCTTCTGTGTTGTGCAGGAGAGGAGGAGAATCCCGAACAAACTTCTCTTCAGCCACAGCTCAAACCAAGAAAAATGTTGGGCACTTTCTTCCTCACGGACAATATCTGAGACAATTGGGAGCTGCTTTGGGCTGAGTGGGATCATAAGGGACGTTTGGTACTTAGCAGCTTGGAGCATCGCTGGAGCACTTCTGACCTATGGCATTGAATTGACTGAAATTGCTCCTGGGGAGAGGACGAGACGGGGCTGGGTGGGAATTGACTACAATAAAGCGGCTGCAGCCTCTCTTTGGACTCAGCCGGTGGTTGAGCCCAAAAAATGGCTGATTGGGGGAGCTGGGGAGCCAATGGCTTTTTGGACACTCTGTGACCTCTGGAGGGACATGTAAAAGTTGAGGGGGAATGTGAGGAAGCCTGTAGAGACATAGCCAGGGAAGAAAAAATCCTGGTCATAGCTGGATAAAAGCTCTTTGTCATGTTGTTGCTTTGCTAGCAGGCAAAGGCAAACCCATTACCCCAAGGCAGCTTAATCCCACATTAAAACTGTTCAAGATGGCAATGGCCTCTAGCAGCCAGTTGAATGATTCGTTGAAGGTGGGAGACGCTCTGTGCTCTGTTGCGTTGTGGATAGGATCTTCCAGATGTGGATGTTGGGGCTGGGCTTTGCTTGGAGGGGGCCACTTTCACTCAAAAGTTCGGTTGCTTCTGATCTCACTTGAGCTCTGGAGGGTTTGACTTTCTGAAGATGATGCTGGTCACTTTGCAATATCTTTGATTTGTTATGGGAGGTGCCTGCTGCATTCTGGCTTGTTTTATGGAAGGAGGAGTAGTTTTATCTGGGTCCATATTCAGGGAGACTTGATTCTATTTGTAGGACAGGACATTTCTGGGGTGGTACTTCAGGCCTTGTTCCATTATTGGGAAAGTTCTTGGATGTTGAAGACCACCATACATTTAGCCTTGCAGGTAGCTCTGTCTGTTTGTCTGAATTATGGTCTTCTGAAAAGTAAGAGGCTGGCTGACAGAGGAGAGGGTTCATGGGGGTGGAACTAGGCCCAGAGCACCGGTCGGCACTTCCAGGATAGTTGCACAAGCAAAGTCATGCTTGAGGGAGATCTTGTTGAACTAAGCCCAGCCTGAGCGGGATGATCTCTCCCTCCCTGAAGATTCTGCTTCTGGTTGGGCGCCATGAGTCAAGCAGCTTAGAGAGAAAAGGAAGGGATGCCATCAGCCAGACCGAATTCCTTCCCTTTGCAACGGGAACAGTAAATACTTGAAGCTGCTCTGCAATTAGATTTAACTCCCTTCTGCTATTTAAATAGGTTCCTGACATGGCGGGCTACCCTCACATCCGTTACATTTCATCGGGATTGGATGGAACTTCATTCAGAGGCCCTTTCAGGGGCAATTTTGAGGTTTGTAATAGAATCACCCTCAGCTTTGTGGCAGAACTTCTGTTTCAGGGAATAAGTGGGGAGGGGCCATGTGGTTTTGGTTTTTTGCAAGGTCCTCCGGTCTTCGTTGTGGTTTGGGGACAGGTAGGCACTCCAGCTTGAAAGGGCTTTTTTTCTGCAGCAGTGGCCACCCTTCACCACAAGGAGCACCTGGCTGGGAATGTTAAGTTGGCTCAGGGAAGGGGAGAGTTGGTGCTAAACGGTCAGTTCCTCCTCCTTGGGCCTGCGTGTCAGTCGGTTATGTGGCAGAGAGGAACTGCAGTATCAGATGCAGAGAGTTAATGAATTCCCCGGCCTAGTTTATGACACAGGGAGGGCCTTCCGATGAACCGGTTCAGGCAAATGCCACCGTCCTTTCCCACGGAGGGTGGGATCGTGAAATGCAGCCCTTTCCCCACAGTCTCCACTAAGCGGTCTTAAGCAGCCCTGGAATGAACCATCCCACCCACAAGAAGGGAGTCTCACTCGCTGAAATGACTGATCTCCCGCAGCTTTATGGAGGCTGCCTGCAGTCCTTGGTGTTCGGAATCTTAGATCTCCAGGCCCTCCGTTGAGCTGTGCTCCGTTGCCCCACTTCATTCATCTTTAGGACATGGGAAGAGGGAAGCCGAGGACAGGTAGAGTAGAATAACAAGAGTTGGAGATCTAGTCCTGCTCAGGCAGGAAACCCGATATCATTTCAGGAGGTGGGGCCAGGACAAATTCTCCCAGTAGAGCCACTGAATAGTAAAAGCTGCTCAGTATGACTTTTCAAATAAGTTGCATGTTAATTAAATTGGGGAGAGAGCACCAAGATGTCAACAACTTTTGTTCCACTCTGATTCCAGGAATTAATCCATCTGGAAGAACGTTTAGGAAATGTGAATCGCGGAGCTTCCCAAGGAACCATTGAAAGATGCACTTATCCCCACAAATATAAAAAGGTGAGAAGATCTCAGAGGCGTTTGAAGAACTTCCCCATTGATCGTCCCAAAGCTCCTCTCTTTTCCTGTAAAGCCCAAAAAAAGGAGACGCTTCATAGATTCCCGTGTCTCAGAATCTCGCAAGTTGCTGCTTTTCTAGAAGGAGACAGATAATCTCAAATGGTTTCTAGATTCCAAGTGTGGAATCTGGCTGCAGAACCTGTTTTTCCACCAGGAGGGCCAAGCCGGGCGCTGCTTTGTGCCTGCTTTTGTTCATCTAGGAACCAACCCAGGCCAACCAAATTGGCCTCTTATTCAAATTGTTGATAATTGAATGAGAAGGGACTCTGCCCGCTCTTCTTTGCCCACCTTGCAGCATTGAGCCTCTGGTTTATTTCTGGTGCTTCTCTTAAGTTTCCTGCGTGTAAATGGGAGATTCCAGCGGCTCCTTTCTTGATGGGTTTGGGGCACGGGTTGTGCTGGGAATGTGGTATCTAACAACTTCCATTGAATGAGCAATGAACGTCTGTTACTTGGGAAACAGTAAAAAAGCATGTCACACTTCACAAATAATAGCCTTATAAATAGGAGGCCTGCTCCTGAAATCAAAGAGGACACTAAAGGCTCTGATCATGGAGCTTGGAAAACTAAGTTGGGAGTAATGGCTCAGTTGTCAGCATTTCTAGCACCAGGTTGTGTTACAAAGAAACAAAACCAGAGATTGATTGAGACAGCTTATGTGTGAGTGAGGGCCTGAACTTTTAAAAATCAGCTCTTTGATGTCACTGTGAGAACATAACGCAGCTTCATGACCCATCTGCATGAGGCCATTCTTCTCCCCAAATGTGCCTTGGACATTTTATAGTTGCAGAGACAAATCAGCTTAACTATTAAATACTACAAAAAAGATCATATTCAGAAATTAAAATTAAAAAAGAATTTGGATCAACCCTCTCCTTCTTCCCCAAAAGGATTCAATTTAAAACAAATACCTGGATTGTCAAAAAATTTATTGGATGCTGAAATAATTGTATCAGAATTTGGGAATTCAGAAATAGTTGGATAAATGTATTGTCCAACTTTAATTGTATATTGTTTAAAGCACATGTATGGGTTGGGGGTGCATAGTGGGTTGATGATAATTGTGTGTAAAACAGACTTCATTCAGTTTGCCAATAATGTCATCTCTGCTAATAAGGTAACAACTGATTGGTTCTCACAGAGGAAACTACACTGCAAACATGATGGGGAAGAAGGAACTGAGGAAGACACCGAGGAAAAGTGTACCATATGTTTATCTATATTAGAGGAAGGGGAAGATGTCAGGTAAACTGAATAGGACCACTGTTGGAAATACTGAACTAATGTTGTGGGTCAGGATTCATTTTTGTAAAAGTATACTGCAGAAGGTTGGAAATTTAGAGAAGTGCAGGCTCCAGCCAGCTGTGACCAGTTTGTCTCAAATACCAGAGTGGGTGGTTCTCAAAAAATTCCCCTGGGCAAAGAGGAGAAACAGTCCATTCTTTTTGAGGCTGCAACTCCAGGACCAGTTTAAAGTACCTTGTTTTGCAGGTACTGGAGGTACTGGAAGTAAAAGCTGAGGGAGCACTGGCTTAGTTGTTTGCTGCTACAAACTAATGCAAGAAATTTATTTTTAATTTATTTTGCCTCTTTGCGGTCTATATCCTAACATAATAGCCAACGCTTCCCAGCTGGAACTAATCTCTGGCCCTGGGTGCATTTTCACTTTGCAGTTTAACTCTTGTTCTGAAAAAGAAATTATCTCCCAGAACTTGCCCCGTGTAGTCCTTTTGCCAAATTTACCCATCTGTGTTACAACAGCTATACTTCTGGAGAAAATGCTCTATCAAGAGAGACAGCTTTCCTAATCTGTTAGAGAAAAACAAAAACTTGATGCATTGGACAGCATGTGCACTTCTAATCCTTTTCTTCCTTTGTTTTTAGACGCCTTCCGTGTATGCATCTCTTCCATCAAGTGTGTGTCGACCAGTGGTTAATTACAAACAAGAAGTGCCCCATTTGCAGAGTGGACATTGAAGCTCAGCTGCCCAGCGAAAGTTGACAGGCTTTGGCCTCCAACCTCTTGCTTTCCTCCTTCACACCCATATCCTTCTGGGTACTGCAGTCAACCAAAGATGGCATGACTTAGCTGTGCAGTTGTGGGAAGCATTTGAACCTGCTAGAGTGCCGTTTGTCTGCTCTGTGGTATACCTAATGCTAATCCTACAGTTAGTGTATTTATAAAGCTTATTTTTGGTTTGTTTGTTTCGCCCTTTCAGATTCCTAACTGGTTTTCCCTGTCCTTTTGCATGGATCGCTCCCGATATTGCATTTCTTTGCACATATTATGGGCTTAGTGACCCCCCAAACTTGCAGGCAAGATTATCTGCTTTAGAAAGTAGAACTGTGTGGTCCTCCCTCCCTTTTTATTTGTACCAAAAGTCAACTTTCCAGAGTATGATTTCACTCATTACTAACCTCAGAGTCCTTAATTTAATCAAGTTTCTTAGTTTTAAATGTATAAAGATCAAAGGATATTTTTTTTAAGACATTCCTTAATTAGGAAAAAAAGCTGCTGTATACTTGTGTGGGAGAGAGGCATGAGGGCCTTGTCCTGGGCGAGCTTTGTTAAAAAGAGCATGGCTGGGGCTGCCTGCCCCACTATCTGCACCATCAGTCTAACCTGGAAGCCTTGCCTTACATCCTGTAATGTCAGACTAATTGGAACGTCCTTTTGGATCACATTTTTATGTTCTTAAACCTTCAGCACAATGCAGATATCTTTGAATGTCAATATTAAAAACATTTAGACTGCTGTCTGATTGTATGTACCATTTTCTTATGTCTAGCCATTCAAATCACTAACATAAAGTTTACTGCTGTGAACAGCTCTACTGAACACTAAATACTGGATTTTAATTACCGGTAGCTGCACTGTAGATAGATGCAGGCTGAAAAAAACAAGTACTAGGAGAAGGAGGAGAAGAGCAGGGTTGTTATCTGTCTGTTGTTTCTCATTCCCCAGTCCTGTGTTCATCTGCTGATCTACACAGACTGGTTTTGTAAAAAAGGAAAAACTCAGCTACGGGATGAAACCAGTACTTAAAATAGCATTTCTTAAGGCAAATATCCATGAATTCATAGATTTTATGAAGATCCCTACTCTCGAGGGGATTGGGTGGTGTTTTTTTTTTAGTTTTACAATTAATAAAGTTAGCTGAACCCATCTGCCTTTTGTGTTCTTTCTCAAGATTGATTATCGTATTACATAGGATATTCTGCTATTAGCGCCTATGGGGGGGGGGTCTTTGGGTGAAGCACATTCAGGGACTTTTCCTGAATCCGGAGGCTCCCTTGACCGGGGCCTCCCGCTCCTGCTCAAGGAAAAGACTACAGCTCCCAGAGGCTCTTGTGCGAGGACTGCAGTCTGGTGACGCGGGACGAAAAAAAGCGACAGCCAATCGGGCGCGTCTCCTCCACGCGGAGTACCAGTGGGGGCTTCCATTTGAGACCGAGGAGGCGGACGTGCGCGGCGGCGGCAGCACATGGCGAGTGAGCGCAGCTGGGCGTGGCTTCCGAGTGTGGGAACTGCGCGTGGCTTCCGTTACTCGCCCTCTCCGGCTGAGCACCTGAGGGGCGCCTGTTCGGGAAGCCCATCTGGAACAGGCTCACGGGCGGCTTTCTAGCGCTCGCCCGGTTCGTGCGGCGCAAGAAGGCGGACGGGCTCCGTGCCTTCTGGGGAGGCAGCTCTAGAGACTGCGGGGGTCTCGGGCGCGCTCAGAGCCTCCCTCCCTTGGAAGTGGGGGCGATCAGGAGGCGCTTCCCGTTGAGCTCCCAGGGCGCCTTTACCGCGGCTGCCTGCTTTTGCTTCCCCTCCTTTTGTAGACCCCCCCGTCCTCTGACGAAAAGGCGCCCTGTTCTATCTGTGGGGGGGGGGGCAGCCGTGCCAGCCTGGCCCCGGTTCTCCCCTCGCTCCCTCCTGGCCCCCGGCCTGCCTTTGGGCCTCCGCGGGCGCGTCCAGGCCGAGCCTCCTCCGAGGGGCCGCACTCCGCACTGGGGTGCTGACGCCGCCGGCCGGGCGATCCGCAGCCGTGCGACGCCTACGCCGAGGAGAGCTCTGGTTCCCCACGGCTCCAGCCGGGGCCTCTCGGGGATGGGAGTGTTAAAGGCCGCCCTCCACTGGTTTCACCGTCAGTTGTGTGCTTTTCATCAAAGCTTTGTAGGAATGTATCTCGGGCATCTTCTCTGAGGTGGCTGTGCTGGACAGGCCTGAGGGGAGGGAGATTTCCTGACTGCTGAACAGTGGAAAGCTCATTGTTCTAAGAACCATAAACAATGAGAACCAGTTTCTTTGCTAGCAGGAGGCTGAAGTCGGGCCTAAGTGCCACCTCCCGTAAGGAACTCCAGTTGGTTGGTGTGACTGCAATGGTTCTGGCTGCAAAATATGAAGAGATCTATGCACCAAGTAGTTTGGGTTTTGTTTACATAACCGATAGAGCATACAAGTCCACTCAGATTCAGAAAATGGAGCGGAATATCCTGAAAGAGCTGAATTTTGTGCTGGGCCTACCACTCTACTTCCTGAGGAGAGCAGCTAAAGTTTCAGAAGTAGGTCTTTCCCCGGCTCTTTGGACATCTGGCTGAATTGGGTGCAGGATCAGATAAGGGCAGTGAGTGCCCAGAAGGTTGTTCTTACAGTCCAACAAAATTAATATTGGGGGAGGGAATAGTGCACAAATACCAAGTCTTAGAGAGTCAAACAGTTTCCTGAGCAGATTTCGCTTTTAAGCAAGGCAGCTTTGTATCTGCTTTAGTTGAGGTTTCCAAATGGCTGAGGAGGAAGGCTTAGCAGAGTGAGGCTCCAAGGGGTGACACAATGGGGGCAAGAATGGAGAGTGTTCTGAATCTGATTAGAGGGCCCCTTCAAGGCAGAAGTAGTAAGTACTTGAGAGACACTAAGTCATGGGGCGCGCTTCCCCAGAGAAAAGCACTCAAAGCCCACTCCGAGCCTGAAGACAGATGGTTGCCTTTGGTCCTTCATTTCCAGCCTTCTGCAGAATACCTGCTAGCAAGATAGTTGATGGAATTAACTCTTGTGGACTATGAGATGGTGCATTACAATCTTTCGGAGAGCATTCTGTCTCAAAGAAGGTAGTCACGCAGGGCCAATGGGTGAGTCTCAGCTGTAGGCAGGGCCTGAGGAAGCTTTGCACGCCCTTCCCCAAGGCTTCAGAGTTCTCGTGTCTGCGTCTTCCTCTCACTCCATGTAGTGGGGATCCAGAGCTCCACATATCTAACTCTAAGAGCAAATCCAGGAACAGGATCGCCCTGCACAGTTAACAGGGCAGGATTTGCCTTGATCCTGTTTGTCTGAGACTCAGGCTATTGAGGACGTGGGTTCTGCTTAATGACTGTTAACCAGGATTCCCAGTAGTTGAGTGTGGGGAGGAGTCAGTTCCCCAAGCCACCATCTCTGGGCATGTTTTAGCTCGGTTAGGCTGTTGGATGGCAGACTGGACAAAAGCTTGCTAAGAAAAAGTTATAGAAGAAATCGGCAAGGCCCCTATCTATTTTGTTATCCAGCCTCTGGAGACAAGACCTTCTCTTGCCTTGTGTGGCTGGCCCTGCTTCAGCCTTGCCTGGCCCTGGAGCTTCACACAAAGTTGGGGCTGTGCCTGCCTTGAGCCATAAAAGGTGCTCCATGATACTGTTACAAGTCTACTATCCTCAGAAGTGTCCAGTCAACCTGCCCCAGAGTGGCCCCATCCAAGTCAGCTGCACTGCCCCAAAGGCATCCCCATTGCTGACCCTTTTCAAGCCCTCACATGCACCCCTCCCCCAAGCAGAGGGGGTTTAGCCTGCACAGGATTGTCACACCAGCTTCCTCTCGCAGAACCTCCAGCTGTTTTTATACTGGATACACGGAGGAGAGGCTCTCCCTGATTATACGGCACCTGGCCAAAAATGCGGTGTGTCTTAATAGGAATCTAACAAAACAAATTGTAAGTATCCTTTCATCCTCCAGTCTCTGAGCTGTATCCCTTATTGTATAGTGTGTGGCCTTGCTAGCTAAGTAGACAAGCAACCTGAAATGTAGATGTCTTCCTCCAAGACAAGTGAATTACATTGCCTTGCTAAGATAGTGTTGGATTGATCTCTGAGGCCCAGCCCTTGACCCTCAACCCCATCAGGCAGTCAAGGAGAAATACTCCAGCATGCACCATTAAAAGACTTAACGTGTTGGCTAAATGAATCCCAGCAACTGTTGTGAGTGCCAGCCAGAGTCCACCATCACCATCTCGCATCACACGGGAGGTGGGCACAAGACCTGTGCATATAGGCCAGGATGTCATGTATTTATACTTTTAATAAAGACATTGCAGAAAATGCTCTTTGAAAGCTCATGGAGTTGCCAATATTTTTACTCTGCCTTGAAAAATAGCAAGAGGGACTTCCTAATAGAGTGGTTTTAAAGCTGAAGGCCTGTGTGGCATGGAAAACCACAACTGCTTCACAAAAAGTGTGTGAGGTAGCTCATCTCTTTCAATATCTGTCCCGAGTTGTAAGAGAATCTTTCTTGAACCAATAGGACTGGCCAGTCTCTTAGGTTCTGGAGCCACAAAGCTGCCTTGAACCCCTGTCCCAAAAGGGCAGGGAGCGCACTTCTCACAGAGCCCCGCACCACAGGAATTGTAGTCTCTGTTTTTATTGATGGAGGAGAGCAATTTAACCCACATGCAGAGGGCCCACGGCAGCACAGACCAGCTTTGGAAACTTCGTAATGCTG
Source organism: Crotalus tigris (assembly GCF_016545835.1). Classification (NCBI taxonomy): domain Eukaryota; kingdom Metazoa; phylum Chordata; class Lepidosauria; order Squamata; family Viperidae; genus Crotalus; species Crotalus tigris. The sequence continues at coordinate 696,980 of NW_024096608.1, forward strand.
ACAATTGTGCCACGTTCCTATGATGAAGTACCTGGGCCCCAAATGATATTCCAAGCCACTTACTTATTGTGCACATTAGTACGGTTTTGCCCTTGGCTTGTTTCTTTACATGTGCGCCAGATGAAAGCAGTGACAAGAGTTTACAGCTTCCTTGGAGGAAAAAGGAGAGGGGGGTAATGCATAGATACAATAATAAACAATAATAATAAAAGTCAGTGTGGGCCAGCCACATTGACTGACCAGATGAACTATTTGCAGCATAGAATACTGTTTTCCTTCGGTTCTGGTGCCTTTCTGGAGTCACAAGCATAGCTAGACAAGACAGTAGGAGAGAGTGTAGATGCACACAGACAGACGTGTCCACTTAGGAAAGGAAGAGGCGGCGCAAGGTTCCCCAGAGAACTAGCAGCAGAATCTCCTTCCCCTGGGAAGCTGCCCACTGTGGAGAGGTGCATAGAATGTCATTGCTTCGTTAGATAATCTGGAAGAAAAAGCAGAGCAACTAAAGGCACTTGAAAAATGAAACAAAATTCTTCGAAATCCGTCAGAGCACTTGATGGTTTCCAGAACTGTTTTTTTTTTAAATAATGGAATGTAATTTCAACACATTCCTCTTTGCAAGAAAAAGAGTTAAATAAAATAAATAAATCCTTGGCTTTGTGGGCTTTGGCTTCTCATAAAACAGACTTATCCTCTTTTTAACCTCACGGAGGAACTGAAGCTGATATTGTAGACTTTGCCTAGACCGGCAGCTTTCCACATCACTCAGAGGGTCAGAAAGCGTCTCCTCTGGCATCTTGGAACTGATCAAGGGTTTCTTAGGGTCAGAGTTACACCTTGGTCACGTAATTATTCGGAAAAAGTCCTTGCTTGCCTCTTAATCGGCCTGTCCACCAGCCAGAGGGATCTGGAAAAAAGGACAGTTAGTTAGAAGAAGCTTTGCCTGACCCTAACCCCACCCCCAACTCCCAGCCGCTTGTTCTGGTATTTCAGACCTAAGAAAATGGGTTGCAGTGGGACACAAGTAAGGGACATTTGCAAAGCTACAGCACCCAGTCATTTTTTCTTTGTCTATTTTTAAGATGAGAAAAAAAGCCATTTTTGGAAATACCCAAATGGAGGAGAGTAGTAAGCTAATCCAACATTAGGCCATGGAGTAAAAGGGATGACTAACTGGGCACAAGCAGAACGGAGATTTAAGAGCCCTGCCCGGTGTCAAAGGGAGCAAACGGCCCCCTTTGCCTTGAGCGGGCAATGCCTCCCTGAGGTACCCCAGGGCGGAGGCAAAAGGTGCACCGTCTCTCCAAGAGCCAACTGCTCGTTTATGCATATTCTGGATGGGGCAGAGATGGACAAAGGAGGGGATGCATTTCCTGTGTCTCAGACAATGCAGAACAAAACACACTTGATCATTCTCTGAATATTCAGCAGTCTGAGTATATGAAAAAGATCCTGGGCGAGTTTATAGTATGACGAGAATTCCCATCAAGCGTCTGCTGCGCTGCCCTGGAATGTTGGCCAACTTGGAGGGCAGCAGGCAGCTCTAAAGGGCAAGAGGGCCACCTGTGCCCACCTCACTGCAGCTCCTTGACTACCCCCTTGTGTGGTGGCCCCCCTGCAGCATAAGGAGCAGCCTTACCTTCTCGGATGAGGTCAATGACGTCGTTGGCATTGAAGCTGAGCTCGTCAGTGTCTTGGGCATCGTAGGCGTACAGTGCCCTGCACTGGGGTACCTGAGGCTTGGGCTGGGGCTGGGGCTTGGGTCTGCCCCCTGCAGGTGTGGGGCGGCTTGTCATCAGCCTACAAGCACTGTAGGGTTACAGAGAAAGGCCGTCAGGTTGTGGGACCAGGCCGAGTTGTCTGTTCCCACCCCCAGCAGGCAGTCTCACATAGGTGCCTGCACAGAAGAATTTAAACCTGAATTTTACATTTACTAGGGACAACCATGTGTGGTCATCTCTGCAGAGCATCCTTAGAATGCTTCTTATCTTGCAGAACACCAGAGATCCCAAGAGGAGAGGCACCACTGGAGAATCAGGGCTTCCACAGTCCAGATAGCTCTCATGCAAGCCTCTGCTTACCCATAAAATGACTGGCCTATCTTATAGGGAAGACTAGAGGATGCCTAAGGCGAGTTTACAAAAGCCAAGAGCTTTAAATGGAAAGTTGCTGTTGTAATTGGAGAAGAGGCCTCACCTGGCTCACCTTTCTTTTTTTATCAAAAAATGCAAATAAAAGCATACGAGAGTTTCTGATGTAGTTCTAAGCCTTGGACTACAATGCCTATCAGCTTTGGTCACCGTTGCCTATACTCAGAATGAGGGTAGGAGATACTGAATGTTTCCAGAAGAAAGATGGACTTCCAGAAGAAGATGAACATACTGGACAGGGATCCATTCCGTGACAACATGCACTGTGCCAACTAGACTGGAGGCAAGCGTGGAGGGAGAGCACAGCTCAGCCACAAGAGGCCATCCGGCGAAGCAGGGGTGATCTCTCCAGAAGGGGTCTTTTGGTATGGGCATTTAGGGATGCGTGTGTGTGATGGGAACAGGGCGCACACTGCTGTGATGAGGGAGCTTCAGCACATGTGTGGCTTTTCATAACAACCTCTTCTGATCTTTAAACAATCATGCACAACAGGCTTCTCTGATATAAAAGAGCCTTGAAATTGAAAGGCTCCCAGCATCCATTTTGGGCGGGTCTATTCTACTGGTCAAAGGATCCAGGCATAGCAATGTTCCTTCGTTCATTGATAGGTTTGGGACACCCTGCAAAGGCACCTGGGCTACAGAATGCAAAGATACAGCCAAGGGCTGTGTTTCCTGGGGTAGGAGGGAAGGGCAGCCTCAGCTCAATGGCAAAGCAATGAGATGGCTTCCCCGGGCTCCGGGGGGCTGTTAAAGGTGCCTGGTATGCTCCCTTTCTGGACCAGGACCAGCTGAACAATCCTGCCAGTGGGAGGGAGGCAAAGCAGCAGCCCCCCCCCCGGCCTTCCCCTGGACTCCAGAGGAGAGATGGAAGATGCAGCAACCCTCCAGCCCAGACATTTGTCTCTTCACACAAACAAGTAACCGTTTCATACAGAGGAACGTGACCAAGCCAACATGGCACAAGGCTTACCCAGCGGCCCCTTGCTCAGGCACTTTGAGAAAATCCAGGCTGCTGGGCTGTTGGGATACCCTTCCTGGTCCCCCCGAGACCCGTGGCAGTGGTGGGCATGCCACGGAGGTGTGCAGGCTCTTCTGAGTGGCCTGTTGGCCTGCTGCTGGGCCCAAAGGATGCAGGGGGTGTTGCTGGAGCTTGATCACCCCATTTTGTACACCTGAAAGGATTTCAAGATGAAAATGTTGAGGCCCTATGGCCCCTCATGGAACGGCTTCCCTGGGATTTCTTCCCAGATGTGGGGTTCAACTGCCAGGCTTTGGAGCAGAAGGGGGGCCCCCACTTTCACAGATTGGCTTTTTGCCACTAGGCAACAGGTGCCGCTGGGACTCCCAGCCACTTGCATTTAGTATGCAGTTGCCCCCAAACTTGAAGTCTCCCTGTCGTCACTGTGTCTGGAAGTCTCCTCCAGAAGTCTCCTCCTCCTCCAGGATGACACGTGGCATGAATCCAAATTGCTTCATTTGGCTTGTGCTTTACTTATTGCACAAATCCAGCCACCGTGGCTGATACAACAGATCCAGGTTAAAAACCAAACATGGCTCAGTGCCATCATTTAGAATCCATTGCCGATTTTGACTGATGACTCGGACAGGGCGAGCCACTTTCAAGTCTCCTGTCTACCACAGAGATCTGCTTTGTGGCAACAGAATGGGGGAGATCTTCTCATCATCAATTTCAGCTGCCCTGTGCAGAAGGGATTTTAAGTGCTCTTCCCAGGATAGTGATTAGGGACGGGAGAGAGAACAGCCTGTGGGGACCAAGGATTGGGAGCAGGTTCCCGAAACATACCTTCTGAGAGCTTACCGGGGGGCGGAGGAGCAGTCCTCATCGGATAGTTCTGGCCAGGCGTTTTGTTGGGAAGTCCTCTGGGCTGGGTCACGCCTCTTTTGGTGGGCCCTGCAACGCACCCCAGAATTCAACCCAGCAGTACCATCTGCACCTGCCACCAGCCCCCCCCCCTCATCACTTCTGGGTGTTTGTACTTACGGGCGTTCCTTGGGAGTCCAGGCCCGATGTTGACCTGCAGCACTTTGTTGCTTGGCCGGAGAATGGCCACATCTCCCTGACCTTGGCTGAACTGCACTTGGCGAGAGCCCCCAGCCTTCCACGGCCCCCAGGTCTCTTTTTTCAGTTTCACCTCAAGTCTGGCAGAGAAAGGCAGAAGAGTAGGTGACACACCGAAGCGGGGAGGAGCAAGAGTCTTCCCCCTGGATGTGTCTGCTTGGGGCAGGATCCTTAAGGGCACCGCTGGGATTCCTGAGGCTCTCCATCTCTGCGGGATATTTATTTATTTATTTGTGAGACTTATATACCGCTTTAAGTGCAAGCACTCTCTAAGCGGTGTACACCAGTAAGCAATGTATATATATATTTACATTGCCCCCAACAATCTGGGTCCTCATTTTACCTACCCCGGAAGGATGGAAGGCTGAGTCAACCTTGAGCCGGTGAGATTTGAACCGCTGACCTGCTGAACACAGTCAGCTAAAGTGGCCTGCAGTACTGCACTCTAACTGCTGCGCCACCTCGGCTCATATGTCTATGTAGTTATCTTACTAATAATGTGAAAATGAATTGCAATTGCTTTCTTTCTGTCTGGATGTAGGTCTTTATATATTAGGAAGATTTCTGAAACTTGGTCAGATTCTGGAATAGATTCTGGAAAATATTGCTGAAAATGAATTTTTCACATGAAATTTATTGCTTGATAAATCATATTCTATTGTCTCTCTTGTTTGAGAGAAAGTTAGTTGTTTCTACAAAATATTTAGTCATTATTATAGTCTTTCATATTGATACACCAACTGCAGTATTTTCATATCTTAAATATCATATCCAAAATGTAATTATTCCCATTATCTTCCCTACATCTTGGAAGATGAAATGGCACTAAGAAGATGCGCAGACAGGGGCAGACACAGAGGAGGAAGCTCAGCAAGTAGCACATCTGTCTCTGCCCACAGGACGTGGGCTGTTGACAGAGCAAGTGTGATGGATGAATTTGCTATCTCAAGCAAAGCTAAAAATAGCGTCTCTCTCTCTCTCTCTCTTTGTATCTGAACATCCCAGGCAAGGGATTTCAGCAAAATGTGTCCTCTCCCCGCCATTCCAATGCAAAGGAGGAGTGAGGGGGGGGGACTCCCAGGGCGCAGCTGACAGCCTCGCCTTCAGGGGGCGCCTCGTGCAGGGGCTACTCACGTGTTGCTGAACTTCAGGGGGAGCTGTCTCTGTGTTTTCTCCTCGTAGCGCTTTGACAAGAGGCTCAAAAACTCGGTCTTGAAGACAGACTCCAGGAGGCTGTCATACTCGTGCTCGTGTAAGACAAACAGGTCGTCCTGCAGGGTGCTGGGAAAGGCAGTTCAGGGCACCTGAAAGTCAGAGCTTGTCTCCCCAGGGAGGAGAATTCTACGCAAATGTCTGGCTTTACAGTAGTCTGTAAGTTACTTTAGTGTTACAAATCTTTAGGGTTACAAAAAGCATCTTTAAAATAGCATTAGGGCCAGGTAGTCTGAGTATTTCAGTAACAAAACACAAGAACTCCATTTTAACTAGTTTTGCAACATTTTTTCAAAAAATAGTCAGATTACTGGGATGCCTTTAAATAAGCTGATAGTAATGGTAACTTTTGTCAGAATATCAGGAGCTATAATTAATCATTTTAGTTCATTAAATCAAAATCCACGATTAAGTAGACTTTACCCAATTTCTGATTAGTATAGTGTCCTAAGTATATGCATCCCATAGTCACCCTTTGCAAGGGACGTAAATGGCTCGCCAAGCCCTGCCCCTCTGGATCCCTCCGGGTCCCTCCAGCCAGCTCCTTCCTTCCTTCCTTCCTTCCTCCCTTCCTCCCTCCCTCCCTCCCTCCCTCCCTTCCTTCCTTCCTTCCTTCCTTCCTTCCTTCCTTCCTCCCTGACAACCAAGGCAGCAGCCCTGACCTGAGTGACACCGAGAGGATCCGTTCCACTTCGATCCGTCGCTTGAGAAGCTCCTTCACCAGGCCTTTCTCTGGTCCCTGCTTCACCTTCTGACGCCCAATCAGATACACACATTTCGGAGAGAGGATGAGGTCTCGCTTGATGCCCTGAAAGGAGGAGGCATCCGTGACTGCGGCTTTGCCCACTTCACCATCCTGAGGCGTCACGTAGAGAAACGCCAAGATCTCTGGGAATGGGGTCCTATGACTGGGGGACGTTGCCCACACCGGACCTGAGGGCCCTCCATTGTTCTTCCTCGCTCCTGGACAGGATTACCAGTCACAGCACTACAATCCACATCCTGGCTTGTGATAACCATTTTACTAAGTCCATAAATTGGCCCATTCGCATACGGCCTTTGGCCAGACACAATGTCGTTATGGATAGGCATGTCTTAGAGCAGGCATGTCAAATTTGCGACGTCATGTGACATCACAAAATGTATCAGGCCGGTTTTGCCATTGCCAGCAATGGGGTGGGTGCGGCTTCCATGTGATGCATCCGGCCTGCGGACCGGCAGTTTGACACCCCTGTCTTAGAGGGAACGGGTCTGGTGCAGGACAGAAACTTGCACAGACAACAGCTTCCCATCCTAAAGCATAGCTCCTGGATCTCGGGGCTCCGGAACGAACAGTTGACTTGTCTAACTGGGTCACCTGGCCTTCAAGAAAAGCCTAACCTAAGTGCGAACAAAGGCAAGCAAGCCAGCTCACTTATCTACCTTGAACCGCCTGTCGTATTTGGTGACAGTGTCAGCAAAATCAATCTTTTCATGCTTGCCCACGAATTGGCGAAGCTCCGGATAGTTGTCCATGCCAATGTAGTCACCCACAAAGTTCCTGTTGATGCTATTCCGCCTTCTCTCCTTCTTGTTCAGCAGCAGGTCAGAAGCTTTGCAAGGGGAAGAACAATGTTACTTAGTGATCCCAGCGAGAAAAAGGGAATTCTACCAGTTTCAACCTCAGAAACTGACAATTAGTTGTCAGGGCTGAACTTTGAAGAGCTGGGCCTCCATTCAGCCATTGCATGTGAGATCTGGACTTTGTCAGACCAAGTTGGAAAAACCTGGCTGTGGTCCCTTCTCAAGTCTACTTCCTAGCTTTCCCAGAGAATATTTGTTTCCTTTATGGCTTCTGCTTTTCTGTTTCCAGCTCTTTTATATTTAGATCAAGTAGCCTCTGATAACAGAATTGGGGTAGAGCTTCACCCTGTACTTAAATAGCTACTTCAGGCCTTTGAGGATCAACTGCTTGATTGATTGCATTTCTATGGCCACCCAACTCAAACAAAGTGACTCTGGGCAGCATACAAAGTGTCAACAAGAAATATGACCCCCAAAGGAAAGCAGCAAGGTGCATTGAAAGCCAACTGAAAGGTAAAATAGCAGTCAGGCTCAAATAGGCTGCAGCTCAAACAGGTTGGGGGTCGCTCATCTGGAACCACAGTCCTGCAGAGAAAGCCAGCCATGGCTGCCTTCCTAAAGACCTGCTGGGTCGGGGCCAGAGAGGAGCTAAAGAGTATGGTGAAGACAGCTGGGTGGCTGAGAGAGAGAGGGACAGGCAGTGTGCACAGCCGTTCTCTCACTTCTTGAAGAAGATCCTCATTCGTCTTATTATGTACAAAAACAATCACAAATACCTTCTTCTCTCATTTGTACGTATTTCTTCCTTGCGATGTGTTTCCTCCAGGCCTTCTGGATGGACCGTGCGTAGCCATCATATTTTCGCTCCCTCATTTCCTCCAGCAGAAATAACTGCAAGAGAAAGAGAAGCCTTTTTGCTGGTCCAGCACTTCCATCCTGAGGCTTCCTGGGTGCTGCCCTCGCTCAGCCGAGAAACAGGAGGCGGCAAAATCCCAAAGAAGGACACTCAGTGACAGGACCACAGGCTGCATTTGATGCAGCTTGTCCAAAATTCATGGCGCAATCACTTTCCAGAGAAGAGGCAAGGATGCGGGCAGAGCAGGGATCTCTTGTAGGAGATCTTGGTACCATTCAGAAAGGCAGATAGGCTTAATCCCCAGATCCTCCCTTCAGCAAAGCCACCTGGACGCTTTCTGGAGATCTGCATCTTGAGTGGTGAAGAAGAGCCTTCGGAAATCTCCTGCTCGAAGGCATCTCAAGAAAGTTATACGGGAGCTTTTTTTGTTCTGTTTGGTTTCAAAAGTAACTTTTGGAGAACAGACTGAGGTCATTCTGCCAAATTTAGAAAATACAGAGCAATTCAGGAAGTCCTTAGATAAACCGAGATTTATCTACTTTAAGGAAAAGCATATTCGTACTTAGTAGATAAGAGGAAGCTGTTTGGGGAGATGGACAGCCATTGCTTTCTAAGCCAAGTCGGAGGTGCGCTGCCTCCAGCCAGCCACGAGGCCGCATCCGTTTTGCATGGACGCTGCTGAAGTTCTGGTGCTAACACTGAGGGGGGCCCACTCGGGATGCTTCCTAGGATGAGCTGGCAAGTCCTGCAAGGGCAAGCTAGTGAACCGTAGAGACAGTCTTTGAACAGATTTATCAGACTTGGGCCTCTCTGGCTTTTATTCAAGCTTCCATTCAGAACCGCCAAAGGAGCAACAGCCTCCCTACTGGAATCAGAGCACTTTTTGCACAAAAGCTGTCCCGGGTTGTGTGTTGGGGTCCTGGGAGAAAGCCTCACCCGTCCATCTTACACTGCAGTTGTGCCTTAATTGACACACTGTCATCTTTCCCAGCTGACTAAGTCATGGAAATTGTGGCCTGGCACATTTGGATGTGCCCTGCGGAGGATGGCCATCTAGGAGTTTTAAATGGCCCGTCACATGGAAATGACGAGCCATGTTTCCCCGGGCTGTGGTCAGCTTTCTTCTTTCTAAACAGTCGCTGCCTCTTCCTCTTCCAGGATTTCCCGTTTGGTGGCTGGCAGAACATCCTGCTGCCCCAGCAAGGTGGTTTACATGCTTCACTCCCAGCAGTTGCACTAATTGCCCATCCAAACAGAGCTATCCCTCTGCCGTGAATAAGGTTCACCTCAGACACACTTCCAGTGTCCAGTGGCAGGGAGACCAAAAGAACATTTGGGACTTTTTAATGAATAGAAATGCTTGATTTCCATTGCTGTTCCTTCTCAAATCAGATCCTCCCAGTCCACTCCATGGAAGAGAGACACAGTGGATTCATGCAACATTCCAAGCCCAAAACATCAAAGCTCTTCATGGCTTGTTGTGTTATGTGAACAAGGCCAGTAACTGTACAATCTTTGCGGTCTCATCATCAACTTTCTACGGGAAATTGGGAATTGTCTCCTCTTGGGCACATGTGCCAGAAGCTGACTCCCAAGTCAAATGTTTTGGCCCTGGGGAATCCTGTTCCCATCATGCACATCGGGGAAGCAAGGGGAAAAAAAGGGGAGTTGGGTATTGTAAGGCAAGGCCAGTGGGACCTGGCGCAGAGTGCTCTGTGCATATCTGTACTACAGCTCATCATCAAATGGTATCACGGCGGCACGCGGCAGAGGGATCTCAGAGCCGGATTACGTTTCCTGGGGGCGGGGGAGGAGGACGGGGTTACCGGATGTCTCCGGAAGGCTAAAATGGAAGCGGGTCAGAGAGAGGCAGCTTCAACCTGGTACTCACAGACTCTGGTGCTTTGATGAAGATCTTTGTTCTGCCAAGCTGGTATTGGTCAGGATCCATGTTGACAGACTGGAGCAGGTACAGAACTCCCTGCCTCTCCTCCCCCTTCCAGGAAGGCCAGGTCTCAGGGGTCAGGATGGCATACCTTCAGGGAGAGACACGGCACGCTTAGTCGGTGGCAGCCCCTGGGGGGGGGAGACCCTGTGAATGGCTCCCAGGCTTATTTCCTGAGAAGGGGGACCTGCCCTTTTCACCAGAATGTCTGATGTGGGCAGAGCTGTGTATGGGAGGATGGACCAACGGTTTGAATCCATTTGTCTTGCAGTTTCTCCAAAGTTCTACTTTTAGGAGGCAACAGGGACCTTCTGGATCCTCTGGACCGCAGTTCCCACAGATCTTTGCCATCCACCACGTTGGCCAGGGTTATCCAGACAGACCAGAATATCTGTCAGGCTGTCTCTTCCTAATCTTCATTAAAGCAATAAGGTGCTTAAACTTTTTGAATTATGCAGTTATGACAGTCATAACTGCTTAGTTCAAAAAGTCACGTGGACTAGCCAGAGAGGAGAAAGTGACTCACAGGCTCCGGGGACAGAATCGCCTCGCCTGCTCTCTGCCCAAGTTGGCCATCCAGGGCTAGGCGGGGGGGGGGGTGTGACTCCTATCAAAACGAGGCTGACCAGTGGGGAAGCCCTTTGAGCCAAGCACTGTCCTGGTCATGGACTCCTGTCTGGCCTACCTGTCACTTCCTTCCCCTTCCCCCCCC